>NW_026557766.1:0-335539 GCF_026930045.1 Uloborus diversus
TCATAACTTTTCCAATATTTGAACTAAAGCAATGAAACTTTTTCCCTGTGTTCAGAATAGTTTTTAGTTTTGAAATAAGCAATTAATTTTTTTTTGATAATTTCATCATTTTTGAGGTACTGTAACCCCTTAAAAAAGTACACAAAACTCTGAATATTTTTTTATGCACGCATTGTACACCAAGTACAATTTTTTAGTAGTAGCCGTCTTCCTTATCACGGTGGCAGTACTTTTTATGCGCTTTGCGACGCAGATTAAAAGTTCAAAAATAGGCTGCAAGATAAACCGACATTAGATCAATCAGATTAGATTATTTTCTCGTCTTTCAACTCAAATATAAAAGAGGTCTTCCTGCAACAAGTTACAAGAGCTACACTATGCACCAATAGAAAAATTAGAGCTTGGTTAGCGGCTTGATATCGCAACAAACTTCTGGTAGAACAACGTATGTAGATTTCGTCGCGAGGTTCGCAGTACGGCCAAGTGATCAGGATTAACATTCATTCATTGATATGGAGTAACATTACTAAGCCACATATGGATGACCCCCGTAAATGACATATTAATAAACACCCATGTTTCTGCGTTTAAATTTCTTCGCCTCTAATAGTAGGTAACTAATTTTCTATGAAGTTCACTCATGTTTTTTCGTAACTTCCTGTAAAAAATAGACTGCCCTAAACAATCTTTTAGGGTTGAAATTTAATGCTTTTATCAAATAGAAACCTTTAATAATGGCTAGAAGTTTGCATATAAACTCGATAAGAGTTTTTCCGATCAACCTTTCTGGATGGGTGTATAAGTTTGAGCTCTGACATTAAGTTCACTCATGTTTACATAAATGAGTAAACTTTTGACCAAAACGTCTGAGAAGAATTACTGGGTCTAGTGATAAGGATGAAATTAACAGTGCTTATAGAGTGACAGAAAAAATCCTTAACGCTCTTTGTGGCTTAAATGTTGGTAGTAACCAAGAAATTCTCAACTTTACTCTGAATTAATTCATCTCTCGTCAACAGACCAAAATTTTGAAATCCTCCCAGCTCGACCCTCTCCGATTTGGATGAAATTTTATACAGGTGCAAAGATGCCTTTGAAACTAACCTCTGCAAATTTTTAGCACGAGTGTGTGTGTTTGGGTGTGTACAGGCGAATGTGTATGCGAGTAGGCGAATATGTATATGTGCCGGCGTATGTGTTATGGTTACAAGCTATAAGGCACCACCTTATTGTTCTAAAGATGAAGCTGTGGCATCTCAGGTCCTTGTGAAAAGAATGATTATATCTAGTCATCTGAAGCAACTAGCTTAAAAGAACTACGAGCTAAAAAAAAAATAAAAAATAAAAGACTCCCAGGGCTAGTTCTTTTAACTTGACAAATGCAAATAAACGACTTACAACTGGTCTATAATACGAGTAGCAAGGGACCACACTTTAAAACCGTAATATTCAGAAAGTATAGTGTGATATTTTTACAGGGTGTCCAGCAAAGGACTTCCTGGTTTAAAAATTAAATATCTCGAAAACAAAGTACGATACTAGAGTAAAATTAACGGTATGTTTATTTTACTCTAGTATCGTATTCCCATAAAAATCAGCTACAGGAACTTGGAAATTAATTTTAAAAAATGCCAACAGGTGGCGCTGCACGCTGTTATTGCAATATAAGTCTCCATAAATAGTGCTGCAAAGAGGTTGGACGATAATTTCTAGCGTATATGTAAGCATATCTGAGAGGCTAAACTGCTGCTGAAACAACTAACCTTTTCGCAGCACTATTTATGGAGACTCCCACTGCAATTACAGGGTGAAGCGCCACCTGTTGGCAATTTTTAAAACTAATTTTAAAGTTCCTGCATATGATTTTACGGGTTTCACAATCAACATACCGTTTATTTTATTCTACTATCGTCCCTTGTTTTCGAGATATTTAATTTTGAAACCAGGGAGTCCATTGCCGGACACCCTGTAAATCAACCTGAAGAAAATGACTGACGGAGCCATGTATCCTTGTAAAGAATAGCTGCAAGTCTATCGTAACATACAGAAAAATCTCAGCAGCATCTTGTTTCTCCTTCATACAAAAGGGGCGCTGAACTACAACGCAGTATTGCCAAACAAGTAATAAAAAAAGGTAAAGGAAATTATGATGCCAAATGACGTTGAACTTATATCTTAAATCAATTATAAGAAATGAAGTATTTTATGAAAGATATACTTTAACATCGCTCATTCTTTAACCTTATATTCTTCGTGTTGCATTTTGGAAATATGCCCAATTTAGTCTTCTAATTTGCAACAGGAACAAATTGTATTTGCCAATTACCAATAAAATATCGCATTAAATAAATTTTGAACTTGTCAATGCACGAATCTGATGGATAACAAAATTAGATTTATTTTTTCGGCATTCGAAAATGTAGGACTTGTTTTCTTTAGTTTAGTGTGCTTGAAAATGCCTACTTCTTTTAATTGGCGAATAACATTTACTATTGGTTGAGAAAGAGGTTAAACGTTCCGATTTTCAAAGCTCAAAATTTGTTATGAAAACTTAGTTCCAAAATTAATATTCCGAAATTAAACTTCAGTATGACATAACCCTTTGATGTTAAGATTGGTTTTTGAGTTGTATTACATAAGATGTTTTTTATAATTAATTTTTTAGACAGTCGAGTCCCAACTTAAGCGAGGGATGCGTTCCAAGACACCTCGCGAAAGTTGGAATTTCGCGTTGTGGAACAAGGTATGTTTAATAATTTTTTATAAACATACCCATTTGTTTCAGACGTTTGTAAACACCTCTCATATTGTTTCAAACCATTTATTAACTATATATTGCAGTATCTTTTACAAAAAACCGACTTTTGCTGTATTTTAGAAAAAGAGTTATTATTTGACATAAAATTCTGTAATTTAGAACAAAATCAATGATTAATGGGGGAGAGAAACTTAAAATAAGTATTGGTACTTATAGTATGTATACTACAGCATTATTATAGCACGTAACAGTATAGATATAGTAAACATATTTATAATTAAAAAAATGAAGAAGGTTTATGCAGCGCGATCAGAATGTTATCAGAATGTATTTTATCTACGTTCATACGTAAAATGAAAACAAAAGTTAAGAATCGGAGCGGTTATTTGTACAAGCAAAACGTTGTTTAGACTAATGCAGTGGGTGAACTTCCGCTTTCAGTGATGCTAAAGGGATGAAAGTCCATTCACAAAACCAATATTTAGTGTCAACGAAGCCCATTCTTATTCTCCGCCGCTCTTTTCCGAAAAATTTCATGTTGCAGGCGAGTAATTTGTGTCCGCACTAAAAAATTCATTACTCATGAAAAACTCGCGTTATAGCCATTTCGCGTAAGTCGGATCGCGTTGTAGCAGGATCCGACTGTACCTAAAACAAAAAAGGAACAACTTGCCCCACTTTGGGGCAAGTTCTTTCAATATTGACCTGACGATGACTAACGATGATGACTTTAAGATTAACAATGTTTCAAGACAAGTTACTTATTAAAGGTATAACTTATGACTAATTTTATTTATTTATTTATTTTGCTGTAAGAAAAAGTTTTTTTGAAGACTAATAAGCAATATTGTTCAAATAATCAGTTATTTCTCTTAAACTTACAGAAAACTAAACTTATTTCACGTTTTAGCTTTGATAAATTGTATTTAAAGGTTCAGTTATTACCCTTTAAGTACAATTACATATATTTAGAAACAGTTAATAAATAAAGCAACATTATAATATGTAACCACAATAAAATACATTAAGTACAGAGTAAACTTATATGTAATAGCTGACAACTTCAGTTGCTAATATGCTATGATAACAAGTTCAGTCTTCAATCATAACAGAAAAAAAACCTTGACTGTAAATGATACACGATATTTTCGCAAACGTATTAAGCGAAGAGGAGAAGTTAGTGTAAATCATCACACTACTCCCAATTATCCGTAGGCGGATATTGTAATTGCAGATTTAATTAAGTTTCCTAGGTCACCGAAAACTGATTATTTGAAACCCGATTCTCACGTCTACACTCATTGCGCCTGTAAACTAGTGACCAGGACAGTTTTCGTTCAACAAATTTCTCTTCCTTTACACGTTTTCGGTGTAACCTAACTTGATTTGATTCAGTTGATCTGTTGGCACGATTTGCTGTGTCGTCTGCAACAATAAGCATTTTTTTTTTTGGTTTGCATGTACGCACAATCTCTACATCGTACAGTTATTGTTTTCAGAGTACTACGTTAGTGTCTAGTATCGTTACTCGAGAGTTTGAATGTGTGTCAGTGTTCCTGATTTTTTTGCTCTTGTATAACTGTATGTATTGGCTTTTTTTTTTTTTTTTTTGCTTTTTTTCGAACGAGTGTTTGTCGAACGAATATCCATGAAATTCGTTTATCCACGGTTACCATGGTTGACTATTCCGTAAAAAATCGGGAGTTGACTGCATGCGTAATATTATAATTGCTATTTTCAGCGACTGTTGCAACTATCTTTCTCTAGATTAAGAAACATAATATTAATTGCGTTTTTGATTTCCACCTCCGACAACGAAACTCCCACACATATTCAACCCGGCTAAACTCACAAAGGAGGAGCTACAGTCACCGGTAATGACGGCTAAACAGGTAGAACCTGGACAAATCCTCTTGTATATGAAGTGATCCGCCCAATCAGACATCTGCTTTGTCTGATCTGAGCAAAATGGGATTGGTGGGCCCCTTTAGTTATTTTCTCACACACTGCAAGGTGTCGTAATCAAGCTCTAGAACAAAAATTATGTTCCTTCAAAAATTTCAAAATTTGATATCAAAACATTAAAAATGCCTCGATCTTCTAAAATTTCATATTTTTCGTTCTGTCTATATGAAAAAGGCCAAAACTTTCCGGTGAATCATTGGTGAAAGTCGACATTCTTCAATTTCGGTCGTTCACGGTAACAAAAATATAGGGTAACGGCATAAGTAATAGACATGCTTAAGACATCGTTTTCAGGTGAACTCAATTCTTTTAGCCTTTTAATGTATTTAGCCTTTTTAAACGATTTTTCTCTCATGCAACTACATCTGATCTAACGTTTGGCTGCTTCTGGATCCTCGGAATCATTTATTTATTTTTTATTTGCTTACTTTCGAAAAAGAGTCCGACCTCCAGTAACAGACACCGGCCATTCTGATGATACTCAGTAACAGATAGGATGAAGAAAGGATGAGTCATGGACAGAATTCTCGTTTTCTCTTCAAAATGTGCAAACGCTCTTTATTTTTAGACCTGAAATATTAGTAAATTCAAATGAACATGAAACACCGGCAAACTTCGTGGTGGCTGTCATAACCTTCTACCACTGCCTTAAAAATACGAACTGGCTCATAGAATTCACTCTGATAACACTTGATGGTTGTACCGTATTCATGGGTCGCAAAAACTTCAGTTTTACCCGCCTAAAATTCTTATTATTTAAATCCAAACTTATGATTGTATTTTACTGGACCCTTGTCTGTTAGTGGTGCCGTCATCCTATATGTAATATTCATTTATATATGTTTTTGATTACTGAATTGCTGATACATATAAATGGGAGCGAGGAGTTCCTGGGCGTCAGCTACTCCTTCTTTCTGGGACAAGTTGTTCCTCGGAACAACTCTCCCTAAAAAAACAAAAAATTAAATAAATAAAGGACCACTAGCCCCATACGCGCATGACCTTGAAAGATCAAATTATTGGTTAGATAGCAAAACGTAAATGGTTTCAGCGTAGTATTTTAGGGTGCACATCCGATATTTGTATAAAAACAACAAAGAACTATACATTATCATTTAGAGTTCGTGAAAAAGACCAAAAAGTTCAAAAACGAAAATATTTACAAAAGTAGATTAACGTTGCACCGTTCTCAGTTTTTAATGTACCGCGCCACTGGGCCGACTAAAATGGCTGCCATTTGTGCGCTGAGGCAATCTTTTAACTTTTCTTTCTTCATTCATTTCTTTCACCCTGTATTAACTAAATATATTTATCTTTTTTCTTCGTTGAGCTATTTCAATGGGAACAACTTACCAGCGGAACTCTCAGCTCCGCTCTCCCCTACTTAAATAATAAGGTTTTTTGAACAATCACGATTGCTTATTGTTCTCATATGACGGTTTTGATGTTGCTATGATTTTATTTCCCCCCCCCACCTCCCTCTGCCAGCACCACCGCCGGCCGGTCTCACGATGCTGCTCCTCTAGCGAAAACAGTCTCCAGGTTGCGTCAATATCCTACACTTACACGCATACGTACACGCACCTACACACACATACACACCTACACAATTACCCAAACACTCATGCCTGCACACAGACACAAACACACATGCCTACACGCATATACCCCCATACTAACACACATTCATACATACAGACACCTACACATACACACAATTACCCAAACACTCATGCCTGCACATTGACACAAACACACAACTACCCATACACACAAACACACGTCTACACACGCATTCACCTCCCCACCCGCACACAAACGTAACCCCTCCCCCTCACACACAAACGCCTACATACATACACACACACTCGTGATTGCGAAAAACATAACTTGAATTCAAGATGTCAAGGTTCAAATTATTATTTTTTTTCCAGCCTGCTCTTACCAAGTAGTTGTTTAACCATAAACGTTAACTAAGTTAAACTATGATTTTTAAAATTTTTATCCTTATTTATTTTTCTCATGGTTTGAACAGAAGTTTAAAGTCAAACACATATTTTAAAGAGTTTTTAAAAAATACCACATTTAAGGGTTAAGACTATTGCTGAAAAAAGTAATTTTTAAAGGCAAACGAGGCTGCTTGGATCCCAATAGAATGACGTGTGCTACTCTTGCACATTCAATAGTCTCAGCAATGAAACCACACTCGATGACGCAAGGACGCAATGAGTGGAATGAACTAAGGCCCCTATTATACGAACCGGCGCATCAGCTTAAGATCAGCCTTTTTGGATCGGAGCGCCTGTTTGAGTGGTTGTCTTTTCTGGCGAGTAATCGCGTTTGGTGATTGTGCACTGCGAGCGATTATTAGCGGCACGTGAATTGTTTGTTAAATAAAGTATTTTTTTTTTCGCAAATTTATCGAAACCCGAAACTTTGCTGTGGTAACCCTAGCAGCGGAACAATGAAAAATTCGATCCAAAATGGCTAAACTTAAGCTGATGCGTCGGCCTGTCTATATAGCGGCTCTAGAATGAACCGATTAATGGGATAGAGTTTTACAATCGATACAATTCTGAGGAGGAACAGTCACTTGTTTTTGTCGGAATTAAAAATTAAAATCAATAAAAAAAAGAAAACATTTAGCAATAATAAATAAATAAAAAGTTGAGATTTAGAGTTCAGAGAATCGGGGCCTTTCATTCAAACAGTACTTCAACGAAGGCTTCACTCGATACGTACTAAAAAAAAACATAAGAATATGTAATTTGATATTAATTTGATAATATACAGTTCGATATGAAACGCGTATCGAATGAAGCATCGCTTCTTCAACAGAGGAAGTATATATTGTAGTGCTGCCATCTATGTTCAAACCAAGCTGCTAGAAACGAACCCTATCTTCTGTTTTTGGTTTAAAAGGAAAAATTGTTTTATTTGGAAAAATTCGAACTGATATAGTCCATTATTACGAAGTGGAGTGGTTACAAAATAAAAATAGATTTAACCATATAAATTTGGAAACTTTGGAGATGAAAAGAAAAAGATGTGAAATGTAAAATGATAAATTGAGCAACCAGCTATAATACAACAAAGAAACCATGTTTTGCAGTGCTGCCATCTATGCTCATGAAAAAGAACTAGAACGTACAGTAAAATTTATTTCTAAGCTCCGGTGGTCACGAATTAGAAATGTAAAGTATAGACCAAACGTTTGGAAGGCACAAAAGAAAATAAAAAAAGAAGGAAAGAACAGAAACTTAAATATAAATTTAAAACTCAGGGTATCCAACAACGAAACTATGATTAGCAGTGCGGTCATTCACAAAATAATTAGATAACCTTATTTGATAGTATTTTTGTGATTTGATAGGCAAATGATTTTTTTTTTTTTCAATATCTGATGTTCTTGGTTTTCTTATGATATGCGGAGATTACAATACAAAAATTATATTTGATTATCAAATTTAGAATGCTGTTCAGAAAACGGTTCATCTTCTTTATCTTCTTTACTAATAATAAAGCTGAAAGTCTCTCTGTCTGAATGTCCGGAGGATGTCTGGATGTCTATAGGTTATCTGGATCTCTCTGACGCGCATAGCGCCTAGAGGGTTCGACCGATTTTCATGAAATTTGGCAAAAAGTTAGTTTGTAGCATGGGAGTGTGCACCTCGAAGCGATTTTTTGAAAATTCGATGTGGTTCTTTTTCTATTCCAATTTTAAGAACAAAATTCTCAAAAGATGGATCAGTAAATTACGAAATTATCATAACGTGGAACCGTGACATGGGCACAAGCCAGTTGGCGAGATACGAAACTATCCTAACATGGAACTGTAACATGGGGTACAAGCCAAGTGGCGAGAAAATTCAGCATACATTATTTGTAAATATACAGGCGAACCAAAAGACCTCTTAGTTTTTCCATTACGGGCAAAGCCGTGCTGGTACCACTAGTTAGTACATAAACGAGAAAAGAACCATTGGGCAGAAAATGCCCTAAAAGTCTTTAATTTGTTTTAGATCAACATTTTTGAGCAATTGAAAAGTAGTGCAAGAATATCCAATTACAAGCAATGTCATAGAGACTAAAATATATTTTTCTCCCCTTTTGTGAAGTTATTGTTATTACCCTTAATAGGAATAGGGGCTATAGATTGCATATTAAAAGATTAGTTTTTTGTTTTTCGTGTGAAAATATTAAGATTTTCCTAAACATGAGAAAGTTTGTGAAAAGCTTTTAATGACCGGATGAATTCCCAAAGCGTTAATGCACAGATCTGGAGAGTATGTATACATTTTATACTTCTGAGAGCCCCGTAAACATAAATTGGGACTCTGCTGACTAGGGATTGCAATACCGGTATACCGTTATTTCAAGCAATTTTGCAATTTCGTAATACCGGTATATGCTGAGGAAAATACCGGTTAGCTGAAAATAATAAATAGTTCCGATAATTCAAAGATATTTTCAGATATTTACATAATTATAGTTGCAAAGAATTTTGAAAATAAAGCTAAAACGAATAAGAGAAACCAACAAGACCAAATTTAGTCAAGTTCATCGTAAATTTCGGACCAAAGGGCTAATGAAAAGGAAACACAAACCTCTCCTGTTCAAGAGAAAATGATGTTAATATTGGGAAAGTACCGTCTCTCAGTAAAGAAATTTCAACTAGCTTTGAATTAAAAATATAATAGAAATACACACAATACGAAAGAAACACACTCGCGCACACACAAAAGGGTTTATCCAAAAATGACATACAACAAACCGATTTTTTCTGAAGATAAAATACTTTTAGGCAATTTAATTAGAGGATTCGTATCACGCATTGTTAACAGTACCACCGACCTGCGTGAATTCAGAAAGAGTACGTTCAACTGTAGAAAAGTTGAGCACTAAAATGAGTAGACTGGCTTAGAGACAATTCAATAGATGCAAAATGTTTTTTACTAGTATTGATTTTTTATTATGACATTTGTTCATTCATTTCATATTTGTTCGCAATACGTTTTCATAAATAATGCAAATTTTGTACAAAATTATGAAATGTGGCCTCAAAACAACATGTTTTCAAGCAATTTGAGAAATTTCAAATACCGTTATTAATACCGGTATCACGTTTAAAAATACCGAATATTGATATTGAATTCTTGGTCCGGTATTGCAATCCCCACTGCTGACCCTATAAAGCGTATTTTTCGTATGAAATTAATGCGACTTTTTAAACATGAACAAGTAGATATGGAGACCATAAAATGTTAGATTTCGCATTTTTTCAAGACCGACATGGTACTCCTAATTATAATGGAAATCTGCATGTTTTAGTTTTCAAGATACAGAGCCAACTGGTTCAGTAAAATCTCATTAGCGTTCTTTTTTTTTTTTTTTTTTGAGCAATCATGATTGCTTATTGTTCTTATTTGACTGTTTTGAATTCCTATCATTTTATTTTCCCACCAGCACCCTCCGCACCATCACCGTCGACCGGCTCCTCACGATGCTGCTCCTGTAGCGAAAGCCGTTTCCAGGTTGCATCCATGTCCTACACACACGCGCATACACACACCTACACACATGCACACACTCATGCCTGCGCACAGACCCAAACACACACTCCTACACACACACTCATGCCTTCACACAGACACAAACACGTATGCCTACATAAACACACACACGAACGCCTACATAAACACACACGCGCATTCATGCATACACGCTCGTGATTGCGAAAAACATAATTTGAATTCAAGATGCCAAAAATTCAATATATATATATATATATATATATATATATATATATATATATATATATATATATATATATATATATATATATATATATATATATATATATATATATATATATATATATATATATATATATATAAGGCAGATAGAGGCACTCCCAAGGAGACTGACTGTCTTTTAAATCTGGACCCCTCATTGGGAGAGAAAATCTCACTACGTAAAGCATAAACGGGCCCCCAAGAAATTTAAACCCCGAGAAGAGAAATGCCCAAAATAGGTCTCTAGCAGATCCACCCATTTCTGCTTCCATCCGCGCTCATTCTGCTGGGAATAAGGAAGAACTTCGTGAAATCTGTGAAGGGCGAATACTTTATAATGTCTTTGAGGGAAATTACCAGGATATAATGAACTTATGTTTAAGGTGAGCATTTTTCACGACCCATCAAATACGCACAATAGGGAAGTTGCAACCTAAATGTTCATATTCTGACTATTGGATAATGTTCATTGACCCTCAAAACTAAAAAATTCAATATCGCCTAATTTTAAAGCACCGCGATTGATTTTTAATGAATTTTTTAAAATCCACGCGCAAAAGTGCGCGCTTCTAAAACGTCACGAGCTTACGTCACAGGGCACTACTAATGGGCAGCCTTCCGCCGAAGATCCCTTGCATTCACTACGGACATTTTGAGCACGCTTAAATTTTTATTTTTTAGAAATTCTATAATACTTTTGAACACACTATGGAGGCCGGATTCGTTAAAGCACAATCTAATAATCTTCCTCAAGTAACATCAATGATGGTATTCGAATATTTCCGAAAGGATGAGAGGGTAAATGTTCCAGAAACGCGAGGAGTTAAATGCGAGGAGGTTAGCCTTACGTTTCGTCTTCGAAGCTAACAGCACTTCCATCGGCTTCTCCCATGACGGAAGAGCGCATGACGTCACTTCCTGTGCCATTTGACGTCACAATCGCTTGAACTTTAAAAATTTAAAAATAAACTACTTATCGTATCGCAAAATTTTTTTCACCTATGATGTTTATACATGTTACTCCATCATATAAAAATAAAATTGAAAAATCGAAAACTTCCCTATTGTGAATATCACTGCTTTTGATAAAAATGTTGGAGAGGAAGAGAAACCTACTTTGGCAGTCTTTAAGGGTGTTTTACGAGTATTTCTAAGTTGCAGAAAAGAGGGCAACTAATAAAATTGAATCAACTATTTCCTACAGAATTTCTGAGACGATTGATGAACTATACATCTTTGAAACTCCATTTTCTCTCGAGTATTTTGTCTAAAAACTATTAAGCTCCAAGCGATGAGCTTGTGGAAAGGTTTCACAGAGATACAACTACAAATGCAAAAGTGACGACCAGCAACAGGCTCTTGGCCCAGCTAGACTGGTCCTAGTCAATTTACATTCCCCAGTGAAGATCAATGGCCCTCGTAAAACTATCTACTCCCTTGCTCATTACCACCTCTTCCGGTAAGCTGTTCCGAGGTTCCACTACCCTGCTATAACAATATCTTTTTTTCTAATATCCATGTTAGCCTGAGATTTAAATAGCTTATAACAATGATCCCTTGTCCTGTTTTCAGTGCTAAACTTCAGCCCCGTAACATTTTTCATTTTAATAAATTTAAACAACTGAATCATGCCCCCTCGGTCTCTTCTTTGCTCAAGACTGTACATTTTTAGCCTTCTAAGCCTGGAGTCATAGTCTAAATGAGAAAGTTCATTTATTAGCCTTGTAGCCCGCCTTTGAACCCTTTCCAATACATTAATATCTTTCTTAAGATAAGACCAAAACTGAACAGCATACTCCAAATAAGGTCTTACCAAACTTCTATATAAGAGCAGAACTTCTTTAGATTTGTTTGAAATAGATCTATTGATAAACCAAAGCATCTTATTGGCTTTGTTACTAGCTATGCTGCACTGTTGGCTGAACTTTAAATCCTGACTTATTAGAACCCCCAGATCAGTAACTTTGTCTGCCTGACTAATGACTGAACCTTGCAAATAATAACTTGTACACTTATTTCCATGCCCTAAATGTAGCACTTGACATTTCCCAACATTAACAGCCATACCCCATTTATCAGCCCCCTCCGTAATATGATCTAGATCCTCTTGCAGCTGATTTGCTTGTCCTTCATTTTCTACACTCCCCATAACTGTGACATCATCAGCAAAGCAATTCATATTGCCGGAAATATATTTATGAATATCGTTCATAAAAACAATGAACAAAACAAGCCCTAACACTGATCCGTGAGGAACCCCACTTAAAACCTCAGTCCATTTAGAATAATTTCCCCTTTCAACTACCCTTTGTTTCCTTCCGGTCAGCCAGTTTTTTATCTAAATGAAAGTTTTCCCTCCTATTCCTATATGAGCTATTTTCCTAAGTAGAGCAACATGCGGTAAATTATCGAAGGCTTTTTGAAAATCAATGTAAACATCTACAGGCTTCTCTTTGTCTAAAGCCATGGCAACTTTGTCATAGAAATGTAATAAATTAGTTGCACAAGATTTACATTTCCTGAAACCGTACTGAAAACTAGTCAATAGATTATTAGTCTCTAAAAAATTTACTATCTCAATTTTTATCAATGTTTCATAAATTTTGCAAAGCACCGAAGTTAGACTCACAGGTTTATAATTTCCCGCACTCCCTTTAGACCCTTTTTTTGAAGGGCGGTGTAATGTTAGCCAGCTTCCAATCCTCTGGCACTGTCCCCGAGTTATAAGAAGCATTGAAAATATTTACGATTACATCTGCTAATTCCTCCACACATTCAACTAAAATTTTTGGATAAATACTATCTGGTCCCGTAGCCTTAGTCTCTTTATTTTTTTTCAAATGAAGTAAAACGTCATCCCTGGAAAATACAAAGTCCTCAATCTGTACTATAGTTTGTGTCTTGTTGGTGTCAACTGTTGAGAAACAGTTAGATTGAGAACGAGTAAGATTTCGCATTATTTTGATTTAGGACGTACCTCCCGCAAAATGAATTGGGGATCGGGCGGCCGTACGAAAGTTTAGATTTTGTGTTTTTTTTTGAACATGAAACCCCTATGACTTTCCAAAATAGGAATGGATTTGTGATTTACTTTAAGATGAATAGGGTGATCTAGAGTGCACGTGTAAAGATTGATTTTTTATTTTTCAAAATAAACCATTTTGATTTTTCTCGGCATAAATTTGTTTGTGGTTTCCCCAAGACACGAATGAGGGAATATCACATAGTAACTTTGGATTCGTAAGAAAATTTTTAGTCTTTGCGATTTTCCTATGCGTAAATGGATCTGTGATCATATTAACAAGCTGTGTATTTTCATCTGAAAACATTGTTTTTGCATGGGAAATACAACAATGATTTACAAAATTATTTACAAATTATGGCGGAAGTTCCACTTCACAACTGCAGTTGTCAGAACAAGAAATACATTTCGTTGTCGATACTTGGTTACACAGAGTAGGATTTAGAAAACTGACCTTTTTACCCTTGACGGGGGAGGGTAGTTAGCTTTTTGTCTATTAGTGGAGTTTGCGGTTTATATATAGAAAAATTGAAAACACATAGATTCGACAGTATTTATTAAACATTTGAGACTAATGAAAAGGAACCGATCCTCAAACCAAGTTAAATACAATGAGATTTTACCTCTCAAAGTTTTAGGATCCTTGTAATACAGCACATGTCTTGTTTCTGTCGACACTAAAAAGAATCCAATGAAGGGGAAAGCTTATTTTAGTACACAAAAATACTCATTCTCGTACAATACTCATACAATAAAGTGAAATGTAACATTACTGTTTTGTTCTAGTATTAACACTTTGACTGCCATGGATATTGTTTGCAGTGGTCAATGATGTTTCCTTTGGGACACTGGCTATCAGATGCGATGGCTAGGGTCCCAACGGTTGTCTCGAGGTGAACATTTACAATTTTGTAGAGCAGTCAAAGTGTTAATGGTTTGATTAACAATAGTCCTTTTATGAATAATTAGAATAAATTTGGCTCTTTCTGAAAATTTATGGGAAAGCACAGAGCACCGAATAAAAAATGATTATGTTTTGTTTTCAAGGATTGTAGTCAGGTTCAGTATTTCATCTTTAGTTTTTAAAGTTTGCTTGGAAATTATCTTTCTTCAATTTTCAGGTTTGTGTAGATCTATAGTTGGTTACTTTATTGATGTAAGTTATAATTTTTCATAAGTTTTGTATCATATTCTCCGTTTTATTTAATTAAAACTAATAATTGTAAAAAAACACAAATAAATCGAAACTCAAATTACACCATAATGAACAGCAATTTTTCATAAAACCATCCAAAGCAGTCGAAGAATAAAATGAATGTCGCTCAATGGTAACATTTGACAAAACACTAGCAAAATTTGTATCGCTAAGAAAAACATTCATTTTTTAACAAAAAGTAAAATTAAAAAACATATTCTAAAGGAATTCAATAAAACCCCCATTAGGGTAAAGAGAATGATTTCTAAAAAGGCCTGAAAGGATAATAAATATTTTCAAATAAGAAAACGGTCCGTTAAAAACTCATCGTAAAAAGGAAACTAGTCTCAAAAAAAAAAAAAAAAAAAAAAATCCTTTTCGGGATAAGGATAACTTAAGAAGTAACGTCAACAGTCCCTTCAAAATCAAACACTAAGATTTGTTCTTCAAAATCCGCTCCGAAGGGAAAATTACATTCATATTCACCACTGGTATAATTTGGCCACTGGTTAGAGAGTAAACTATTTATATTCAGTAAATTACCGCCCATTAGCCAGGGCTAAAGCAGAAATACGTGAAATACACCGCCAGCTCAGTCATTTCCAGCCGAGGAGTGCTTATTAGCACTCATCAGCCCAGCATAGGAAAGTGACTGAGCTGGAGATGGAAAACCTCTTAAGGGGGTCCGGGACACATTTTGAAAATTTTTTTATTATGTACTTTAGAGTTTTGAAATTTTTTGAACTGATTCATCATTTATTTAATAAGCAAAATCATAACATAAATATGAAAAAAAATTATTTTTTTATTTAAATTTAATCAGTTTTTTTCAAAAAATGGGGTTGCTTTAAATTGCTATTACTCAAAATATTGTTGGTCAATTTTCAATGCGATTTTAAAAATATTGATTCAATAAAAAATAAAAAATATTTGAAGAAAAATTTCGAAAAATTCGAAGATACTTTTTTTAAAAAAAATCATAATTTTTGAAGTAAACGTTTTTTTCAAATTCGCCGAATAAAAATTAACGTAAATTGCTTGAAAAAGATATGCTCCAAGTTTCATATCTTTATCTCTATCGGTTCCTGACTTATAAGAGTTTGAATGCAAGAAATCGGGAAAAATTGCATAATGGAGAAAAACGCGTTTAAAGTTTTAAAGTTATGTACACATTCCTTAGATGCATGCAACAAAAATAACTATAACTTCCGTTCTATTTAAGGTAGAAACAAGATTCAAACGTCCTCTTTAGCAAAAAAAAAAAAAAAAACGGAGCAATTTTTCAAATTATAAAAAAAATTGCAAAATTTGAGAATTTTTGTGTCCCGGACCCCCTCAAGGAACCCAAGAGTGCGAAACAAACTGGTAGCTAATATAGAATTAGCAGACATGTCTGGTCTGCTAATCCCAGAAACAACAGTAAGATATCCTATTGTTGTTCTGAGGTGACGATATACAGGATGTCCATGAATGCCGTGTACAAACTTGGACTGGGGGTAGAAAACACTTAAACAAGCAAGAATCTCTCTGGAACGGATGGTCGCAAACGCAATGCTGACGTACTACATGCACACAAAGTCAGACACTGACAGATGAGAACCAAAACATAAATTGCATGAAATACACCGCCAGCCCAGTCATTTCCAGCCGAGGACCGCAATTTCGTGCTTATTAGCACTCAGGTGGAGATGGAAAAACCTCTTAAGGAAACCAAGAGTGCCAAACAAACTGGTAGCTAATATAGAATTAGCACGGACCAGACGAGTGACCGAAGCAATTGTTCGGTTCAACTCGAGGATTGAAAGCAAGGCATGGTATATTTAGTAAATTACCGGCCCATTAGCCAGGGCAAAAGCAGAATTATATGAAATACACCGCCAGCTCAGCCATTTCCAGCCGAGGACTGCAGTTTCGTGCTTATTAGCACTCAACTCGACTTACGAGTGACTTGCAACTTGACAAGAGTGACTTGCTTCGGTCACTCGTCTGGTCCGTGCTAATTCTATATTAACTACCAGTTTGTTTGGCACTCTTGGCTTCCTTAAGAGGTTTTTCCATCTCCAGGTCAGTCACTTTCCTATGCCGGGTTGCTGAGTGCTAATAAGTACGAAACTGCAGTCCTCGGCTGGAAATGAATGAGCTGGCGGTGTATTTCATGTAATTCTGCTTTAGCACTGGCTAATGGGCGGTAATTTACTAAACAAAACATAAATGTTTTACACAATGACGATTTTACACAACATTTTAGATTTTAAGAATAATGCTTTAAAGTCGTAATTTGAAATTGGGACTAGTAATTCTAATATGCGCTTCGCAACGATAACGGAGCGACGGAGGAAAACTCGGCAAAATGGCTCCTAATTTCGACGCTCGGTACGTTGACATTGCGACGCATATGCTACAGCTGCAGCATTACAACAAGCCCTTCACAATAACTGAAATGTAAGGACAAATTTTGTCAGCGGGATAATTTTTCCATTATTTGTTGCATTTTCCGCATCTTTTAGTGTCTTGCTTTGTGTGCATGTAGTGCGTCAGCATTGCGTTTGTGACCTTATGTTCCTGAGTTATTCTTGTTTGTTATCGCGTTCTCTACCTCCAATTAGTGATGTTCCCAATATCCGTATCCGCGGATATCCGATGAAAAAAAAGGATCTGTATCCGCATCCGTATCCGTTACTTTTTTGACGGATCTTAAACGGATCTTTTCTATTCTAAAAATTCTTAAATATTTGAATAAAAGACTCTAAAATTACGTTTAGGTTTTGTCCCTATTCAAATTATAAAGTATCATTTCAGACACCAACAGTCGCCTTCTGTTTTTTTTTTCTTTTTCAATTTTTAGTTTAATATTAGTTTTTGATATTGATTTGGGTTTTCTGTTATTCTTCATTTTGGTTTTTCTCGGCATCCTTCAAAAAAAGTGAGACAAAATTCTATTTGCTTTTGTAAAATGTGTTTCGGCTCTGTTATTCCATCGGTTGGAGTAATCTGGGTGGAATGGGTCAGCGCTGCATTTATACTGAAATAAAATGCGAAAAATTATTTCTAGCCTATCCAGTAGCAGCTTTACACTCTTGCTCCTGTATCCTACATCTACCGAACAAGCTAGAAATAATTTTTCACATTCTATTTAAGCATTAAAGCAGCGCTGATACGTTCCTTCCAACTCTCCCTTAATTTTAACGGACATTTCTTTAAAGAGTAAATCAGTCTCTATATATTTTCGCGGTAGATGATATTTTTTAAAGAAACAGTGTTATTATTATGATGGGAATACCTTTCGTAATAAATTTTAAACTTGGATAGTTGAATTGGGCAAAAAAAAAAAATTAAGATCCGTATCCGTATCCGCGTATTTTGACACTAATGATCCGGATCCGCGGATCTACTTTTTTAACGATCCGGCACATCATTACCTCCAATCGAAGTTTGGACAAGTCATTCAGGGACACCCTGTATATAATAGTTTCTGTTCAGCTATAAATAAATATAATAATCGTTAAAAAAAAAAACATATCCTAAATAAAAAAGAAACACTCACACTCATGAAAATAGTTTCTTCAAAACCAACCAGAGGAGGACCGAGTTACTTGAAGACTAAGAACTTTCCTGCAACTAAACGAGGTGTATTGCGCATTATTAACGCGTAAAGATTCGCGCATCCGCCTGCGTGAATTCGAAAGGATAGTGCAAGAATTTTTTTTACTAAAATGAGCTCCTAGTAAACAATTAAATAACATTATTAACATTACGTTTATTACTATTCCTGATGTTTTATTATGATATTAGTTCATTCGTTTTATATTTGTCCGCAGTAAGTAAATCATGCACTGTTTGCACAAAATAAATCAATGTTTCATTGCCGTGTTTTATTAAGATGTTGTTTTTGTACATTTCTAATACCGGTTTTTAATAACGGTATTCCGGTATCCCGTTAAAATAATACCGAATGCCGGTATCGCATTTTTGTTCTGGTATTGTAATCCCTAAATGCTGCACTGCGCATGTATTTACGCATAAATGAAAAATGTAATCACATTTCGAGGAAGTAGTAACCGCAAAGTAAAAGTAACAATAATTAAAAGTACAATCATTATTAAAGAGACTCATGAAAATGATAAATAACAGTTAATATGAATATGACATAAAATATACAATAGTTTTAAAACCAGTGGTAAGTAGGAAAGGAACAAGAATCAAATCTAAAAAACAATGTAAGGATTGAAAAAATTGAAGTAGGAAATCTTTTAAGATGAGGCCAAAAAAAAAATAAATAAATAAATAAAATAAAATAAAATAATTGAACTTTGACATCTTGAATTCAAATTATGTTTTTCGCAATCACAAGTGTGTTTGTGTGTGTGTGGGGGGGGGTATGTGTATGTGTTGGTAGTTGTGTATATGTGTGTTTGTGTGGGGGTACGTGTGGGTAGTTGTGTGTATGTGTAGGTGTCTGTATGTATGCGTGTGTGTATGTGTGTGTGTGTGCGTGCGTGTGTGTAGGTGTATGTGTATGTGTAAGGGTAGGCAAGTAAGTGACGCAACCCGGAGGCGGTTTTCGCTAGAGGAGCAGCATCGTGAGGCTGCCGGCCGACGGTGGAGCTGCAGAGGGAGGCGGGGGGAAAATAAAATCACAGGACATCAGAACTGTCAAGTGAGAACAATAAGCAATCGTCATTACTCAAGAAAAAAAGTTGTAGAGAAAGTTAAAAGCACAATAAAAGCAATTATGACAGACAGAAGCACTTTATTAGTAATCTCAAAACTTCTTTTAAGTTTTCTAAGTTTAAGTTAAGTTAAGTTCTTAAAGTTTTAAAAATGACATTTTTTATTAATCACGGCAAAATATTTATAGTTTGTATTTTCAAGTACTCTGAATTCCACTATGATTTCTAGCATAAAAAGGTTTTTTTTCTTTGCAAAAATTTCAGTGAACTACGTCAGAAATAACTTTTTTACTGTGCTCTTTTCTGTGTGTCTTTATACTTTTGACCACCACTGTATGGGAAGTAAATGCACGTAACAAGGTCAAGCTCAAAACGGTACAATGGTTCGATTCTTCCGATGTTATATGGTAACCTTTTTGTTTCTGTATTATTTTAATTTTTCTTTATTTACTGCAGCTTATAATGTTAAAAATAAATAATGAAATTTTTCAAATTATAATGGTAAATTGATTCTAAATAAATAAAAAGTTAACTCGTTTTTTCTCCCTTAAATTAAAAAAAAAAGGTTTAAAAAACACTTAACGTTTTCCTTGAAATAAAAAAAAAAGAAAGAAACTGTAATGGCTGTTTTGAAGCTTAAGTCATTTTAGTAGCAAAGGTTGAGTTTTAAAAACACATAAAAATTTTTTTTTCTATAAATGGTACTTGCTTAATACACAACTTCCATTCAAATGAAATTCAAATGTTTTCACTGCTGCTTTTGCAGTAGAAAGTTTCGTAGGTTCCCATTTATTTTTAGACTACGCTTCTCAACTTCAGAGAAATAAACAATTACAAAATGGAAAAAGAAATCATGTCCCAGGATCATTATTTGAAGTTCGTCATTTGTGCCAAAAATATCCATTAACGTTTCTTACTGCAAACTAAAAGAGCAAAATTTACTAAAAGCAATAACAATTGCCGTAAATAAGTGAATTTAAAACAATGATGTAGAGATTAAACTCAAATTTCGGAGGCAGATAAGAGCATAAACATTCAGAATTAGCAATATTTCGGAAATGTTCCCAACAATTAATCTACGCACAAAGAGAATCATTTATTATTACGTTTATCAATTATCTAAAATGAAAGTGCAGAATTTTGCCACAAAACAAAATTAGATATATGAGAATTTTAGTGAGTAAGTTTACAGCCAGGTTTAATAAATATGATGAATTTTAGCAATTTTATGCCTTATAATTATATTTATATCTATATTTAAATTTTAATCAGTCTTTATCGTCAAATTGTATTTGACAAAAGACAAGTTTTAATTAATTAATTTCAACTTCTATGATAGTCAAGTTTAATCCTAATAAGTTAACAAGTAAACCAACGATTTCTGTGCGCGTCTGTGTGTGTCTATAGCCCTATCTCCTAGGGACGGGCAATGTCTATGAGGTCAATACTGCTACCGTTGGATACAGGACATCTAGGGAAAGCCATTCCACCCTGTCGTGCCCCTCTAAACTTTAACTGGCTAAGCATCTAGTCCTGAGCATGTCCTGTCAACCTTAAAATCATCATCACTCGCAAACAGGAATTGGCGAGCGAAGCAAGCTGAGGGTAAAGCCAGCAAGTTCAACATGAAATTTTGTGAGTTGAGATTTTTCATTTTACTCAGTGAGTATAAGCTTAATTAAAGAAGATTTGAATAACTCACCAGGCGAGAAAACAAACAAAAACAAGAGTATTGATTTCTTTCAAAGTCGAGAAATTTAAAAATAAATAAAGTTCGAAAACTGGAATACGAAGAGGTGTTCATTTTTCGTTATTTGTTTTCATCGCAATATTTTATGTTTAGAAAATGATGGTTCAAGTTCTTCTAACGGTAGAGTGAATATTCACGAAAACTAAGCCTGCTCCCATCGTTAAAGAAACTGAAAATTTCCACCATCACATGTTCTCAAAATTTGGACCATTAGTACGGCAAAAGGTACCCTGTACTGCAAAATGACCCTTATAATGCTAGTTTATGCAACACCTAAGTCTTATCTTAACGACTGCTGACAAAAAATTTCACAAATGATATAAAAATAACATTAAGCAACCCGATATTGCAGGCTTCGCTGATAGAAAAATAAAGGACGTTTACCACCAGAAATAAGAGTACAGATTACAATCAATAAACACTTATGAAAAAAGTAAAATTTCTGCAATTTACCTGTCTAACATAATGCTTGCTTTAGGGGAACTCACGACCAAAAACGTGCTAATGAGTATCCTTGTAAGCAGTAGATGGTTTCCCAGTAACAAACCTAACACTGTACAAAAACCCCACTTAAAGAGTTCTACTTCGCGGAGTTCAGTAATTCAGCCTTTAAAAACCCTCTTTGATAACATCGGCCGTCTAACTGTTCCGTCTAACTGTTCTATCAATAAATGTACATTTGCACAAAATAAGTTCCTGTAACAAGGGAGGTCCTAATGTATTAAAACTCAAAAGTTTTTTTGTTCTGCAAATATTAGCGGCAATTTGTAAGGCTTGTATTATTTTCTTTAAACTTTTCCTTGCGAATCATTTTACTTTTTAAGCGTTTTACCATTCTTACCATATAAAAGAATCGGATAATGTAGAGTAAAATCAAGAATTGTTTTTTTTTCTTTAGAAATTTTAGCAATTAAAGATTTGATCTCCATATTTCTAACAAACATTTTTTAATAGGTTACCTTTCAAAACAGAGCCACCGAAAAGTAAGTTGCTACCGAATAGGTAATTCAATCCAGTATCAAGACAAAACAGTTGCAATGTGTCTCCATAAAAATTTCCCGAGCAACACAAGCAAAATATTTTCCAACACTCATGCCGCAGCAAATTCATGCCCTACTGTCAATTTAGCGCATAAGTATTAAACTAACCCTCAGTGGAACGCTTGCAGCACAACAAAGGGGCCCTGTGCCTATTGCTCCAGAAGTGAAACAAAGTTCGAATCTTCAAAGAAAAACATCAATACCACTATGAAAATTATGTAATGTAACTGCAATAAACAAGGCCGGATCAACGTCTATTTACGCCCCTAGGCAACTTAGAGAATATGCCCCGGAAGGAATTGTCCTACAGTTTCCTTTTTGACATCACTGAAAAGAGCGGGTTTTTAAACTCCAGATCTATCTAGACCTTTGGTCGCAAAATTGAGCTTCTATCTCCAAAGGAAAAAAAAAAAAAATACAAGCAGTTAAAAAGCAAGTTCGAATAATCCTCATCTTCATTAAAATTATTTATGTTTTATTTGGCGTTGCCATAGTTACCTCTTTTCTATTTGCATGGTTCTTCTTTCCCTTATTCACAAACTTTAAGGGTTTCAATTTTAACGGAAAATCTTTAGCTCAGGGCTTGAATTGAGTTGAGCTTAAGAGCATAATATATTACTGAGACCATGAATATACAAAACTGCAGTTTTGCAATGCTCAGGAGCCCCTTCGCCCTTATGGCCCTGCAAGTTGGTAGAAATTATTTTGAAACAAGGGGAACGGGTGCTTTTTGATCCAAAGGGAGCTCATAATGAGTTTTTAGTTTGTTTCTTTTTAACTGAGGATTTAAATCTAGCCCCCTAATGAAGTAAAAAAAAAACACATAATATTTTTCTTAGGTAGGTTACAAAATGAAACTAAATACCTTTTTGTTTTTAACACGACATGAAATTTTTTCGAATCCATGTTTCAATTTTGCATAAAGCGGAGTGCATTATTGAAAAACAAACATATATCTAATGTTTAAAAAAGTATCTCAGCACGCAGGACAGTAGGCTCGTCTAGTTCTGGACGAAGTTCTTGTTGAAATTGCAGCAAAAATTAGCACCCTTTTATTCAAATAGCAGCTGTAACTTCACTGTGCATAAATGCAAAGACTAATAGTTTAAAAGAAACATGTGTATGATAATTACTTACAGATTTCAATTTGCGAAATTTAAAAACAGAAAGATAAGTCTGTAAGTGCGAAATGAAAACTCTGAAAAACAACTAATTTTTTGCCAGCCTTTTTAATTTTTGATAAATAGCAGTTGCTTTAAATTCAAAAAAAAATAAATAAATAAAAAACAAAAATCTATTAAAAAAGAAACATTTTAAAGTCAAGATAAAGAAGTAAATAGTAGCATAAAAATATAAGAAGTTAAAACATGTTAGTAAAAGGTTACAAACAAAACAAAGGTTAGTAAAGGTTACAAAGGTTAGTAAAGGTTAGTAAAAGGTGATCTGAAGAAACCGTTGTGACTTGACCTTCAAATTTGCTTCTATTCCTCTGTGAATATGTAAAACGTGTAACCCTCTACGCACGAGAAAAGCAGCACCGCATGAAAATAGTTGCATATACCTTTGTCTGTCACGGTAAAGAAAGGTTGTAGACAAAACTTTCGGTTTCAAAATAATAAAATCGCAAAATTTTATTGATATTTGAACTTCTAAAAGAGAAAGTCTTATTTCACGTATAATAATTGAAAAAAAAAAAAAAAACTCACGAAAGAAGTATATCATTTTGCAATTCTAATCAGGAAATCATACGACAATGTAATAATGAAAAAAAAAATCCAAATTTGGCTATCCACAGAGCATGTTTTTTGACGAATAAATGACTTGTCCCCGTGTTTCCGTTATCGCAATACGAGATTTTAAAGTTTGCCCAAATTTTGAGATAAATCACCAAACTTGGCGGGTTTTGTTGAAAAATGGAAAAGCACCCTAAAGCATGAATATTTTTAGAGAATACATTATATTTTAACGTATAACAGGAAAAACGAAGTAGTTTATTTATATACACTGTACTGATTACTAAGCTGTTCCATTACAAAACTTAAATTGCTCTTACCGAAGAAGTGCCCTTTTTAAAAGTCACTTTTCCATCAACGGCGCGGTATGCCCTTTCGATAGGAAAATTCTGTTTCTTAGTTCAGCAACATACTTTGAAAAAGCACTTTGTAATTTTATCTGTGCTGCTTGTCCAATCAGCATTTACTACTGTCTCACCTTTATTTTTGCTCAAATATTCAACTAATCCGATTTCTCAGCAAAATTTGCTTTCCATTTCATGGAGTCGCTTTCCACCTTTAACCCAAAAACATCGGGAATATTCCTTAAATAAAATAATCTCGTGTTAATGGTACATATTCTAATTTCTATGTAGCAATTTAATCAGCTCCGGTACTTAATTTTTTGAGTCGAAGCAAATCTTGAAACTGCGAACCTTACCTGTCTTTTTTCAAATTTTTGTATCTAGTTTCAACGAAAAAAAATAACCACACAAAAATAGCGTCTGATTGAGTTCGTCATACCCTTTGCACTCCCCTCCCTCCCCCGGAAAAACACGAAATCGCGGGCATGTCCCTATCATTTTGCATTGCGTTTCTGTCGCAGAAAAACCTTCATAAGTCCTCGTGTTTGGAAGGTCTCAGCATCACCATTAATTGCCATTAAACTGAAACGCGATTTCTTTTCCCGAGTTTCAGCAATCATTTCTTGTGTTTCCAAATTCGCCACCGAGACTCAATTTTTTTATTGCTCTTGAGGTGACCGTTGCCTTTATCAGAGCAGTATGTCAAGCTTCCTGATTAACGAATGACAAATCTATTTCCAGTCAACTCCGTTTTTTTTAAAAATTTTTTACTTCCTTTTGCAAAAAAAGAAGTATTATATTCGCAAAAAAAATTTCACTCAAAAATCGGCTTAAATTTCCATTTTGCTCACCCCCGAATATATGTTGAGATTTTTTTTCGACCTGATCACACGTGATATATGCCTAGGAACGTGCTGTTACCCGAAATATCCATTTTGACGATCCGCGAGATATTTACAACGAGTTTTCTCGTGACGTGCGTATGTATGTGCGTATATGTGTATGTATCTCTCATAACTCTAAAACGGTATGTACTAGAAAGTTGAAATTTAGTACGTACACTCCGAGTGGAATATAGTTGCGCACCTTCTCTTTTGGTTGCATTCTGATGTTCCTAAGGGGGTCTTTTACACCTTTTTGGGGGGAAATCATTGTTAGTTTCAATGCTAACTTAAGTGGTGTTATAATTTGTCAAACACTTGGCGATATATCGTCAAGCTTTTGGCCGCCAAGTTTTGTCGCCAACTTGGTGGAAAATTTGGCGATTTTTTTTTTTTTTAATTTTTAAATTTGGTTTTAATTTTTCCAATGTTAGAGATATTTAAAGAGTTAACCAATCAATCACTTTAAAATTGCAAATAATGGGGAAATAAGTCTGTGTTAAACGTTTCTTTGATTTGGTTCGCAAGAAACTAGGGTTGAAAATATTTAGTGTTTACTTGCTAACACCAAGGCGCTATTATCATTAATTTGGCGTAAAAGGAAGTCATGTGATGCACACATCAGCTTTTTTTTATTTATTTAATTGCTTTCTTGTGGAAACTGATACACAACGTTTAAAAGGGTTTGGATTCGATAGGTTACTCTTCTAGTGTTTGGAATCTCGTTTGGAAGAATACAGATTCCGCTTCGTGTGCGCGGGTACTAGAACCATTTTCATTTTTTTTTTTTTTTTTTGCTTTCCCAATCATTTTTTATTTGAATTCGACTTCGTTTCCAATTGCTGACACGAAATTTAAACCGCTCGTTGTCGTGCCCGTTTATTAGTCATTTTCACACTTGATCAGAATTTTTGCAACAGGTAGCTTACTGTTTATTGACTATCTTTTCCGGACGTCCGGATCTCTGTAAGGATTTCTGTGACGCGCATAGCGCCTAGACCGGTTGACCGATTTTCATGAAATTTGGCACAAAGTTAGTTTGTAGCATGGAGGTGTGCACCTAGAAGCGAGTTTTCGAAAATGTGATTTAGTTCTGCTTATATTTCAATTTTAAGAACTTTTTCCGGAGAAAATTATTATAAGAGGAACGAGAAAATTACGAAATTATCAGGACGTGGAATGGGAGAGCGAATGAACATAGCCAATTGGCGAGAAATTCATCATCCATTATTTGAAAATATACAGGCGAACCAAACGAGTTTTTAATTTTGTACTACGGGCAAAGCCGTGTTGGTACCACACTTGTGCATAATAAAAGATCGACATTTTAACCTGACCTTGACTGAGCTTCTGACCTTGACCTGGTAGAATGGACAGAGAAATGTAACTCGTGTTTTTGTTTATTTAGCAGGTCTAAATGAAGAGCCGAATTTTTAAAGTAGCTAGAGTAGGACAGCTGTCTAGAAAGGAACTTTTTTAAAATGCCATATATTTTTATTACTATTCTTGTAAATAAATATTAATATTTTTCCAAGTTGGTATAGACTATTTTAATTGTTGGGTAATATTGAATTCAAGATGTCAAAATTCAATTTTTTTTTTTTGTAGTAGGGGACGACCCTATTAATTTCTTTCAGAACTTCATGCATTACTGACTTTTCTTAGACGCGTTCTAGTATTGAAACGGATGAATGCGTTTCCTTGAGGATACTGCCTATTCATCATGTTAAAGCTAAGTGTTTAACCTAAAAAAGAGAGTTTTAGTCTGCATGTTAATGATTAAATGTGTATAAGTACTTGTACAAACTAGGGTTTCCAATCCCGAAATCCCGATCCCAAGGGATCTCGCATGATATTTAGTGGGATTAATCCCGTCGTATTAAGACTCAAATCCGCGGGATTTTCAATCCCGCAATTTTTTTCCCATGTAAACGTTTTCCAACTTTTTCCGCTCATAAAATGACTATTTCCACTAGCATCATCTGAAGCTTGATGAACTTTCCTCTTATGTCTGCAAGAAGAGCAAGAAAAACTTTGTGTCTCATATGATGAACGGTGCATTTATCCTTTTCTTCATTGATATATTTCAATGGGAACAATTAACCGGCATTTACTTTCAGCCCCTGCCCTACTTAAATAGCAATGATTTTTTTTTTTTTTTACAATTTTTATTCATGTGTTGGGACATTTGACAGTAAATTATTTGTTGTTTCTTCTGTTAAAGCCCCCACGAGACGTTGTATAGAGGTTAAAGCGCGACATTCAAAATAATGAATGTATGACTAATAACTGTCCTAACATATGCAGATTCACTAACTTTTGAGCGGGGATTGTGAATCTGCTACGAATGAAGAATCGAGTGTTCCATAAATCATTCACTATGAAGTTAAAATCGATGAGCTAATGAAATGCTATCAATTGGAGAAAACGGGAGAAAACAATCGTATTAGCAAAGTAGGGTACGAAGGCACAGTGGAAAGTGGCATTGTTGTCCTAAAAATATTATTGCCTAAGCTCTTGTTCCACTTGTACATCCTCATATAAATAATAGCCGATGATCGAGTAACCCGCGAGTTTCAACAATGAAACTCGCGCCACGGCATAAACATTTGATAATATGTTTTGGTAATGTTTAACACGCAGGGGAAAATCTTTATTATGACACGGCTTAACTCGATCCGGTCACCTAACTGTTTTACTGGTGTGTCATTTCAGGAGAATAAAGAAACGAAAAAGTGGTCAACAATAAACGCGAATACCGGAGTTTAGGGTTAATCCGCTGGAGTTAGGGTTACATCTCAACTATCAAAATATCACCAAACAGGCAATGGCTTCATTCAAATGTAGAAGCAATTTTCACTTGTCATACCTTAATGGGCGACTTTCCAGCTAAAGATAAACAAGGTGAGTATGGCACAAAATCAATAAATCATATTAAAACGTATTCCACAAGAGCTTTGGTTCAAACTTACTTTTCAGAAAACTATACAATTGCATGCGAGGATGAGGTGCAACGGGCCTATTGATCAAATGACAAGATTACCTTTTCTACAGTAGCAATCAAACATCAAAAACCTAATGAAATTATAAGTAATATGTTCTTATTGCGTACAACATGATGAATGCGCTGTACATATTTTTCTACAGAAGATTGTTGAAGATGTTGTGTCCTCGTGGAAGTGATATCTCTCAGATGAAGCAGGTTAAGCAATAGACAGGAATTTATTTCATGCAATGTCCACTTCATGGAAGAAATAAAAGTTTCTTCACCACTTCTCATGGCAAAGGACCGGGGAATGGAAGTGGTCATCTGAAAGACCATTGCTTGGGATGAAAAAGCACATTATGATCTCGTAAATGACGTCAGAAATTGTGTCAAATGATCAAATGCTGTATGCAAGACGGTAGCAGTCATCTTTATTCCTAAATTCAAAGTTTTCGGAACAGTGGATAAACTTGAAGGACGATTAATTGGAATTGATGCAATACCTTCTACCCATTCAGTACATTGCAAGACCGAAGGCAAGTACGGCATAACAAATGACAAAACTCTGATGAAACAGGAAAATCGAAATCCATGCAAACTGAATTCAAACCTATATAGAGCCGGCAACATTAGGTTTACAATCCAAACCCTGGCGGACTAAAAGGGAAGTTTCAACCAATAGTAAATAAGAAATAAAATAACAGTACGTACTAACATTCATTAGTCAGAAAGGAATGAGTGCTATTTAAATATGGCTTCACCTAGCATAAACTGCAATGAGATGAAATTAATTTATACTACTAAATACATTTATAAAAGCTTTGCTCTTAAGGTTTATTTAAAATCAGCAGGGATAGTGAACTGAAGGCTTTAAAACTAAATATAATTCACTCATTACAATCACGCAAAGTGATATATTGTTATCATACTCTAATTTTAAAAATGTATTGCTGTAAAATTTTTTGCATGTATAGTTTCATAAATCTTTGAAGCTTTTCTGATGGCTAAAAAATGATTCTTATTTGTAAGATACGTCTATTAATAAGTCAAAAAAAAAAAAGAAAAACGCTGATTTCAAAAAATTTAAATTTTAATTGCATGACGTAGACGTAGGGTCCTTGTTCTTTAAAAGTGCATGCAATGAAACATGGATTTAGGATATTTGAAGCCTTTGAAGGGTGCCAATGCACCAAGTGATACGTCTATTACGGTGGAATTACCCAGTTGTCACTTGCAATAGGAGTGAATATTTTGTGGAGATAAAAGAACTAAGACCTGCCTAACCGGGCCCAAAGTTTGTTGCCCGTCGTAACTTTTGCATTTGTATATGTATCAAGTTGTGTAAATTAAAGTGTTTTTTCGTTTAAAAAAATACGTTTATAACTTTATTTGTTGTGAAATTCTTGTAATTATACAATACATGTGAAGTGATTTTACACGAAAATATGATGTGATTGATGTAAATTTGGATTCTAATGTTACTTGTTTTCGTGTCCCTGCTATCGAAATGTTAGGTTTCAAAAGGATGCGAAATTTTAAGAAAATTCACCAAATTTAGCGAGTTTCGGTGAATAGTGGAATAGATCTTTCACACGCTTTGCATCTGAATGATGTGCCACCTGAAGACGACGAAATTGCAGACGAAATATTGGCAAATTCAATTTATCACCTAGTTTTTGAATTTGGCGCTTCTCTTAACATTTTGGCAGGCTTTAAGGACTTATATATCGAAAACGGAGGCACGAGGGCAATTAACTTTTGATCGAGGGCAAAAATGTGTCAATATGATCCTTCTATTGGTACCTATCAAAAGAATTTTTTTTAGATTATTTATTTTTGCTAGGGTGCTTAGAAAATAATAGGAAGTATTGACATTAATCCGGCTTTAAAAGCTCCTTTCTGATGATTTTTATTATGAATGTTTTCTTTTTTTCCTCCACTTATTAATTTATGTAGTTTGCTGATTGAACATGGGGTTCATCACTTCAGCTGAATTTAGAAGCTGGTGCTGGATATTCGTTTACAATGAAAGTCAGCTCAAGAATCATGCAAAAAAAGCTTCGTTGCCCAAGTATTGTTGAAAAAAGCTAGAGAAATAGTTAGATAAAATTGGATGAGGAAACCTCGGCTGAATTACAATCATTTCTTCATTTGAGGGGGAGAGGAAGAGATACATAGCAGTAATGAAAGGAAGTTTCAAACTACTGGGGAATGAAACGTGTAATACAAGAAACTGGTGTTTCAGTAGTTAAGTGCAAAAAATACGCCCGAATTCTTCTGCATAATCAAAATAGCAACCTTGAATTAGTTTTATATGTAAATCACTTTTTCCTATAATACCGACACTTTTGTTTTTCATTTAACCCTACATTATTTCCATCTGTTTGTATTTTAATAATGCATTACATAAAAGTTAAGTAATATTAAAAGCTTGAAAAATATATTTCAAAGTAATAAGTTTATTTTAACTCGAATCAAATTACTTTTAAAAGGAAAAATATTGTAAGTTCTAATTTGAATGCTTGTCTAAACCAGGTTTTTACAACCTTTTGTCCATAATGTGCTGAAGCATCGTTGTTTTTTCTGCATTTATGAAAAGTTTACCAGAATTAATTATTTGTTCATAAAATTGAATTCCTGTTTAGTGATATTTTCACAATAAAAAAAACACCAACCAGAACGTATAAATGTAAACATATATGTTTATGAGGGTACTCACTAACTGCCTGAAATTGAGGACACTAGTTTTGTAAACAATTCTGCAAAGAAAAGAGACTGGTGGCTGCATAGCGCGCATAGTGCGTATTATGTTTAGCAGAAACAAAATCACCGGCGGTAACCTTCCGCCCGATGAACCACACTAATTCATCAAACATCACACTTAGTGGATCTTTGTCAAAAATTTCTTTACGTGGTTTTTGGAGATTTTCTATCTGATAACCACATTGAACACTGCATTTTCTCCTATATAGTGACCATTTTCTCTTTTTTGCTCAGACAGATACAATTGGCTAGCGTCCTGTAGTTCAAATATTTAGTTTAAATTCCCCCAGAGTTTTTTTTTTTTTTTGTCTTGCAGCATATTGCCTTTCATTTTATTAATTCGTATTTCTGCTATCAGAGTTTATAATGGTAAAGACCGGTTTTTGGCGCGCTGTGCTTTTTTTTCTCATTAAACTACCTGCAAAACATTCTTTTGTCAATTTCGCTGCGCGGCAAAAAAAAAAGAAAAATGCTTCTTACATGACACAGAAGAACAGTCATATTAGTGCCCGGGTATTTGGAACTGATTTTGCATGAATTTAGTGCTTTGGGTTCAAATATGACCTCAGTTTTTACCTAGAAGCTCACATTTCTAAGATATGACATTGAAATATACGTGACAACGATTAAAGTTACATTCATTGTGTAAAAAACAAACAAAACATGGAATTTTTATTTCTATTGTATCCTACAAATACTCAGAGAGATATTTAATCTATGTAGCGAATTTTCCTGAACGTAACTCGAATGCAGACTGACGATAATGCAAATATGCAGGAAGCAATCCTTGTTTCAGAAGCCTGTAATTGCTTTAGAACTGCACAAAATGGAGTTAAAACTGCACATTTTGCGTAAAACAGCAGCTCTTATATGAAAAAGTAGAGCTCTGCTAGTGAAAAAATAATTTTATATTCTGATTCAGAGCATCAAACGTATCTAAAATCAGTTCTCAAACTTTTGCGCCAAAGAGAAAATACTGTTTTGTTCCCCTGTGTAATACTTGCTGATTCTTATGAAAAATAACCCCCTGAAATCCAAATAACGCAATGTCCTTCAACAAAATTAGCACTAGTAAAACTATAATCCCAGAAGCAGATAATCCCCCCCCCTTTATTTCGCAATTCCGATTCAAAAGAGGAAAAAAAAAATAATATTGCAAAGCAAACCCGCAGTTAACTAGTTATAAAATTATGAACTAGCACTTTAAAAATTAAACGTTGCAAGTTTAATATACTATAGTTAAATGATGATCAACAACGTTTTGACACAAAATTGACAGATTACTGCATACACGGGTTTCGAAGTTTAAGGCGACCTCTTCTTCAATGCAAATAGTGTGCTTTTGGATGAAAAGACAACTTTTCCGCCAAAAAATCACAATTTTCATGAAAAAAGAGTTTTCCTGAAACCTCGAAGCACGTGTATGCAGTAATCTGCTAATTTTGTGCTTCAAAACTTTGTCGCTCAACATTTGCTTTTCCGCACAAAGGTATTTATTTATTTCTTATATTATAGTTAGTTTCAAAATGAAAAGTAAAACTTTAGCAGGTTATTGTCCATTAGAAACTCTTATTTATTGCTTTCTCCAATTCAGAAGTAATAGTCTGCTGACTTTCTTGAAAGTCTGCGAAGGACATTTCAATGTCATGCTCTTCCTGCTGCCGGGAAGAAAACATTACACATTTCCACCAAATTTTTAAAAAAAAGGAAAACCAAGACTTACTGCGGTTGTCGCCAAAGGACGTCGGACAACACGTGTAAAAGTTGGTGCTTCTGTGAAACTCCGATTTGTTGCCTAGGAAGACATTTTCGAGGCTGCATCGCAGTAGGAGTCTTAGCTGTGGAAATGGAAAAAGTCGAGTATTGAGTTAAATTATATACGCAATTCGCCAACATAAATTAGCTTTAACATATGCTAATATTCATTTATTAAGAACTTAAATGTTTAATCCAACTTGATGAGACTAAACAGAGAACTATCGGGAAGTGAATGAACGGACATTTTAAATTCGTCCTCTCATTAACTCTAAATAAAATTCCTAAACGTTCTTGGAAAATTAGGGGCATCTTATGTACCTCATTTCTGCCTTTAACATATCAATCAGAATTAAAGATGAAAACGGTCGGAAAAAAACCGGAAAATTTCCGAAAAAAAACGGGAAAACCCGTTTTTTAATGAAGGGGTTTATTTCCACTCCGGAAAAATTGAAAAAATGAATTTTTTGAAGTTTTCAGGAAATTTTAATTGAAATTTTCAGCAAAAAGTGATTAAAAATTTCTCAGACTTAAATTCTGATGCAGTTTCCTCCTCCTCCCCTTGTAAGTTAAAATACTGTTTAACTTTAATGCTAGTTGTTATATGATTATATAATTTGCATATAGATCAAAAAAGTTTACTAATACTTTTTGCAAAAAAGCTTAAACCAATATCCTTTGTGAAGAATTTATTTTCCTTCTTCATAAAACAAACAAGCATAACTTTAGTCACAAAACTGTTTCTACTGACTGTGCGAACCAAATGTACAGGGTGCGGCAAAAAAAAAAAAAGGGGGGGGGGGCAAGAAATGTTCCATGAAATTTTATTAAAAATAAATTAAAACATAAAAAATAATAATATCAGAAGATATTTAGCAATAAATAAATTTAATTGGTTTCAAACTGGCAGTCTGTTGCAGCAATACAGAGATGCAACTGCTTATTAAAATTTTCATTTAAGGCCCGCAAGTCCTTTAATCAATTCTATTCCCTAGAAATCAATTGGTTTAGACAGTTCAAACTTATGTGTAGTTTAGGGTAGACCTTTGACTCTAAAATAGGAGATACAGTGTAACAAATGGGATTGAAGTCGAGCGAGTAGAGCGTCCACGCAAAAGATGATATCATGACAAAAACAATGCGCCTTACACCACTCGTCTTCTTAGCCATATGAATTGGAGTGGAGTTTAAGGAAAATGTTCAGACTACACTGCTGAAGTGCTCTTAGGCCCACAGAAGTACAATAACTTCTAAAATGTGCTTCTGGTTCACTTTTTTGATTCACTTTACGACCTTCATCCAAAAAGAACTAGAAATTTTTTTATCGCTTGTGCTGATTCCATCACAGACCAAGCATGACTGGCGATATTTAACGTTTTCTAAGGTGATTGGCGTGTCTACAGACCAAATCTTATTGTTATGGGGGATATGAGCTGGTTGAACGGTAAATCAGTGAAAGGCATCTCTTCCAGCGTGGATTTGCGGCCCGTCTCAAAGGTCTCAGGCATATCTGGAATCATACGAATGCCTGAACTTTTTGGAACTCGTAAAACTTCTGTTTCAGCTGTTTTTGCCCTTAGTCGCACTTATCGTTCTCTAATTCCTATCTTACAAACGACTTATCTCGTGGAAACCCAAGGATTTCATTGAACTCACTTTTAGACGACCTGACGATTAACTGAAATAATCACTGTTCGTTTTTGTACACTTTCCGGACATTGACTGTCATTTCCAAGCCACTTGAAACGGCATAAAGTATCAAATACTTACCGAGGCACAACAAGCAAACGAACTATCGTTCTACTTGGTTAAATAACTAAAAATACCAGGTAATTTGCTTAAAATTGTAAGAAAACCGAAAAACAATACATAACCTAGGAAATATATTATAAATTATTTTCTAATAAAGTGAGAAGCAAAAATTAATAAGGCACTCATTACAATTAAATTACCATTCTTCCATTCGATGATACAATTTTTGTCCAATATATATATATGTATATATATATATATATATATATTGTTACAAATTCTGTAAATAGTAATTATTGTAGGAACGTAACCTGTAAATAGTTTCCCGTTATGAATATACAACCCCTTAACATATGGCTAAAGTATACAACCCCCTATTCTTTTTTTTCTTATTTCATTCACTGATTTTATCAATGGAAGTGTAGTTGTAAAACGGTCTACCCATTTCTGGAAGCAGAAAGAATGTTGTGGAAAATTCTTCGATGTTTATAAAAGCCGTTAGCGATGGATAAGCAGTGAGTTTCGATTGATATTTCGAACGAGAGCATTTTGCTCTGTTTACAGCGAGGCATTTCGCTGTGTTGTTTTCGTATTTGGAAGTAAATACGTGTGTAAACGTTGAGTTTACGGTGTTGTGTGATAATTGCTTAATTGCTGATGAATAATTTAGCAGTGGTTGAAGATCTTTCCTGTACATAGTGTAAATAAATTTCCTGTGTTTTTATCAAGAACTGTGTCTTCATTTCAAGAAAGTGGAAGTCGCACCGAATCCGTTACAATATATATATATATATATATATATATATATATATATATATATATATATATATATATATATATATATATATATATATATATATATATATAGCCGCACTCTTTATACTGCCGTGCTAAACAAAAAAGTGGAATCTGCAGTTGGGCTTAAACTGAGATATTGTGTTTTAAAGTTTAGCTCTTCTATATACATTCGACTCCCGCTACAACGCGATTCGACTTACGCGAAGTGGCTATAACACGAATTTGTCACGAGTTAGGAATTTTAGAGCTACCGCGAATTTTTCGTTCACAACACGGATTTTTTAGAAGGAAGTATCGGCTTCGTTATTGGCTACCAAATATTGATTTCGTGAATGTTATTACATCACTCTAGGCATCACTGAGAGCGAAAATTCCCACATCAAACTAATCGAGGCATCGAGTTGTTAGTGAACCAAATAACCATTCAGCATCCTTATTTTTTTTTTTTTCATTCTAAACATTAAAGTTGATGAAATATATTGGTATCTTGGTGGTACTTGATGGGAAGAAAATGAAGGTTTCTGAATTAAAAAAAAAACTAAGATTCTCGAGATGCTTTAACTACAAAACGTCGACGGTAGTGCGACAATAAATATGATTGAATCTTCAATGAGTGCAATTAAAAGTCAAAACAAAAAGATATTCCTAAAGGTTCAGAACTTATTTTGAAATATTTAAGCTTGCAGATCAGTCTAGCAAAGTAAATATTATGAAAATGAAAGCTGCTCTTGTATTATAGAGATCAGGAAGAGGGTCTGTTGCCACAAATTGAAACGTTATAAAAGAAAAAGGGGAAGCAATCATATTTAAAAATGTATAACATAAGCATAACGATACGATAATAGAGCATAAATCACAATTATCTTCATTTTATAACTCATAAATATGTAACTGTATCTGGCGTACAGTACTACTATAGTGCAGCATTTTATTATTACTATACAAACTGTGCGTATGGTGTTTTATTTTATGTCATTCTCTCTAGTTGATCATTCATTTTGTTCATCTTAAAGTATTTCATGTTGAATAAAAGTTTTTTATTTTTCTAATTCAGCAAAAGTTTAGTTCTTTATGTAAGAAAACTGTAGTGTATAGTTGAGAAATGTTTTAAAGCATATTGAGGGGTGTTTATAGAAATCTAAAAGCATTAGGTATGCTTAAAGAAATTGTATACATACATTTTTTCACAATGCGAAATTTCGACTTACGCGAGGAGTCTTGGAACGCATCCCTCGCGTACGTCGGGACTCTACTGTATTTGATTCAGATGTATTTTTTTTTTATTTTTATTTTAAAGATATTTTCAAAAAAAAAAAAACTAGTTTTTAATCAAAGACCCTAAAACATTTTATTCATTTAAGCAAAATACGAAACTGAGAACAACTTGGTTATAATAACTCAGTTTTGTACAAAAGTGCTGGTATGAATACTTTTACTACTGTGCTTAGCACGTCCGTATGAATAAACTGAAACTCTAGTTTAAGTCTTTTTCAGCTTAGGAAAAAGCAATTTAGTTTTGATTTGAACTTTTGATTTGACTGGATTGGAATAAATCAAAACTCAATAGCTTTCATTTTCAGACTGTGAAGTTACATTGTATTATTTTTCTTTAAAAAAAATCAATTATGCCTGATAGTCGAAAATTTCAATTAATATTTAAAGTTTCAAAGATAATCTAAAATAGAAAACGTAGTTGCTATGATTAGATAAACACATTACCCAATATTATTGGTTGAATGACGACTTGACTTACTTCTGGTGTTTGACCCCATGGAAACTTTCAGTTAAAAAACAAAGTTTTTTTTCCCCTAATTGATCTTACCTTTATGTTACCTTAAAAAGAAGATGTGTGGATAGCATATTTTTTTTAATGCATAACCCGTTATATGTTCCAAGAAACACAGAGATATTAAGAAACCCTAATTTTATTCATAAAAAGATCAAATTTTCCATTTTTTCCAGAAAAAATCCGATAAAAATCCGTTTTTTTCCACCACTTGAAAATTTCCGGAAATTTTACATCTCTAAGCAGAACCCTGGAAAGTTTCCAGCGAAAGGTAAGTAATCTTCCTGAAATTAACCTTAAATCTTTCTGATTGACATTTTCCGGATTCACTGGGAAAGCTCCTAATGAGTATAGGGCCGATGATAAGACGGAACTGCTAGGAATTTCTTCAAAGAGACGATATCCGGAGACTGCATTTCTTCCTTGCTTGGGGCTGAGTCAATCCAGAGGGGCCGGGGCTGAGCTGAAGGAGAAACAGCTAACAACAGTTCCATCCTGTTTTAATTTATTTTCCTGTTTTAATTAATATTTTTTTAATATTATTTATATTATTTTTTTAATTATTTTAATTTATTTACTAACAGAGGTATGAGTGTGAGTGCATGAAACTACACTTGACGTTTTTAAATGATAAAAAATAAAAGACGACGAGATCACTTTTTTGAATATGAGCTCCCAAATTTTCAAAACGATGTTTTAATTTTTTTTGATGGATGACTGAGACAGACTAACTACATATAGTTTTTAGAATTGAACAAGGAACATTTAAAAATACTAAAAGTCAATTTCAACTTACGCCAACAAAGACAAATTTAGTGAAGTCACTTTTTGTGAAATAATTACAATAAAAATAGTTTAAGAAACTAGAAAAACACGCTTTAGTAGCAAAATGAACTAAAAAGCTAAAAATAATTTTTAGATGACTGGATGACATGTATATAAAGTTATTGACCAAACACTTAATTTTACTGTGATAAAAAAAAGCGTGGGGGCTGCCTAGGGTAGACCGACCAGTGAGTGAACACCAGCCATTGAATGAACAGCGCGTCATTTTTTTAAAAACATAAGCTTCCAAATTTTTTTTTCTAAATAAATTCACTACAAAAGTGTTCTTTATTGATATTCTAAGCTATCTGACACCTGATTGGTTATTTTGGATACGTATTTTTTTCCTGAAAAAAAAATTGAAAGTTTTACTGCCGTAAAGCGTTCTTTTTCTCTTTTAAAATAATAAGGCTGGTTTCGCGCAAGCAATTATTTTGATAAATATTATTTTTATTGATAAATTTTATTTTTTAACTTTACGAAAGAAAAATTAAGTATACATATTTAGGCTATGGATTTAAATTGTTTCAGTCAATGCAGAATGCGTAGATAAGTAGAGGGGTGTTTAGTCACTGGGTACGAAAAATTGCGAAAACCCAGTGAATGAACAATGGCAAAATTTCTTTTGATTTAAATAGAAATTTGAAGTTTCTTTGAGATATTTTAATTTTCTTATTTGTAATGCGGATAGTTTTATATGCTTATTTATTTATGTACTAGTGGTACCCGCACGGCTTTGCCCGTAATAGAAAAAATTAAAAGGTCTTTTGGTTCGCCTGTATATTTACAAATAATGTATGGTAAATTTTATCGCCAATTGTCTTGTACTCATGTTACGGTTCCACGTTATGATAATTTCTTATCTTGCCAATTGGCTTGTGCACATGTTACGGTTCCACGTTATGATAATTTCATATCTTGCCAATTGTCTTGTGCACATGTTACGGTTCCACGTTATGATAATTTCGTAATTTACTCGTCCGTCTTATAATATTTTTGTTCTTAGAATTGGAATAGAAAAAGAACAGCATCGAATTTTCGAAAAATCGCTTCGAGGTGCACACCCCATGCTGCAAACTGACTTTGTGCCAAATTTCATGAAAATCGGCCGAACGGTCTAGGAGCTATGCGCGTCACTGAGATCCTGACAGACAGAGAGACTTTCAGCTTTATTATTAGTAAAGATTTCATTATATATTTTATAATTTCTTTATTTTTGTCTTTGTAAACAATACACTTTTTACTGAGTTTTATGTTTTATCTATCTATATCTCTATCTGTATATTAACCTACCTACCTACCTTCATCTATCTTTCTATATCTTTATCTCTTTTGATAGATAGACAGACAGGTAGATAGAGAGATAGAGAAATATATATATACAAAGGGAGAGAATAGATAGGTAGATATGTATGTATGATTGTATATAGATAGATAAATAAATAGAGGAAGATATAGAGATAGATATATAAAAAATTAGAGTAAAAACGATATATAGGTAGAAAAATATAGAGATAGAATAGGTAGGTAGATGAATAGATAGGTAGTGCTTAACAGATAGGTAGATAGAGAGATTAATATAGAGATAGATAGCTAGGTAGAGAGACTGATATAGAGATAGATAGTAGGTAGATATATAGACATGTAGATAGACCGATAGATATAGATTGGTGGATAGATATAGATAGGTAGATATACTGATAAGGAGATAAATAGATTGATAGGTAGATAGACAGGTAAAAAGCAGGTAGATAGATAAATAGATTGATTAGGAGGAACGGCAATAGATTGGTAGATATTTAGCTGTACAAACAGATAAATAGGTAGATAGTTAAGTAGATAGACAGATATATAAGTAGATAGATGTATAGATAAGTATATAGATAAGTAGATAAGTAGACAAGTAGAGAGATAAGTAGATAAATCGATCGATAAGTAGATAAATAAGTACATAAGTATATAGAATAGTAGACATATAGATAGATAAGTAGATAAGTGGACAGATAAGTAGATATATATATAGATAAGTAGAGAGATAGATAAGTATATAGATAGATAGATATACATAGCTAGATACAGATAAGTAGATAGATAAGTAGATAAATAGATATATTAGTTATAGAGATAGGTAGATAGATCTCAAAGAAACTTAGTTTCTTTTTTAATCAAAATTTATCATGTTCATTCACTGGACCAATTTGTGTTCATTTACTGGTTCGAGGTGTTCATTCACTGGGTCTTTGTGCCAGTTTTTCTTTAAACACCTAAAAAAGTCGGAAGCGGAACCATTTAAGTTCCCGCGATTTTTTAGAGATATTTACATAGATCAATTAAAATGTTTTAGCTATCACAATCTGTATAGTATAGAATTTAAAATTACTAGGATTTTTAAAAAATGAAATAGTGCTTAACTGTTCATTCACTGGTCGGTCTACCTTATTTACATTTTTGCATGGATAACAAGAGGAAGAAATTTAAGACATCTGATAAGAAGCCCCCCTCCCCAGTCTTTTATTTTGCTGCAAAATTATGTGTTTAATTAATTACATTATATACTTGTCATCCAAAGATTATTTTTAACTTTTTAGTTCATTTTGATACAAAAGCGTGTTTTTTTAGTTTTTTAAACTAGTATTTTATTTTTTACTCTTTTGTTCATTTTGCTACAAAGGCGTGTTTTTTTAGTTCTTTAAAATATTATTTTATTTGCATCAGACTTCTTGAATGTTTTCTGGTAATTATGTGCGAACATTATAACACTCCGCAGCTCTGATTTATACGCTATAATTCTAATAAGTCACTGGCTATTTGTCCAAAGGAAAGTTTGACCCACAAACATAAAAGTTAAGCTAGTAAAAGCGTGTTAATTAGAACAATCTAATAACTTATCGTTAATAAATTAATTTGATTATAGAATATTGCATTGTCATCGGGTATGAGGTTGCATTCCAAATTTTAAAAGAATCCGATCACAAGAAGTGGGCGAAAATTGATTTGCGCGATTATAAATTTAATTTCTGTTCAGACGGGATTAGAACGCACTCCCAATAATTCCCGGAGGTGGACGTCAGCGAAGATCGGCGAACAGACCGCTCGGCCACGGACGCTCATAAAGTAGTGGAATTTACTAACAGTAATACGCCACTAACTCTTAGTTCAAAGGAGAGTTACTCACAAACATGCAAATGAAGCTTAAAAAAAAGCGTGTTAAAATATGATACATATGACAAAATCACAGCATTAAGTGTCAAAATAAAAAGTGATATTCCTCACAATTTTCTGTCCGGAGGCAGAAAGTGTCATTCAAATATGATAAAATTTTCTACACGTATTTAAACTTAAAACATAATTTGGCACCTTTTTCGTGCTGTGCCTGGTAAAAATTAGTAACTTCATTTTCACCATAGGATGGTGACTGAACCTAATATCTATATAGCTTTAAAAATTAGAGCTATACATTTTATTTATGTATTTTTAACTGTGGTTTTATTGCAAAATTAATGCACACAGAAATCTCATAGCAGTTAGAGAAAAAGAGTTTAATGTAGTATGGAGTAATAATCTAAAAATATATTTAAAGGGAAGAAAGAAACAAAAAGAAAGTGAAGAATTCCATGGCAACTCACAAACCATACAAAATGAATGATCGATATTTATAACAACATTTTGCTGCTACGTTAACCTTTACTAAGTATACATAAAAATTAACTTTTAAACCTCTAGCCGTTGTAATGTTTTAGATATAAGGGGTAGAAACTTAAGTGTTCTGTTCCCACGTCTAATTATTTGACTGTTCATAACACTGGAACTAATAAAGTTGGAAATTTGAACTTAGTAAATTTTAAAAGTTTACCTTAAAAGCTTCAAAATTATGTAATACGTGATACAAAACTGCAACTTTAAGGGTCGATAGAATCGACCTTTAAATCTTGAATATTTCAAAAAGCTATTATTTTAGAAATCTGGGAAAAATATGTTTTGAATGTTTTTTTTTTTTTAATTGTACCACGTTTAATGTTGGGGAAACAATGGCATCATAAATAATTTTAAATTCAAAATATATCTCTGAGTGGAAAAAATCAAATGTCATCCTTTAAAAGAAAATATTACCGAGAATAGAACTGGCAGTATCAGATTTAATCTATTTCTTGACATGTTTGTCGATTTATTCTTTTGCTAAAAACTTTCAACTTTTCTGATCGATTTTCACTTTTTACTGAATTGACGTTAACTAAGCCATCTTGATTTTGGGAATATAGAATTGTTTCTTCCGGGTTTCAGGTATGTTCTGAAAAACTTAAAGATAAATCCTATCAAAATTATAAATCTTAAGTAAAAGCTAAATCCTATCAAAAGAAGTAGCACTTTAAAAAAAAGTCGCTGGTGGATTAAATTGGGACATCGATAGCTGTTCAAAATGGGGGGGGGGGCGTCCACATTTTGAAAGACATAAAGTATAAATGAAACATCTTAAATTATGCTTAAATATTAAGACAGATATAAGATAGAGTGCTCTTACGGTATTATTTTATTTCAACTCAAATGATTTTTTTATGCAATTCCTTAGTACTTAGAAAAAAGCTCCAAAAAATTAAATTTAAACAATATAATAACACAATTGTGGAATAAAATATATAAAAAATATTTTAAAAAATAATAAGTAAAATATTTCATATTAAGTACAGAAATCTAAATAATTATTTTACATCACGCATTGTTTCATATTCAGATTTCTAATAATGGGCAGCTGTCAAAGAAAAAGAATATGAAGCTGGTATCAGTTGAACATAGCTCGAGCTGTTAACAAGTGTTGGAATGGAATATAAGTTTAAAAAAAAAGAAAAAGAGAGAAAAGACATCGACGGTTTTCAGTGCTACTATAGCAACTCGGGGAGGGGGGCGCTAAAAGAGGCTAGATATAGTATTCAGTGTTTTAAATGAATACCTCAATATTTCCCAATTGGTTGTCTTAAACGTCGACCTTGCTCCATTTTCTAAAAAAATAATTCTCTACCGCATCCTAATTATTGCTTTGAAGTAAACATATTGCAATCCAATAATCTGTAGCCTATTATAAGAAGAAACTAGTTTCAAGTTTTATTATCCTTATGATATATATTCTCCCAATCACCGATCACGTCAGTTGTCCGATCGAAAAAAATAAATATTACTCTTAATCAACGGTCTCCTATGTATTACAAAATCCTTCAAAACTACCGAAAGTTAGAAGGATTTTTTTAAATTGTATTTCAGAAACCAGTATAAATGCATTTCTTGACATGGAAGATAAAATGTAAGATTATGTTCTTTCTTTTTTCTTTTTTGAGTTCTTATGTAAAGTATTCAGATTAGGTCTATTTCAATTAGACACTAATAAACCACCGTTTCAATTGCGTAGTTTCCAAATTGCTGCACAGCAGTTTTTTTTTTCTCCTTAAAACAACATATTTAGCGCTTAACTGGTTCCTGAAATAAACGATTCAATTACAATTTAGGTTTATGTTAAGCGGTTTAAAAATAAAAGCAATTACCCAGGGCAATCTTAATTTCAGATCATTCAGATTCATAATTTTAATCATTTTAGGGCGTATTTTTATACCTACGTAATTTGATTTTTCCATGAATGTTTTTTGGTGTCCACAAGTTTTATGAGATTCTAACAATTTTTATTTTGACAGATGCTTTCATGATATAAGGCCTAATGATGGCACCTAAGTCGGCAAAGATGTCATAAAGAAGAATCAAGTTTGTAATATAAAAATGTTGAACTTGAAGAAATTAGCATTCGGTTTTAAATGAATTTCTGCAATTTCACTGTAAGAACTACTAATCGATATTTATAGGTGATGTACACGAAATAAAATAATTTGGCAATTTTTAATGGTGTGAATGTTTCATTTTTTCTCATGAAAACAGTATAACATAATATAAAGTTATATAATTTTTGGAGTAGTAAAACCAATTTTTAACTTTAATACTAGTACTCATAAACCTGCAGATTTTATTATACCGAGTAAAAAATTGTTTCTGTTTAGTAGCTCTGGAATTTTAAACCGTCACATATTTATAGTTTTCATCTATCTAAACTTTAAAAGGTTAATAGGATAAAGTATTATGTGATCTCTAATAATCAGTTTAGAATAAAAACCATTCTGTGCAGTCTAAATGCTGTATACTGCACATATGGTGTGAAATGAAATTAGTTTGTTTCTAATATTTCTCAAAGTAGATCCAAATGCAACATTAAAAAAAAAAGAAGAAAACCATGAAAATATTCTGTTTTATCATAAAAGAAAAATAAATGCACATAATTGCATGCATAAAGTTAAAATAAACTTATAGGTTTAATGGATTGCATATTGCAAAACATTTCCCACGTTATGATGCACATTTTAGCATTACAATAATGAAAAAAGTACTTTTAGTGAAGATACGATGTAGTATTTTCAGTTATATATAAAAAAACTTTCTCATTTTTACTACCTTCATGGATGAAAAAGTTTTGTATTATGAAAAAGCTTAACTGTTCTTAAAATGAAGTTTCAGACCATATTTTGCAATTTCCTTCTATTTGTAAATTTTTAAGTCTGCAATAGAGCTAAAAGTTTTTCGTAGAAATGAAAATGCACCACTTTTTCTTCTTTAACAGATGTTTTTAAAATATTGAGATGGCGCATTGATTTATTTTGTGTACAAGGAAATTAATATCAATAAAACATATTTAGCAGCAGTTAACTATTTTTATGTAAAAGTGTTTTATATTTCTGTTTTTGTCGCTTTTCATAGCCTAAAACATTATTTTTGTTGTTGAAAAACTTTAGAAAAGGAACAGATTTCGTATGTAGGCTGATTTCTACAACGTACATACAGAATCAAATGCTTTACTTTTCTGTATTGTTCTTCAGCTGTAAAAGCAGTGATTTCGGCTATGAAAAGAGACAACGATAGGGTGAAAAACCCTTTTGCATAAAAATTGATAACTTTATTTTATGGTTTACTGCTGTTAATTTTACTGTACAAATCATTTATAAAACCGTATACTACTGCTGCTTTTATGGTGCAATTCAGTTGATTCCGCAGCATAATACTGCTAACTTTACAGTTTGATACTGTTAATTTTGCAGGGCAATTCCGTTACAAAACAGTATATCACTGTTAATTTTACATATTATCTCTGTTAAATTTACAGGTCAAGTCATTCCTAAAACAGTATATTACTACTAATTTCACAGTTTGATACTGTACGTTTTACAGGGCAGTTCTATTAAAAAGCAGTATATTACTGCTCATTTTACAGTTTGATACTGTACGTTTTACAGGGCAGTTCTATTGAAAAGCAGTATATTACTGCTAATTTTACAGTTAATCATTGTTAATTTCACAGGGCAACTCCATTAAAAGACAGTACATTACTGCTAATTTTACAGTTTATCGCTGTAAATTTCACAGTAAAAGTCTGTTATAAAACAGTATATTACTGCAAATTTTACAGTTTAGAATTGTAATTTTTGCAGTTTTTCTTTGGAATGTGAGCTGCCAGTATTTTACTGTAAAAACAACAGCTTTTTTTTTGCAGTGTACACTTAGATCAAAACTGATCAAGCATTTACGCACGTAATATTTTGGCAGTGGAAAAGGATTACAACAGACTAACTCAAGAAGTTTTGGCATTACTTACATTTAAAATTGTAAAATAATACTGTGAATAAAAACGAGGAAACAAAGGAACATCAATCAGTATATATAACTGCAAAGCAATCACATGTTTAGGTAAAGGAAATTCTAAAAGATTTAAATAACTTAAGGCTAAAAGTGAAGTCGATTACTACGAGTTGGTTAGGTTCAATCAAAAAAGTTGTCTGTCAATTACTTGCTTGGTGTTTTCACTGTTTTCACACCAGCAAATTTAGTAGAATCAATTTTGCTTCTTCCTCAGAGCGCTGCGCAGACGGGTATTTGAGCCAAAAAGCTGGCCAAAAATCGAAATTGTCTGAACCAGATCGAACTTATAGCCCAGTCAATGAAGGTAAAAAATAGGCTTTGTCGCAACTAAATTAGGGAAAGCTGAATTTTTGCAGGATGTTAGCAAATAAAGCATACACTAAAAAAATACAAAGTCCCGACCCCCACCCCTCTTGCTTTCTCCCCCGTCCCCCTCCGAAACATTGCAAGAGCAGTGCTATGATTATACGTTTTTCGTGTCGCAACTAATTAGGCGAAAGCTGAATTTTGGCAGGACGTTAGTAAATAAAGAAAACACTAAAAAAAAAACAAAGTCCCGACCCCTACTCCTCTTGCTTTCCCCCCCCCACCCTCTCCGAAACACTTAGACCATCAAGAGCAGTACTATGATTATTCACTTTTCTTTTCGCAGCCAATTAAGAGAAAGCTGAATTTTTGCACGATGTTAATACATAAAGTGTACACTAAAACCTAGACAGTAACGACCCCAACCTCTCTTGCTGCTCCCCCCCCCCTCCTTCCAAAACAGTGCACACTGATCAGTTCAGTACTATGATTATACGCGTACAGCTTGAAAATTTATGATGTTACCGGGGTGTTCCTTTTTTTTATTTTACTCCTAACAATATTACAAACCAGTGGTGCCCAACCTAAGGCCCAGGTGCCGTATTCGGCCAGCGAAGCTGATCCGTGTTGCCCGTTGTTTTGTGGAATGTTACAACTCGAAGAGCACGATTAATGACAATGTTACAAATTGTTGACCAAACGTTTAGAAATTGGTTTCTGAAAACATTGTTGGGGACCACTGTTATACACAAATTATGAAACATACACTGTTTATGTAGATAGCTCAATTTCACCATTTTACCAACTAAATTATATGCAGAAATCTTACAACAAAAACCAAAATGTAACTTCAACTAATTAATAGCTTTTTATCCTTACGTCTTGGAAAGAAATGTTTTAACAAAATTTATAGATTATAATATGATAATAGTCATTTTCTTGAAATGGACCAACAATGTAATAAGGGGCCATCTTCAAATATTTCGTTGGTTTGGTCCGAAATATTGTTATAGTGCATTCCACTACAGTGTCCACACATAGACGTGCAATCGAACCTAACTTTACGACAGATACAGTTTGAAACACATAATCTTTTCAATTGCAAGATACTAATTAGAGAAGTTCACTTTAAGCAGAGATAATCTTCTTGAACTTAGGAATCCGTTTGTTGCATGAAGTTTAATGTCAACCCCACTCTTCTGGGGGAAGTTTAAAACCTAACCGAGTTTGAATCTGGTGTTTACCCTAAAAACTCGGGTGGAAACCTTAAAAAGATGTTGATGAGTGACGTCTGAATTTGGTGGAAGTTTTGATAAATCAAAAGTGGACTTTAGGGACATTTCTGTGATTACTTGCTTTTCACAAACTTTTATTCAAACTTGGTTAGGTTTTCAACTTCCAGCAGAAGAATGGGTTTGGAAATATATTTCAAGTAACAGACTGATTCCTAGGATCATGACAATTATCTCTCTGCTCCAAGTGAAATTCTCCTACTAATAGCTTGCAACTGTAAAACATTGTGTTACAAACTGTAGCTGTCGTAAAATTGGTTCGATTGTACGTCTATGTGTGGACACTGTAGTGGAATACATAGTAAAAATATTTTAGACCAAGCCAACAAACGGTTGAATGACCCCTTATACAAGAAAAATTATACTTATAATATATTGATGCTTTTTTTTAATGCAACCTGTTTTTCAGAAACCAGTTGCTACATAGTCCTCGAGTTGTAACATTTCGCAAAACAATGGTTCACACTGATCAGTTTCATGGACCGGATGTGACCCGTGGGACGTAGGTTGGGCACCACTGGTTTATAATATTGTAAAAAGTGAAATAAAAAAAGGAATAATCCGGTATTATCATTAGTTTTCGAGCTGTGAGCGTATAATCATAATACTACTATTGCAATGTTTCGGACGTTGTGGGGGTGGGAAGCAATAGGGGTAGGGACTTTGTGTTTTTTTACTGTATACATAGTGTACCTACATCTTGAAAAAAAAATCAGCTTTCACCAAATTAGTTGCGACACAAGAAGCGTATAATCATAGTACTGTTCTTGCAATGTTTCGGAGGGGGTGGGGGGAAAGCAAGAGAGATGGGGGTCAGGACTTTGTGGCTTTTTAGTGTATACTTTATGTACTAACATTCTGCCAAAATTCAGCTATCCCCTAATTAGTTGCGACACGAAAAAGTAATATCATGGTACTGCTCTTGCAATGTTTCGGAGGGGGTGGGGGAAAAAGCAAGAAGAGTGGGGGGTCGGTACTTTGTACTTTTTAAAAAAATACATTACGGACTAATATCCTGCCAAAATTCAGCTTTCCCCTAATTAGTTGCGGCACAAAAAGCGTATAATCATAGTACCGCTATTGCAATGTTTCAGAAGGGGTGGGGGGGGAAGCAAGAGGGGTGTGGGTCGGGACTTTGCGGCTTTTTAGTGTGTACTTTGTGTACTAACATCCTGCGAAAATTCAGCTTTCCCCTAATTAGTTGCGACACGAAAATCGTATAATCATAGTACTGCTCTTGAAATGTTTCGGAGGGCGTGGGGGAGAAAGCAAGAGGGGTGGAGGTCGGGACGATTTTAGTGTATACTTTATGTATTAACAATCAGCAAAATTTAGCTTTCCCTAAATTAGTTTGGACACGAAACCTTTATTGACTGGGCTATTTACTGGCTATTGTCGGTCCTGAGTATCAAAACAGGTAAATAAACATGGCAGTGTGTGAGAGCGTTCTTTTTTCATTGAAACTAACCTTAAAAAGTTACCAGCAGTCGGAATTTAACGCTTCTATGATTCAGTTATCTTTTTGTTTGGAAAATTCAAGTTTTTTCACAAACCTTCATTTTTTTTTTACTTTAAAAGTGATATTTGACGAAACAAGTATTCGGAAAGGGCTCGAGCAAGGTTTGTTATCTATTATTATTCTATATATATATTTCTTTTAATGCCTTTCTTCAAGCTCAAAAAACGCGCCCCCCCCTTTTTCCTTCTTTTTAAGAGAATGTTTTTAAGTATTCCGTTATCATTTGTATTACTTCCAAGCTTTCCCATCATACTGTTTATTTTGACACTCTGCCGTGAAAATTTGCACAGAAAAATAATAAAGCTATAAATCGAGCAGACTATTAATTTCATAAATTTTCCTTTTCTTGCTTATTTTTGGGTTCACACGATTCAGTCAAGTGCATAAATTGAAAACAACTGCAGGATATTATAAATTGAAAGACAATTTGATGCTACTGATTAACTTCAAAGTTCGACACAGAAATAAATCTATGTTATTTTTGCAATTTCGATATTTCCGAGAGTAATCCATATTTTCAACTAGTTTCATTTCTATTTGCTTGAATTTTGCATCAAATAGCCTTTATGTAATTCTTTTATAATTATGTGTAGTTGCTTTTAAGTCGCACTCATGACTGAAGCCATATAACCTAAAAGTAATCGAAAAAGCTCAAAATTATGAAAATAATAATGTGCTCTATTTATAGCTTTATTATTTTTTTCGGGCAAACTCGTGTAAAATTTTGCTGCAGATTATCAAAGTAGACACTTTAAAGTATTATAGGGTATGACTTAGAAGTTGTACAAACGAGTACACAGTGTTTAAAAACATTCATTCACATAAAAAGTGTCAAAAAAAATGGATGATATTTTTGTGAGGCTTCAAGAATAGCATTTAAACAAATACTTTGTCTTAAAAAGTAAAAATTGATAAATAATAGAATAAAAGTCTTCCCCAAGCCCATCCACAATAAATTCTTCTTCTAATATAATTTTAACTTGAAAAATATGACGTTGAAGGTTTAATGTCGTAAACAAAGACAACCGAATCATTAAAGTGCTTAGTTCTGACTGCGGGCAAATTTTTATGCATAGTTTCAATGGGAAAAGAACATTTCCACATAATGGTATGTTTATTCACCTGTTTTGAGACTTAAGGCCGGCCCCCAATCAGTGAAGTTGACATTTCTACTTTTGACCAGCTTTTTTGCTCAAATACCCCTCCGTGCGATGTTAACTGAACCAGGTTGACTCTCGTGTAAATAAAACGCTTGGCAATGCCCCAACGATTTGAATCACCCAAGAAGTTTTTACTCATTGGAATGATAATGGTAGTGGCGTATGTGCCTGACATGCATGGAGAGTTTACTGTTACTTGAACGATGGCAGGCGATTACTTCACATTTTCTGCTACACATCCTGATAACTGTTCGTTCTGAAGTTGATTCAACCCACCTTTCTTGTGTAAAGGAGGCCTGATATGTGTTGTGGAGAATATTATTTGCAAATCAATCTGTAGGCGATATTTAAAAAGGAGCAAGGATAATTTTGCCATTTTTTATACATTTTTAATTTATTATCTGCTTTGCTCACATTATTATTTTTCAATTTATCGTCAAACATCCATTGTATGAATCATTGAACAATGAATAATAGCTAGTTACCTAGCCCTAGTTGACCAAACATGAAACTTGGTATAAATAAAGAACATAACAGTATGTACAATGTATATGTATTTCTGATTTTTTAAATAATATATTTTGGAAGTGGTCTTTCGAGGCCAAAGGTCATTTGTAATGAAATTCAAAATTTGAAATTGCACTTTTGCATCAGGTAAGGTATCATTTCAAATCTTGCTTCAAAATCTTTAAAATGGCAAGAAGTTTTTGCATATATTTCAATTAGAAAAGAAGTTACATGCATCCAAAAGATACTCCATCTATCCAAATTCAATTTTTTTGTAATAACACGTGGATTGCTACTTATATTACTAACTGCTATCTCTGTATAAAATCTTCGAAAAATCCGAAGCGGTTAGTTTCAAAATCTTACTTTTTGATCGATTTGAAATTTTGTGATAGAATATGGGTCCAGTGGTCAGTGAGAGAATAAGAAACAGTGAGGCACTCCCAAGGATCAAGTGGTAAGGCATACTTTTAGAAAGATTATTAAAATAATAAAGTCTGAAAATATTCAAAATGAAAGGTCATTTGAAATGACCTTCAAAATTTAAAATTATACTTTTGTATCATGTAATATATAATCAACCATTTAAACTTGTTACAAGACCTTTAAAATTGTATCAATATTTTACATGTAGTGCATTTAAAGAGAAGTTACATGTATTCGAAAGATACTCCATTTATCAATTTTTGTAATACCCCCCAATCGAAAAATATCTGTCTTAAGAATCTAAAAACTTGGCTTTTTATTTATATGACTAATTGCTATATCGGTATAAATTTTTAGAAATATCCGAAGGAGTCAGTTTGAAAATCTTACTTTTTGATCGATTTGATATGGAGTGACTCCAGTGGTAGAATAACAGCAAGCAGTGAAGCAGTCCCGTGAAATCAAGTGGCAAGGCAGTCGTCCTAAAAGCCTATGGTATATTGCACCCCAATATAGTTTGGGCAAATTTCTTTCTCCTTGTGCGACACTATCTAGGCTCACGGAGACCAGGACATGATCAGAGTTCCAGAGTTGCAGATTGGGCATCTATTGCTGTTCAGAACACCTAGTGATATTTTAATTAATGCATTAATTAGCTACGACTGTAATCAAAAATTAACTTTCAATTGAAGATTCACCTTTATTTTATAATGAAGTTCGTTAAAAGCAATCATTTTTTGCTTTCTAGTTACCTTCGAACATTGGAACAAATTTTATCTGATGCAAAAAAAAAAAAAAAAAAATCAAGGGTTACTAAGGATATATAATTATAACTTGTACAAGCATTTTTTCATCCTCACATGAGATGTTTTATGCAAAAAAAGATGATTAGTGTGGAAACAAACTAATAATTAATGATTAAGCAGTAAGTAACCATCCTTAAGCCAAAGCTAAGGCAGGACTTCATGCAATTTACCGAAGCTTCGTTATCCCATCCAGAGACTGCAGTTTTGTCTGGGGTAACAGGGTTGTTGGTCTATTTCATGTAGTTCTGCCTTAGCCTGGCTTGAGGGTTGTATATTATAGCTGAATGCCCAAGTTATGCCTTCAATTTCCAAGTTCAGCCGCACCATGTCTGCGGATTCTGTTGGGTGTGATTATCTTTCTTTTGCTACCAGTTTCATGACCCTCTCAGCTGCAATGAGACGACATCTGCCTCCAGCTTGGTTATTCCCTATTCCAGACTGATGAGCCCAAAACAAGGACCAAGCTTCAGTCTCTGGATGAGATAACCGGACATTTGAAACGTTGCATGTAATATTTAAGGGTTAATTCATTCGATTAAAGAATACTGCTTCCTAATCGGGTCTGAGGTTGCATACCAAAATTCAAAAGAATTGGATCACAGGAAGTGGTTGAAAATTGAGCTGCAATATTTGAGGAAGATACATAAATAAAGGGAAAGCGTGAAATAATCGTAAGAATTTGAAAAAGAAAAGAAAAACAAACTTGATAAAATCCTTAATGAAATATGAAATGATCTGGGATACTTAATCTGAAGTGAATCTTAATCCATTTAAGTCACATATCGAAACCATAAATAACGTATTATTGCTGCTAGTGATTGCAATACCGGTATACCAAATACCGGTATTTGGAGCTATTTTGCGATTTCGTAATGACGGTATTTAATGGTGTAGAATACCATTAGCAAAAAATACAACCCAAATTCAAGAAAAAATAGGACATCAAAACTGTTTAAAACAAAATTTGTCAGTGAGTCAGGTTACATGAATGCATGCCATTTAAACACAATAAAACATGTTATTAATAAATGGGTTCAGTAACTTTAAAGGTATTATTTTAGCAATCTAAGGGTCGTTAACACATTTTAAAATTATGTTGAATTTTTAAATGAGTCAAAAGAATAGAATAATCAATTCATTTAATGTGAATTTGAAAAGTATTGAAGCTTTGCGCCCGGAAAATTTAACGTTATTATTTTGCTTAAAATAGGTCGAAACGTGATAAAATCGGTAAAATGGAAGTTGCTTATTGCATCATTTTTTAAAATTAGAAAAAAAAAAAAAAACAGATAATCTTGGATCAAAAGAACAATTTACTATCTACGTTCTCGAAGATTTTAAAAGAACATAGTAAAACTAAAAAAACTAAATTAAAAAAAATAAAATAAGTAAAGGATGTAGAAAGCTTGCAAGAACTGGTACATATGAAAGCAAATTGAAGTGAATCTTCCTAAATAATCAGTAGAAAAATGTCTGTTACACCCATAAGTGTTGGAAAGAGTCTGTAGTTATCGTGTCCAAACCAACTACACTTGGACGATTGCATAAACTGCAGTTGCAACTGCGATCCTCGAATTACAGCCAAATATGAACATGAAGCATCTAACTCTCCTTGAGCAAACAGAGGCTCAACTAGGTGCAACAAGACTGAGAAAATATTTTATTCACGAAGAAATCTTTATTTGAAATATCTATTAATGAAAGAGGTGTTCGGGTTTGACATTATAAAAGCGAACCGCTTGAGAAATATTTTGTATAAGTATTGTCACTCGAAGAACAGTTACTATATCATCGCCTCAAAGCAACCATAAGACATCTAATCCCAGAAACAACAGTAAGATATCCTACTGTTGTTCTGAGGCGACGATATACAGGCTGTCTCTGAATGCCGTGTACAAACTTGGACTGGAGGTAGAAAACATTTAAACAAGCAAGAATCTCTTTGGAACATATGGTCGCAAACGCAATGCTGACGTGCTACATGCACTCAAAGCCAGACACGGAGAGATTTTAAACAAGTCATAAATCCAAGTTAAGGATCCATGTTTTGCCCCCCCCCCCCCCACCAAGAACTACAGTTAGTAAATCCTTGGTTCAATACAAATCTATTTATGAAGATGATGTAGGCACAGAACTACCTAAAATACATAACCATCTAAGGTCCCTGAACTCAGAGAAGCGATTTCATTTTTTGATGATACTTTATAAAGGGGAAAAAAGTCGAAACAAAGAAGGCTGAAAAAGTAAAATCTGAAGTAGGAGATAATGAAGATGATTGTGATGATAGGAATACAAAAGCACAGCTCAATCTGAAAGAAGTTTAGTTTATTGAGCAAAGAAGTAGATTCTTTCATTTCTCCTCTAACTTTTTACAAGGTTCAATTTTTTAAAGATATTTGAAATCGATACAAAGCTTTTAAATACTGATCTTGTGATCAATAGTGTGAAAATCAATATTATATTAAAGCTACAAAGATAGTAAACAGTTTAAGGGTCGTCAATCGCACAGCTGGAAAAGGAATAAAACTTACTAAACTTTATAACTAACAACATTTTATATTACAAGTTATGTCTGAATGTTGGCACATTTTTCCACATGCATCAAAATCTAACCGATTGAAACCATTACCACTTTAACTTGTCAGTGAAAAGTAATAACATAATGATTTATGATTTAACAGTGTAAGTAATAAAATGTATTAGATTTTTTTTTTCTTTTTGTAATTTTAAGTCTGCTTTCTCTTCGGAACTGCTTAGTTCCTTTATTTTAAATCAGCAATTTGTAGCATTTAATTTTTAAAATACCACCAAATTAACTTTTCCAATTGATAAGTTAAAATCAACAAAGAGCAAATAAATGGAATTCAATATTATAATGTTTTAGGTCGCTGCATGAAAATTCTTTATTGATGATATCTTCAATGACCTGACCTGAAAAATGCCAAGTACCATTCTGTACGTTTTGTCTAAAAAAAAATATCTTATCACGAGAATAAAATTTCCTGTTAAATGAGACCTAGACGAAGTTTCTAGGATGAAAAGTTTTGGTTTTAAAGAAGAAAAACATGATTTTGTTTTGCTAACAATCGCTATTTTTTGTAACTTTCGTCTCTTTCCGAACGCGTTAATATTATCGCATTAAGTTGAAGCGTCGCAAATCATGTTTCCTAGTCTATTGACACATTTTAAGGGGGTGCCGCAGAAGGAATTCGAAAATCGAATTTTTGTGACCACCCTACTGCACATGCATTCACACTTAAATAAAAATGAAAAATTCACATTTTAAGCTGAAATCAAGAGGGTTCGCGACATATTTTTAGCATAGCTCAGGGGAAAGAATGAAACGAAACTTGAAAAAAAATGGACCTAAAAAATCAACCCTTAATTTACAATTTTACGGTTGAAAATAATAACATAGTTGTTTTCCAATCACTGTACAGTTGCAATTCTAAAGGTAATAATGTACACAGTTCAGACAAACAGTACTACTAACAGGAAATATCCAACGTTGTCTAGCACAAATAAACAGATTACAGAATACACGTGTTTCGGGGTTTCAAGGAACACGTTTTACTGCTTTTACTGGGTGTCTTTACATCTAGAAGTTCACACCGTTGAACTGGAAAAGGGCTTCCTTGAAATCCCGAAACACTTTGATTCTGTAATCTGTTTATTTGTGCAATACAACATTGTATATTTCCTGTTATTCCTCGGCACAAAGGTATTTATTTATTGTTTAAACCGTACTACTGATTCATAAATCCTCAATTTGAACCCCGAAATATTATGGAGTAATAGTATTAATGCATCAGAGTCACGTATTAATGCATCATTATACGAGAAGGAAGCAGTAGCCATAAAGTAAAAGTAATTAAAAATATGATTATTGTTAAAAAGACTCATAAAAATGATAAAATACAGTTCATATGAATATGACATAAAATATACAACATTTGTAAAACTATTAGTAAATAGGAAGGGAACAAAAAACAAATCTAAATAGCAATGTAAAGATTACAAAAATTGAAGCATTGAAATCAGTTAAGATGAGGCAAAAACAAAAAGTTTTAGAGAGACAGTTAAAAGCACAATAAAATCAATTACGACAAACAGAAGCACTTGATCAGTAATCTTAAAACTTCTTTTAAATATTGCTACCTTTCAAGGCGTGCAAAAGTGAGCGGGTACGTATTTTTAGAGTTATTGGATGACTAAACTATTTCAAAAAAAAAGTTTGTATTTGATTTTGACAGTAGTATATTTACATATTGGTTGAGGAAACCTCGACTGAATTACAATCATTTCTTCATTTGAGGGGGAGAGGAAGAGATACATAGCAGTATCGGAAGGAAGTTTCAAACTACTGGGAATAAAATGCTTTATAGAAGATACTGTACTTTCAGTATTTAAATGCGAAAAAAGAAAAAACCTCCAGAATTCGTTAGTATAACCAAAACAGCACCTCTGAATTCGTTTTACAAGTAAATACACGATTTAACTTAATATTCCGACATATATATTTGCCATTTAACCCTACATTATTTCCACCTGTTTCTATTTTAATAAGAAATTACATAAACGTTAAGTAAAATTAGAAGCTTGAAATATTTCATATTAATAATTTTATTTGAATTCTAATCTAATTATTTTTGCAAGGAAAGAATTTGAGTATTTGTTTAGGCCATGTTTTTTCAACCTTTTGCCTATAATATGTTGAAGCATTGTTTTCTTATGTTTATGAAAACAAATTCAGAACTAAATGAAAAATTATCATATAAGCTTTGTGCTACAATATGATTAAGGTGAAAAAACAACGTAAATAAAGCACAAATATTCGAGAAAATACAGCATATAGCTATTTCAAGGCTACAATGGAGCCTCTTTATCAGTGCAAAAAGCTCACCAACACAACCAGAAGTTGCGAGAGAACTGACAAAAACCAGGTGGACACCGGTATTTATACCAAAGAGAGCCAACCAATAAGAATACAGGAACATGACAACAAACAACCAATCAGCGAACAGCATGTACTCTCCGGGCTCAAAGCAAGGCAAGAGACAACCAATCAGAAGCCAGGAGACAAAAAAGAGTGCAGGCACCAAAGAAACAGGAAAGGCAATTATAGAAATTGCTTCCAAATATCATGAAAAAATGGAGTGCTGGAAAAATCATTGACAAGAGAATGAGAATTTTTCCAAATATGGTAAGCTTCCCAGAAATCGAGGTCATAAACCGAAGAACATTTACAAATAATCTTTGCAGATGAAAAATCAAAACAGTGACCAGAAGTCCAACAATGCTGAGCGATGGAAGAACGAGCAAGTTCTTTATGTTTAACATAGTTTTCGTGCTCTTTCAGACGGTGCATGAGAGCACGTTTAGTCTGTCCGACGATGCTATAAATGCCCCAGTTGCTATGGCAATCAATGGGGTCCTTTAAGTTTGTAAATTTTATCTTATTAACTGGAGAAAAAGCTGTATCGAAACCAAATTTCTTCAAAATCTTTGCAACTTGATGACTAACTTTTGGATAATAAGGCAAAACAATAGTATACGAAGCACTAAAAGCAGAAACCTTTTCAGAATGAGAGGGCTTAATTAACTTATTATAAATTGAATCAATGATGCTAGGAGAATAACCACGATCGAAAGCCACTGCTTTAAGATAAGAAAGCTCAGCATTTAAAGAATTGGAGGAAGAACAGGTGTTCAAAGCACGGAACACAAAGGTCTTGAATGAGGCCAACTTTTGGTTTGGAGGATGAGAAGAATATTTATGAGGAGGTAGTGTAACAGCAAAAGGCTTACGAAACACCGAAGTCATTAATTCATCATTGCTTTTAGTAATAAAGACGTCCAAAAATGAAAGAGAACTATCAGCTTCCATTTCAATAGTGAATTTGATGCAAGGATCAATAGAATTTAAAGTAGAAAGTAAAAATTCATTATCAACATGGTTTTGGCCAAGCAAAACAAAGCAATCGTCAACGTAACGAACATAGAACGGAAACGGTATGGTTTCAAAAAGTTTAGTCTCAAAATAGTGCATATAAATGTCACTTAAAATAGGACTCAAAGGTTTACCCATTGCTAAACCTTCAGACATTCGAAAGTAAGTACCATTGAACACAAAAGTATTCTATTCAAGACAAAGACGAGTAAGTGAAACGAGTTCCTCAATCTCAAAACTAGAAAAATGAATTAAATTGAGACTCCAAGAGCATCATTTTTCTAGTTTTGAGATTGAGGAACTCGTTTCACTTACTCGTGCTTGTCTTGAATAGAATACTTTTGTGTTCAATGGTACTTACTTTCGAATGTCTAAAGGTTTAGCAATGGGTAATCCTTTGAGTCCTATTTTAAGTGACATTTATAATATGTAATTTATAATAAGTTAATCAAGCCCTCTCACTCTGAAAAGGTTTCTGCTTTTAGTGCTTCGTATACTATTGTTTTGCCTTATTATCCAAAAGTTAATCAAGTTGCAAAGATTTTGAAGAAATTTGGTTTCGATACAGCTTTTTCTCCAGTTAATAAGATAAAATTTACAAACTTAAAGGACCCCATTGATTGCCATAGCAACTGGGGCATTTATAGCATCGTCGGACAGACTAAACGTGCTCTCAAGCACCGTCTGAAAGAGCACGAAAACTATGTTAAACATAAAGAACTTGCTCGTTCTTCCATCGCTCAGCATTGTTGGACTTCTGGTCACTGTTTTGATTTTTCATCTGCAAAGATTATTTGTAAATGTTCTTCGGTTTATGACCTCGATTTCTGGGAAGCTTACCATATTTGGAAAAATTCTCATTCTCTTGTCAATGATTTTTCCAGCACTCCATTTTTTCATGATATTTGGAAGCAATTTCTATAATTGCCTTTCCTGTTTCTTTGGTGCCTGCACTCTTTTTGTCTCCTGGCTTCTGATTGGTTGTCTCTTGCCTTGCTTTGAGCCCGGAGAGTACATGCTGTTCGCTGATTGGTTGTTTGTTGTCATGTTCTGTATTCTTATTGGTTGGCTCTCTTTGGTATAAATACCGGTGTCCACCTGGTTTTTGTCAGTTCTCTCGCAACTTCTGGTTGTGTTGGTGAGCTTTTTGCACTGATGAAGAGGCTCCATTGTAGCCTTGAAATAGCTATATGCTGTATTTTCTCGAATATTTGTGCTTTATTTACGTTGTTTTTTCACCTTAATCAAATTCAGAACTAATACTTTGTTTCAGGAAATTGACATCATGTGCAGAGATATTTTTACAATAAAAAAAGAACACACATCAATCAGTATGTATAAATGTACATATATGTATGTTTTGATGTATATGACTTACGTTCGTCGCAAGAGTGCTTACAGGATTCATAGCTGATCGAACCAGTGTTTGCGTTTCGCTGCAATAAAATATTTATTATTGTATGACACAGAGAAAAAAGATAAACAGAAATTTATATTATGTGAATATTCCACTAACTCTCGATTAGTTGGAACTACAAGCGGCGGCCGTCGGTTCAATCACAACTGGCAGTAGTATTTTGAAAATTTTCAAATTCGAAATATAATATGCACAGTAAAAGTTTGGCTGTACAAATAGCACTGAAAACGCCAGACTCCTAATGCACAAATCTGCAGATCGCAGAGTGAAAATCCGAGGTCGTATTAAAACATTAAGTGCAATAGAGCCATGACAAAATAAAACGGAAAATTTTAATGTTATTGGGAAAGAGATTTGCCAATTCACAAAAATAGCAATCTTGTAGCCCTTAAAATCTGCAAGTGCAATTCTTATACTCAGGGAATGAAACGTTTACAGTTCCAATTTAATTTAATTCCTAGCATTTTATTTTCATTCATCTCAAAATGTTTGTATAAAATTTACATCTTTTAAATGATACGTTTCAAAAAATGTAAGAGCTACCACAAAATGAATGTACTAATAACTTAGGTATAGTTAAAGGGATGAAGGAATTATTTTAATCTAAACTGTATAACTATTCAAAGTTCATCTTTTCAATGGATTCCCAAGGTTTTCATGTCACTCTCCTGACCTAAGAACGTGTTGAAGTTACAGGTAAAAAGAAGGAATTTTGAATCTGCTATAAAACAAAACTCTTGATTCCCTCCGATTTGTTGGATTTGTTAGGTATTTGGCAGATCTGATTAGCCTGGTGTTCTTATTAAATATTTAAATTTTGAAACTAAGGCACGTGACTTTTTGTATTCATTCTCTTGAACAACATTCCTGCTTTATACAAAAATTGTATTTCTCAATAATACATGTGATGTATAATTTATAATTAAAAAATAAAAATAAAATAACACTTTAAACCTTAAAACTAATTCTGGGCCTAGCGTAAGAGACCCTCCTGTATTTTTCAAACACCATCTACACCTGGTGGTTATAGTTTTAATGTATTGTTCAAGTGTGTTATTTTTACTTTTATTTTAACAAGCTCATCATAGGCTCAGTATATTTTTTAAATGTTTAAACCATTTTTATTTTTAAAGAATTAGTGATTAGAGAATATCATGTTTTTAGAGAATTTTCCAGTTAAGTATTCTTTGTATTTTTTGGAAAAAAGAGGGTATGAAAAATGAAAACAATTGGAAAAAATACTGTTACTTAAATGCCAGATAGATTAACTATTACAGTATTCAGATTTTTTATGAAGACAACAAAATCCATTTAATCCACATGTTACAGCAGTCTTTTACTATTATTCAAACTAAAAGTATGAAATAATAAATTCACATTAAGTCCTATGTATATATTTCAAATATATACCTTTCCGACAAACCCAAAACGCAAACTTTAAACATATGATTACTATACACATCAATACTGGTTGAAGAAGAGAAAAACCACGTAAATAAAACACAAACTATCAAGAAAATACAATATTTATCTATTTCATGGCTGCAATGGAGCCCCTTCATTAGGACAAAAATGATCAACAAGCAAAAGATTCGTAAAAGATTCAGCAAACTAAAGAGAGGACACAATTAAAGCCAAGTGGACATTAGTATAAATATTAAATAGGTCAGAAGATATGTTGACCAATAGAAATACAGGACACAAACGCACCAATAGCCTTGATATAGCTATATGAGGCAGTGAGAAGCAAAGGGATGTAAGTTTACATTTTCGAGTTTTGAGTAAGACACGTTTAAAGATAACATCCTAGGTAGGCTTTCATTGATTTTCTTTTCTGAATAATGCTGTATAGCAGCAACTACCAGGGTTACTAGTACCATCTCTTGCCCCAAGACAGAGGAGAGGTTCACCTACCATTTGTACGGATTATCTCCAACTTTTAAATATTGCCACTTACATCCCTTTGCTTCTCACTCCTTCATATGACGTATATTTTTGAAAATGTGTACATATTTACGTTGGTTTTCCATTTACCCACAAGAAAGATGTAAATCTTGAAAACTGATGGCAGGAAACTGAGTAATGGCACTGAAGTACAAAAAACACTCAATTATAAAACCATATAAAATTCCATGAAACTAAAGGATCGTTTGGTGGGATGTTTTTTCAGCTATAAGTTCATTTCTTTCAATGGAAAAATATGTTTTAGAAACTCCGTTATATCTCTTTTTTGCGTCCAATACACGACAGCCTGGTTATTACATTCAGAAATTGGATCAGTTTCATCCTCGTTACGGGTTCATCAGTCGGGAGTAGAAAAAAACCAAGCTACAGGAGTCTTTTCAATGAAGAAAAGATTGGCCAACAAACTAGTGACTTAAGTCAATGTAGCTCACCAACGAGAGTCTGTAGTCATGGGGCGTTCAACTCGCATATTAAAGGCAAAGCTTCGGTATTAAGCTGTAAGTTACCGCCCTTAAAACGTAACTAAAGTAGAACTACATGCATTATTTGCACAGCTAAATTTACTTTAGCCACAAGTTTCTTGCACTCTTGACTTCAATGAGATGGCACCTCTGCCTTCAGCTCGGTTAATCACTATACCAGAGTGATGAGTCCATAAGAAGGACGAAACTTGAGTCTCTGGTTGTGATAGCCGGACTGTCTGTATATTGCATAGGGTCTGGTGGGGGAAAGTGGTCAATGGGGTAAAATGGTCATACGTCAAATAAATGATTATAGCTTGGAAATTAAATGTTCGAATGAATGTGAAAATTTTATTTTTGGTTCGAGGAGTCAGAAATTACATTTTGAATACAAAATTTCCAAAACTGGCAAAATTTTATTTGATAAGAAAAAAATATTTTGTGTAAATATGAAAATTTTAAAAATCTAAACACCTTTTTTAACTTCTTTGGGAAATTTTGTTTGTTAGAATTATGAAAAGATTGGCGGCACAGGAAACTTCCTACATGTCTTAAGATCGTTTACTCATTAGCAGTTAGCTGAATATATTTTAGATCATTTTTTACAGCAATTTCAGTAAGATGGGGTAAAGTGGTCATAATATTAGGCTTAACGAATATTGTTCTTCTAATATTACTTAATAGCTATGTATGAAGCAGATTTAAATATTAATTTCACTAAATATGTATTGTTTTTACCGTAAATGGGGTTAAATGTACGAGAATATACGTATGCATACGCATATACTCGTGTAGGCGCGTATATAAACGTATTCACATAAATGCACCAATAAATACGTATATAGGTATCTGCGAAACGGGTATTTCCTATCTATGCAGATATACATTCGACTATACAAGTATATACTTGTTTTTACTCGTATGTATACGAACACTTATATACTCAGGTAGACACGTATATACACGTATGTACTCTAGTAAACACTTACATACGAGCATATTACATGCAAGTATACAGGGTTAGCTTCAATTCCTGGGAAAATTTTTAACAGGTGTTAGAGGGGAGGATAAGAAGCCTTTGTTGCGATGCGTGTATTAGAACTACTACGGGACCTAACTTTTAACAAGTGCTCTAAATATTTCTTAAAAACTAAAATTTTGCGTAAAATCATCTTTGTGTAAAACATTTGTGACCTGTTTTGCATCCATCAGTTTCTGGCTTTGTGTGCATGTAGGGCGTCACCGACCATAAGCTCCTTATTATTCTTTTCTTTTTATCTTCACCTCTCACACCGCTTAGATTTTTGCTCAAGAGCTTGGATTCACTCTGTAGGCATACATGTATGTAAGCGTATATACTCGTGAATACATATAGGCACTTTTCTCCGCGCACACCCCACCTCTTAGCTGTAAGCCTTAGGTTCCACCGCCCGGGGGGTCCGCGTAGCAGGCCCCCCGCACGGCTGGGTGCGGCGGTCGATAGTCGTAACGTGCTACGGACGCGCTTGATGCTTATTGCGCCGGGGAAGGTCCCCGTGCTGGGCGTCAACCCAGCTGGGAGTTTACCCATTAATGTTTGAACCTTGCTCACCATGAGATACGGTATGTCTCCCGTACCTCGTCGGTAATACATATATGTACTGGTGTATACACGGAAATGTACGTAAATACGTCTTCTCAGTTATATAATTGTGTTTACACGTATTATTACGTATATACTCGTGCATCCATATATACATGTATATACGTGAGTAGACACGTACAAACACGCACTGGATGCATCCACGAATTATCTCGTGTATACCCGTATATATACATTTATGTACAGTTATGTATATACCCACATGTACACTTGTACATATATGCGTATATACGTCTACTATACATGTATATACTCAGGTATGCACGGTATCTACTCATATATGAACGTGATTATTCATGTTTACACGACACGTATATACTCGTGAATACACGCATATATTAGTGCATATACTTGTAACCATAAAAAAAACTAAAATATACAAATATTAGGGTTATTTAATACGGTTTTGCATTTATTTTTAACTATGACCACTTTACCCCATGCTATGACCACTTTCCCCCATCCCATGGGGTAAAGTGGTCATAAATACAAAGGGAAAAGAAAGTGTCATAAAACTAATTAAATCATTTTTTTTTTCCTCACCTTCAATGTACTGTGTTCTTTAATAATGAAATGTAAAATAACAAAAAAAAAATGAAGTGTTTAAATAATTTGTTGTATTTATTATCCACCAAAGTTGAAAACCTACGATTTTATGACCACTTTACCCCACCAGACCCTACACATTGCCTTAGGTCTGGTTAAGAACGGTTCCTCACAGCGTAATACCCAAGCTTTGCCTTTAATTCACGTGTTGAACAGCACCATGGCTGTAGTTAGTCCAGTCAATAGATACATTTTACCTTGCAAAAAAAGGGGTCAAAGATTTTATTTTTTAAATTTGTGCATATTGGTGCCGACATGGAAAAACCAAGTTATCCAACACGAAAGACCCCGGGAAAACTTTTGGGGGCCGAAAAACCACAAAAATTTATGACTTTTTTTCTTTTTTCCAAAATATCTCCGAAACGGTTCAACTTAGAAAAAAGTTTTAACTGTAAAGTTTAAAGAACATAAAATTTCCTACAACTTTTGTATTTACAACTTTTTTGTAGCACAAATAACAAGCTTGCTATAGCTCTTTGAAAATAGGCAGTTTCCTCCACTCCGAAAAAAAAAGCTTTCATACTGAAAGCAAGGCGTCATAATTATTAGAACTTGAATAGAAACTGTAGTTTCAGAGAGTTTATCGACAGTTAGAGTAGTTTGAGTTTCTTGCTCCCCCCCCCCCGCTGGACACAGTAGCAGTTCTGGCTGACAGATTAGTTCCCACTAGACTCCAAAACCAAACGATGTATTATGAAACTGAAATACATATATACGCATTCATTTAAAGCACATACGACGATGCGATAATAATTTTTAAAAAAAACCTTCCCCACTGCTCACGAACTAACTTTTCTGATCTGACAGAGGTAGTCTTCATCAGACTCCAATAATAGATGATATATTGTTGTTTGTAACTGGATTACACAATATATACATTCATTTGAGGGATATAATTCGTACATTGTAGTCTAATTATTGCCAACAAAGATGGGATTTTTAAATATTAATGTGAAGGAATGAATATGAGGCAGCTAATAAGCAAACAATCAACACAGTCATGCAACCTATGCTCTGATACAATAATAATAATAAACCCTCCCCCACCGCTCACGAACTAATATTCCTAGTCTGACAGAGGTAATCTTCAGTCAGACTCCAATAACATATGATTTATATTGCAGTTTGTAATTGAATTACATATACTTCTCATTCATTTAAAGCACATAATTCGTACCATCTATTCTATTACAAGCGAAAATGCAACATTCGAATATAAATATGAATGAATAAATATTAGGGTGATAATAAGCAAACAATAGACATAATAATGAATAAATAAAGGTACAATAGTAATACGTAATGAACACTTTGAAAAAATTCTGCAGAAACTGACTTTTTGAGACATGAAAAACCCAAAAAAAATTACCTTACAAAATGAAAATCCAACTGTAGAAGATTAATACATACATCTAAATTACAGAGAGATTCATTCGACCTTAAAGCAAATAGAGAAATGACAACAAAATGCGCTGTTTATCTTCTTCGAAGCCGTCTGAAGGTCCAGGTTCTTCCGGTTCAGAATCTGTAGGGGGTAGAAAGAAGCTATGGTCCTTTAATTGTTCATCTCCTTGTTGCGGTAATTCCAAAAGCTCCTGGAACAAATCATCTTTTTCGGCAGTCTCATCCAAAGATGAAATTTCTGCAACATTTTCGAAATTTGTGCCACTGCAGTGTTTGCACGTGCTGGAGCATTTTAAACCTGCCTTGTGACAAGAACAGGCTCCAGTACAATTTTTCTTGCAGGTACAAGGTGCAATTTTCAAAAGATTCTGAGTAACTGAATCTCTTTTCGTGTCAACATGCATTAGACCTTGCGTCTTGCGTTCCCAACCCCATTTCTCTGGATCAATTATGTTGCCCAACCAACTTTGAATTTGGTGGTAGAACCGATATGAGTGATAACGTCCAGCAGGCAGCCCTGCAAGATTTATCTTAGCCCTGTATACTAGTTTTATAAAAAGATTAAATTGCAAAGTATCCAAAGATAGGTTCAAATACTTTACGTCACCTGTGTATAATATTTGCAAAATGTTTCTCCAGCTGCAGCTAAGGAAGGCATTATGATGACAGATTGGGTCCATAAATACTTCAACAACTTCCTTAATTTCATGATTTTTTATTTATTTTTTATTTATTTATTTTTTATTTATTTATTTTTTTTTTTGTACAACTTAATTTTGCCTTGGCCAAAGATTGCCGAAGTCGTATCACACCCACTAAACGCATGGATGAAAAGAATATTGCTGGGATCAAACTTAAAAGATTTAGTGAGGTAAAAAACAAATCACAAGCATTCCCTCTTCCAGGTTTTAAAAAGAACAAGTTGCTGGAAGGCTGTCCTAAAGCTGTCATCAATCCTCTCGCCTACTATAACAACCTTTTCAGTTTCTTTTGCCTTTGAAAGAGCAGAAAGTAAGTCGACATCATCTTGAGTCTGCCTGACTTCAATGCCACACTCTTCGAAATATGTCTCAAGAAGTAGAATAAGACAATTATTTTTGTTACAATTTGCCAGAAACCTTTCTTGTGGAATTTAGTTAACATGTTAGGTTCAACCATTACTTCAAGGGAAGAGATTGATTGCTCATTGATATAGCATTTGTGACAGGCAGTGTGAATTGTCACTTCTTTTAAGAACTTCAAAAAACGCTGATGTTTTTCATTTTGCCGTTCTTTGAAGATTTTCTGTTCCCTTCTCCTTCACAATCTTTATTTCGCTTTCATGCAAACTGATTTCGCAAATAATAATGATGATAATAAAAAAAACACCTTGGTCAGGCGTAATCATTTCTAGGAAAAAAAATTGTAATTCAGAACATACAAATTGATAAAACATACTCTCGCTCAAACCCTGAAGTGACCAACATGAGTAGCTATTGAGTCGATTCATCTCATTTGGAGAAAAAAAAGGGGGGGATGGAATGGGGGTGTTTTGTTTAACTTAAAGGGAACGGAGGCATTTACCCTCAGCTGTGAAAGACAAATGATTTCCAAGGTCAGACTGCCGGCTTTTCTCCTTTTTTCCTCCGTTATCCGATGCGCTTTCACGTACTTCGCTGAAGGGGTTCAGAAAAAGTGTGACTTTCAAGAGGCTGTAACTCGCTTGCTTTTCATGCTACAAAAATGTTGTAATGACAAAAGTTGAAGGAAATTTATTCCTCTTTATCATTTGCATTGGAAGTTTTTTTTTAATTGCAACCATTTTCGAGATATTTTGAAAATACCACAAAAAGTCACAAATTTTTGGGGTTTTTCGGCCCCCAAAAGTTCTCCCGAGGTCTTTCGTGTTGGATAACTTGGTTTTTTCATATTGGCACTAGTGTACACAAATTTAAAAAATAAAATCTTTGACCCCATTTTTTGTAAGGCAAGCCCGTTTTTTTCTACCTATTGACTGGACTAAGTCTCTCGCTGTTAAATTTACTTCAGCCAGCAGTTTGTTGGCACACTTTGCTTCATTAAGCTGGCATCTGCCTCCAGCTCTGTTTATCACTATAACAGAGTGATGAGTCCATAACAAGGACAAAACTGCAGTTCCTAGATGGATGTCGGTATATTGCACATAAATCTGCCTTGGTCCTAGCTTAACGGAGGTAAGTTACAGCTAAATCCTTTTATTATTTTTATCAATGCATTCTCAACCTTCTTGCAAGATTTTTGAGAGCAAAGTTTCGATAAATGAGTTTATTTTAAAATTACTCTCACTTAGAAAAATTAATACACCAACAAGTTTACTACATTACCTACAACAGAGGTCGGAGCGAAAATTCAAAAATCAATTAGGGCACAATTTTGAAAAATTTTAGCTCATTTATAGGTCACCAAATGTTAAGAAATAAAAAAAAGTTGTTTTGAGGGTACACTTTACTTTCATTAACTTTGTTACTGTGTCTTTGCAACTCCCCTCCTATCCTCATCCCCCCAAAAAAAGCTATCGAGTTTGTTTCTTCTTTAACGACAATCAGCGGCGATCTGTCGGTTTAATTTATCATAAAATGTACATTTAATGTGAACAGTTTCCTCCATTTTCCTTTCACGCATTTTAAGAAATTTCTTATTTTCAAAAGATGAAAAGAAATAAGTCACATGTGAATGTAAGTCCTGCTTATCAAATAGAAATTTTTGCGGGTAAATTAACACTATGAATAACCAGTTTTGAACTTTTCTTGCCGTGACATGCATTCTTTCTCCTTCCATTTAAAGACCTAGCCGGGTTTCTACGTTAAATCCGCCCATGTGGTTTTTTCGACTCGCACCTGGAGAATCATTTTAGCGTCGGAAAAAATTATTTAGCCAAATTTTCAGCTCTTTATATTAACGACCTAAGAGTTTTTCAAAAAAAAAAAAAAACATGTGTTTTCGATTTTATTTAATTTTTTTTTTCATAGTAAAATTCCAAATTATTCGATGTTAATTTTTTCCCTTATTCTTAGTAATAAATACATGAAAAATTAAGTATAGTTATAATTTTCAAACGAAAAGCCGATTTCTGGCAACGAAAATAGAATTTAATTTTTTTTTCAATGCTTTTCTGAAAAATGTCACTCACCAAATTTTGTCATAAAATATCTTTTATACTCTCTCAGGATTTTTTTCAAATTTTTTAATGTGGCGGAACAATAAAAAAATAAATAAAAAGTTTTTTTTTTCAGAATTTCGTGTTTAAACTAATTTAAATATTTATTATTGCCAAAAAATTTATTTGAACTAAGTTAGTAAAAAATCGTCCGCTGAGTAAAAAAAAATAATAAAAGATGTTTTTTTTTAAATCGAAAATACCATCTTACTAGAGAAAAAAAAACAAAAAGGAAACCAAGACAGATCCTTTATGAAGTTATTCGGAGTGTAAAAACAATGATTAAAGAGTTTTTAAAGGATTTGTTTACGCTATTTTAAACAATTTTTCATTCTGGATCTAATGCAGACCAACATTTCCAATATTAAAGTAGCTTTTTTTTTATAATTTAGACACCGTTTGACATATTTGGCTTAAATAACTGACATTAAATGATAGTTTTCAACAATTTATGATGTTTTTTCAAATAAGGTTAGTATTCATCACTGTCTTCATTCACAACGACATTGACTTTTTCATCAACTAACAGCCGACTCAATATTTTAGCATGCTTTACTATTTTCGACAAATATCGAGCATGAGACAGAAAATATATAATCGCTGCGATGTGTGAGCAACATTCAACAGTGCGACTACCAATAGCACAGTCACAACAATATCGAATATCCCCAGTGATGCCATTCTTATCAGACTGATAATCAAGAAAGCAACGATATGTTTTTGACTTAATGCGTCGCGACTTCACTTCAAGTTTTATGATATTAGGTGTGACAAAAGAGAGTTTAATCGTTTGATCTTCATTCATCATCTCACCTAAATATGATAAAGCTTGAGTCAATCATGTCAATATTTAACGAATAAAAATAATTTTTTTAGACTTTTGTTTCTTTTTGAAATAGTGTATCATCCTTTATCACCAGTAACCTAGTCTGCCATGGGAAGACAAAAGGCAGTAATAGCAAATGTTTCATTTTTCAGTTTTTCGTCACTCGTGTTTGTCTTCTATTTTACTTAAGCTTTGTTGTACAAGCTTGTTTATTTGGTTTCCGCTGTAAAAAAAGCACGGAGGGGGGGAAGGCAAAATCTTACGTTTCCCTGTTGTTAGTAAGATATCCTAAACTCATTTCTTCTAATGTTTCAAAAACTCATTACAACTGCAGTTGTTTTCTTTTGTGCAACGGCTGCATTCGATTCCACTGGCAGGATTGAGTGGGAGGGAGAAAGTTCAATTTTTTAATTATTGCCCATTTGTACAGCCTGAGTAAAAACTAAGTCCAGTATAATTTTCTTTGAAAAAAGGAAAATGAAATTAAAGGGACTTTAATATTATTGTATTATTAATTATTAATGTTCATTGGTAAGAAATAACGCAACAGACAGGATTTGTAAAGCATGCAATAACTAGAAAAGCAGTGGTTTATTCAAAGTTAGCATTTCAGCTTGAGTAAAAACTTTAAGGCCACTAGAATTTTTTAAAACTGCAAGTACTTATACTATAATAAATGTCACCTCAGTTAACAAGACTGAAAACCCTTCAACTTGCAGTTTTGTGATTAATTCTTCAAAGTTTTTGTCCTACTTGTGATGATATCATAAGGTAAAAGTTAACTGTTCAAGAAAGAGGGCAGATTGAAGCTTTTTCTTCAACAAGGATAAGTAGGCGTACTATTGCGGAAAAATTGGTAGATCGAAGACTGAAGTCAACATTTTTATACGACTTAAACACAATTAGGGTAAAAAGAAAACCCGGGAAAACTTAAAGCTTTGTCCTCGCGTCATGGAAGAAGAGTTTGGAAATTATTACATTACCTGAAAAGTACTCAACCAGGAAACTTATTCAGACGATAGGTTTAAATGTTTGTCAAAAACGATACATAACTCAATTAGAAGGTGTTGAAATGTTATTAATGCTGCAAAATTGCTTAAACCTCATTTATTAAAAATGCACAATATAGAGCGTTTCAACATTAGCTAGGAAATCATGACCTGGGATAACCAATGAATACAAATAATTTCTTCTAACGAAAAGAAGTGGAGTTCGGGTGGACCAAACGGACGGAAGTACTATTGTCATGATTTACGGAAAGAAAAAGAAATATTCTGCAAGCGCCAATTAGATGGAGGCTATGTCAGAACTTGGGAGTGTTTTCTTACAATGGTGTTTGCTCAGTTGCGTTTGTTTCAGGTAAAATGAACACACAAGCATATCAAAACGTCCTCCGAAGTCATCTTTTATCAAATGCTGAATTTATAGCTGGAGAAAATTGAAAATATCAGCAAAAAAAAATGCATCTATAGAGCCTAGTTAGACTGCAAAAAATAGGCTCCAAGTAAACAATGTTGAAACTTTGAAATGACCAACTAAGTCTCCAGATCTTAACCCAGTAGAGAACTTATTGGGTGACTTAGCAAGAAGAGTTTATGCAAAGGAGAGACAATTTACTTCATCAATATAGCTGAAATCTACCATCGAAGATGAATGGTAAAAAATGCATCCTGAATTTCGTCAACAACTAGTTTCATTCATTAAACCAGAATATTTGAAGTAATTTGAAGGAATGGCTCCCACACAAGCTTATAAGTATTTGAATTTTTGTCTTCATATGCTTTTTTCTATGTTGGCCTTAAAGATTTTACTCAAGTTCAAATATTGATCTGTAATATTTTCTGATAATGAAACACAATTAAATTTTTTTGTCTTTATTACTTGTATTTAAGGTTAATAATTATCACTCATATGACTTTTTGATTCTAAGATTAAGTTGTGTCCAATTTTTCAAAAAAGTGCACTGGACTTAAGGTTTTTACTCAGACTGTATGTATCATTGAGATTTAGCTACACTTTTTTTTTTATAATTTCGAAATTGAATCAAAATTGTCGTGAGCTTTTGAGGAAAAAAATCTAGAAAAAAAACATAAATAAAAGAAAAAAAAATATGTCTTATTCACTGCGATTATCCCCCTTTGTTTTAAAAAGAAGTGCAGGTAAGGAATACAGTATTTTTGAAACTGACTTTTTTCATTTTCCTAAGCAATGGGACAAAACAGTTATCTTGCTTGTGAGTGGAGAAAATGGAACTTACCTATTAAAGAACTTAAATGATCCCAAGTTTTTCCTTTCACTGTTGAGGCAGCTGAGAGCTCGACTCTCGTTTTGATTAACTTGGGAATTTAATTTCTGAAATAAAATGATGAAAATAAGAAAGTTTGTAATGCATATGCATCTACAAAACATTTTACCCAGACACATTTAAGGAATTGCTGGATTTAAGAAGATTACGAGTATCCGGAAAATTTTGCACTTTCGATACATATCGAAGCACTATTATGTTATTAAACGTAAATAATGTGTACAAAATTATAACTTCTAAGTGAAACATGTAGAACCAGCCTGGGTAAGACGCATTAAAGACCTTCAGTTAAACGTTGATCATACTAATAAATATAAAAGTATTTTATTAATTCAAATAAAGTCACAACGATGACTATTCATCAGTACCAGTGTTTGCTCGATTCTTTGGAAACTTCTTAAAAAGCAATCATGCCCTAAGCGAAGAACATTCTATGAATATTTTATTGCGCTTTTTGAACTTTAAACTTAATCAACTCCAGATCTCATTCTGGTCCATTAGAATACCAAATTTCGATTGAATCCCTGCACTATGATCGGCTTGAACTAATTGCTATGAGCGACAACTCATTCCACAAACTGTTTTCGTTCAAATATTTTTAGCGTTTGAAACACAGCAGGGCCTAACTTTATGTAAAAAATGATAAATTTGCGTCAATTACTTGCCCCAAGAACGATAAAAGTCACAAAAAGTGGCATTTTTGACGTTTTTTTAGCATTTTTGAGGCCTAAAACTAGCTTGCACTAATTAGTTGACACGGCAAAAGTAGTGTTGTATGGAAGGCAAGTATAAGCAATTTAAAAAAAAAATGCACAAATTATTCAGGCAAATTCAATGTGCTATCAGGGTCCTTAGGCCGAAACGTTGAAAATGTCGTATTTTACGGATATTCAAACTGTCATAACATCTTGCGCGAAAAACATATTGAAATGTTTCTCTTGCCATTATTATACTCTTATGTGTCTTACCATAGCAATAAAATTCATTGAGGAGAAATGCCTTATTTTTTTTCCTTTTAATTTTTAAACTTAGCCTATCGCCGAAGTCTTTTTTTTTTAATACTACTTGCCTCTCTCACTTATTTTTTTTTATCATACAGTTTGCAAAGTATAGTAAAATTTTATTGGTCTGTGACACTTTTATGTTATTTTTGACAATTATTTGTTTTTATGTATGACATTAATAACATTTAGATGAGACTGAGGACAGTTGATCCCCTTTTTCGATTTAACTCGCAACCTTTTGTTTGATTTAATGGATTTAGATGATCTAACGTTGCATATTTTGAGCTGTCTTTTCTCCGTTAAATGCTATTCCATTTTTAAAATTACACATAAAAATAAAATATTTTGTAGAAAAACGAAATGTTCATAAAAGAACGAAGTCTTACTTGTACATGTGGATTTAATTCCAGAGTCGAGTAGACATAAAAGCTCTTTTCTCCCAAGATCATAAATGTTTTAAATGCAAGTCAAACATATATTATTGCGACCCATTATTATTTACCCATATGACATATTTGTTTTAAAAAATACCAATCACTTTTCATAATGCACTAAAAAGGACATTTTTTTTGTAATTTTTTTTTAAAGCTTTCTTCGAAATTTCACATAAACTGACTATTGAAGGGATGAAGGATTTCCCACACCCATTACACTCGATGTCGTTCAAAGAAATTTGTTTTTTTCCTGCATGAAACGAAGCTTGTCCCAATTTTCACAATTAATTAGTACAGCAGGGATTAAGGGCTTCTAATTTACCAAAATGTCCTAAGCTCAACTCAATTCAAGCCCGCAGCTAAATAGCAAAATATATTACTAGAGACTAGAATTTGAAAGTGACTTTTCAAGCGTTTAAAACTTCCGTTCTTCAGCTAATAAGGATCCCTTAGCTTTTATAGCTGTGCAAGTTGGTACAAGTAAGTTTGAAATCCGGGAAAGGAGTGCTTTTCAAAGCGCTTTTTTTTTAAATACTTAGGTTATGCATATTTCTATCAAGTTTTTTTTTCTCCCGGTAGGTGTGGGATTGTGCTCCAATTGTGAGTTCTTTACTTAAATTCAATTTTCTAAGGAAGGGAGAGGAGGATTTTCATTCTATCGAAACCGGAATTCGTAACCCGCTCCTTTATCCGATTCTTTCTAATGGACAATATAAATAATCGCGAACCAATAAGACTGTCAAGAAATCTTCAGGGGTTGGTGAAAGCTAGCGGTTGGGGGCGGAACCACCTAGTTTTTTTTAACAAATATGTAGGTCAATCAGAAAGTTAGTTTGCACAGCTTCGTAATTATGTTCCATCTAAGACAATTTTGATGACAATGTGTGGCAACACTTCAGACATGTACCTTTATCGTGTGACGTAGCGGCTTCCCCAAGGCAAGTTTAGTTTTCTGAAAATCAGTCGCAAACATGTCTCGACAGCTGCAAGTAGCGTCCAAATCGGAATGGCGTGCAGCGATTTGATTTTGTGGACAAAAAGGTGCAACTGCACTGAGAGAAATTTACAGGTAATAGCACGAAGTGTATGGTGAACATACAATGTCACGTTAAGCTATCGTGAAATGGTGCAATATGTTCAAGAATGGACATACAGATATCGACGATGCTGAGCGCGAACGAAGACCCAAGTAAAGGTGGGAGGAGTCGAATGACCTTTCCTAGCAGCCTAAACCTTTCACCTCTTGACTTCCATGTTTTTGGCACCATGAAACAAGAACTTTCAAAGCGACAGTACTATTCGGATGACGAAAGGAAAGCTGCAACCCAACTATGGTGATCGGACATTGGTTTCTTTGCAGAAGGCATCGAAAAATTTGTACCACGCCGCGACAAATGCTTAAGAAACGGAAGTGGTTGCGTTGAAAAGTAGATTTTGAATCGAACTTTAAGATATCGGTAAAGTTATTGTAAAATTTCTATCTTTTTTTGTTTTAGTTTTTCGAGCAGTGCTACTAGCATTTTGACTGACCCTCGTAGTTTTACTAACTGTTGATTTCGTTTTGTTTCTAGTTTTAGTTTCTCATGGACAACTTTTTTTTTTATCGGTAAGTATTAACTATGTCGCAACAGTAATTCTTGTATTTGCATTTAAAATACTTTTAATGATATTTTTGTCCCCCGGATCACGTCTCTTGCAGACTCGGATCATATTTCCTGGAACAAGGAAGACTTGATCCTTTTACAGTCCGATATTTTTTTTAATATTTTATTTTAAATACTTTTTTTTTAAAACGGCACAGCAATTTGACAGGGAAAAGCCTATTCTTAATATGTAATGTTACATGCTCCAGTAAATTAAAAAAAAGCTCCAACAAAAAAGGAGACAACTCCCCCTTGACTAACCTATATATTATTAATGTCACACATAAAAGTAAATACATTTTGTTGCTTTGTGTTGACACAGAAAATGTCATATGTACCACGGAACATTAAAATATCACTTTCAGTTGCTAAGTAGTATCAGTATCATTAGGCGAGTAGTATCAAGAAGCAAAACACCAGACCGGATAAGTTTAAAATTTTAAAGAATTTCATCTTATTGGATTTTACTGCTGTGGTAAGACATATAATGGAGAAAAAATGGCAACAGAATTACATATTACAATATGTTGTTCGCGCAAGATGTTATGACAGTTTGAATATCGGTAAAATATGACTTTTTCTACATTTTGGCCTAATGACACCGAAAGCACATTGAACTTGCTTTATCTATTTGTGCATTTTCAAAGTGTTCATACTTCTCTTTCAAACGACACTATTTTTCTGGTCGCAACTAAAATATGCAAACTGTTTTCGGACCTCAAAAATGCTAAAAAAAAGTCGAAATCACGAGAAAATGCAACCATTTTGTGACCTTTATTGACCTTGAGGCAACTCGTTGTCACAAATTTATCGATTATTATATAAAGTTAAGACTCTTCTATAGCTCATAGCGATTTCTTGGTCAGAAAAATCCGCTTGGTTTTTGATACCGCACGTAAACCTTTATAGGCCCGTAGAAACTGAACAACTCAAATTTAGAATAAAACATTACGGCTACCTGGCTATTATGCTGGCTACTATATGGCTATTATGTAGCCCTGGCTACAGATAGGTAACTAACTGAATTATGGGTTTGGTCATAATTTTTGGTTAATGAGATAAGTAGCAATTGGTAATCTTTTAGAGAAAATCTGAGAGGGCATGAATCACATGCGTGACACTTTCTCAGATTATTGCTCTTAAGAGTCAAGTTGTACATTAAGTTTTGGGAGAGTCCTAGCATTACCTTTCGAGATACAGCAGTCACAATCAACGGGAGAAAATGAAACCAATAGTGATAAGTTTCCAAAACCATTTAACACTATTTTTATATTGTTTTATTACTATACCTTGTTTCGATTCTTTTCATTACTCTTTGCATTAGAGTGCTCGCGAAAAGCAAATAAATGAAATAACTAAGAAGTGTTCACTCGCATTCAGATACAATTATAGTATCACATACTGAAGCAAACAGTTTTCCAAAAACGGCCAAAAAGTTTTCAGTATTCCCTAAAACGGGGAGATCCTCCCTAAGACGGGCAAGTGGATGTTTTGCATTCTTTGCATAATACTGGTTCTCTGATTTTAGTTTTGTTTGGGTTAGCTAAAAATTTAAATAAAGTACCATACATAAAATATAGTATTTCTGATTTGACATTAGTAGTGTAACTAATTATGTATTACATACTTCAGCACAGTCTCTTGAGAGTGTGTGGAAGGTATAAATGAAATCGGGCAAGAATTACGATCTGCTGCTTCTGAATCCACACCTGCACAGTACACCCTCATTTATCCAGACTAACTGGAACCAAAAGCAATCTGGATGAACGAAAAATCGGATGATGAGGGTAATATGGGCACTAAGCACAACACAATCTTATCATTTACAGTTTAGCTGCAGTGGTGTCGGACTAGTATCCCGAGTAAACCATGGTATTTCTTCAGTTACTGTAGTTTAATTTACGATCTATGCGGAAGTTGTACTTTGAATCAAAATAAAAAGCGAATATTTGGGGTTTATAGTTAAATTCTTGCGATCTTAGTTTAAAGTTTTTAAGCATATATTTTTTTAACTCTAGGATCCGAATGAACGGAAGATTCGGTTAAACAGGGAACAGACAAACGAGATTTTACTGCACTTAAAATTCTGAGCTATGTCCACCCAAGAGAGTGATTCCCCTTCCGTATAGTGAATGGACAGGGTGTTTATAAAGTCTTGCACCGATGAAGGGAGTTAGTTCAGTAAACATTTTTCTTGACAAGGTTAATACAGTTCTGCGCGTGTACCTTTTGTAGCTTTGAGAAGATGCAGATGTTTTCAACTTTGCACCAGATACTAGCGCAGCTATAATTTACGTTATGAAGATTGTAGGTATCGATTGGTAATTTATGTTAAAACCCATAGTTCTGGATCTTGACTCTCAAACCCTCTAAATAGCAGTTTTTCTTTAACAAAGGTCATTTTCAATTCATGTCATTAGCTAGTATTATAACAGCAAGGGTGGAGGGGGGGACTTGAGATAGATATCAAAATTTAAAGAAAACATGTTCTTAGAGATAAACGAAATAGTTTTCTTAAATAAATTTTCTATAGCAGACAAGATTTAACATTCGATACTTGTACCCGCATAAACACCCTGTACTTTGGATGTGGATAGAAGTTAAAAGGTTGTGTGAGAAGACGATACGGAGAGCGACTTTTAGCAAGCTCAGAATAAGGGGAAATAGAACGCGAGGAGTGAAAAAATGAATTTTCCATTCAGAGTACATTTTTATTTTAAAAAGTTTAAAACATGTAATCTTTTACAGGCGACTTTTGAAAATGGCTCATTGCGATTGGAGCAAAATCAATCTATGGCACGTGTTTGGATATTTCATGGTTTAATAATTTCATTTTCAAAACCAATCAAAAATTTATTGCTCTCTAGCCGGAGTTCAAGCAGAATTACAAGTAAATAAACAGATCGCTGTTCCAACCTACTAGGGTTGGACTTTTACTTTAACTTACAAGAAGTTTACCAGCTGCAATACGGCTATTCCAAACTCTTGATCCTTGATAAGGTGAAACTGCACTCCCTGGATAATATAACAGGCGTTTCGGGTTTTATTAGTAGTTCTTTTCAAGACGACTTCAAGATGACTGTCGTTCGTTCTCCTAGAAAAGTCGAAAACATAAACAATCTATAAACTACTGGAGCTCAACTTCTTTACTTACATTGTCAAAATTCTAATATTAATTTTTGAAGAAAAAGTTTGAAATTATCTATGTGATATTACTGCTGGTACCCTACCCAGGGAGCAGCACTTTCATCTAATCCTTACAGTGTTTATACTTTTGCAGTTAACACAAATACCTTTACTTTTAAGTTTGCTGATGAGTCCAACTCCTAACATTTTAAAACCTCAAACTTATGACATCTTCACCTTTCCATAAGCTCTACAACAACTCCACGATTCCGACAGCTGGCGGATCGGAGGGAAAATAAAAGACTCCAAGTTTTCAATAACAAAATCTGTCTTACTCTCATTCCGCCGCCCTGGCTATTTTCAAAATAAACCTCCCGATGAAAAAATCGTATATTTTTATGTTCTAAAAATTATGACATCTTCTAATTTTTAAAATTGAGTCGGAACTTCTTTCACAGTGGTAGCCACAACTATACGGAAAGAAATAAAATAAACAAATCTTGGCTGTATTTGGTCGCTAAGTTACGCAAATTTTATGAGTGGAAACTAATGGTAAAAAAAAAACATTTTTTTTTAATTTTTTAAAAATACATAGGATTTTTGTATTCATAGAATGAAGTTTGAACTTAAACATCCTCGTTATATGGACAACATTATGAGGACAATTAGATTTGAGTGTTCTTAAAAGCAAAATTTGCTTGTTTTTTTTCCTTCTGCACACTGCAAAACATAACGATATAAATGTTTAGTAAGCGATTGGTGACGCCACATTCTATTTTCAAAGTCATCCCGTTAGGTACTAAGCTTCAAGGGTTTGAGAAAAGAAAAATGGTAGCTTGAAACACTTCACAACTTACTATACGTCAACTAGCAATACATCTGAATAGATAGCGATCGGTCATTTAGAGCTGTCTCAGAAATCCTCGCAGATAAGGACCACGAAGAACAGATAGGCTTGCTCCTAAAAACAAACTAATGGATATTACATGGGATTTCGAGTTACGACACAGTTATCGAACTGGTCAACATGTTTTAGAAAAACGACAAAAAGTTTTATGATCTGAAACATATCTCAAGAACGACTATTAAAAAAATTCATAATAAACCAAAAGGTTGAGTGTGCGAAAAAGGTATTGTTATGGGTAAAAGAGGGATGATGCAATCTTTTCTGTTGAGAAAAAGCCCAATTAGGATAAACTACAATGTTTTTGATACTTCTCGTACGATCTCTGAAGGGGAAAACAAATCTCGAAGCATACATTTAGAGGCGGCTCAGTAATGATCCGAGGAAGTTTCGCAACAGATAGAATCTGTACCAATACTTTATTTTCAGGACAAAATGAATTCTGAGTGTAATGCTGATGCACTGAGAATTTTTTTTTTTTTTTTAAATCAAAAACACCATTACGAGTTTCAGCAATTTGTTAAAGCAGAACAATGCCTAATTACATGTTTCTCAGTCATCAAAATCATTTCTTAATTCTTGTTTCGCGCAATTACTGTACTGGCCATGCAAAAGGCTCGATCCAAGTTTAATGAAAACTTTGTGAAGAAGTTTGGCACCCAAAGTATGAAAAAATGGCATTTAATGTTAAAGCAAGAAAGAACTCCTTTTCTCCTTCGAAAGCGCCTGGATAAAAATTTTTAAGAACGTTCTTCTACGTTCTGATTTGAGTGATTGGGAAAAAAGGGGGATATTATTGATTAATGGGGTGTTTCAGGGCAAAATGCTCGTTGTCCTTATCATTTTGTCCAGTTTTAACAATGACATTTTTGATTAATGACGGCAAAACATTTTTATTTTGTATTTTCAAATGCTCTGCATTCCACTTTGATTTCTAGCATAAACAGGTATTTTTTGCATAAATATCACTGAATTATGTCAGAAATATTTTTTTTTACTGTGTACTTTTCTGTGTGCCCTTATATTTCTGATCACCACTGTATGGGAAGTAAATGCACATCACAAGGTCTAGATCAAAAAGGTACAATGGTCCGATTCTTCCGATGTTATATGGTAACCATTTTTATTTTGTATTATTTTATTTTTCCTTATTTACTGCAGCCAGTAATGTTAAAAATATATAATGAAGATATAATGGTATTTGATAGATCATAATGGTAAATCGGTTTTGAATAAATAAAATGTAGACTCGTTTTTTCTCCATTAAAATGAAAAAAAAAAAAAAAAAAACTGCATTTTCAACTTTTACGAAGTTTTTTGCTTCTAATGTTCTTGAAATTATTTAAAATTGTTTACTTACTAGAAACCACGATAAAATAAGTTTTAAAAAAAGAAAAAAAAATAAAGTATTAAAAAATTGCGAAGCTCGTAATTTATTAAAAGTGAAAATTGGCATCGAAATAAAGATATGGGCGATTCTAAAAAAACTGACATTTTAAAAATCAAATTTAAAAAAAAATGCTGAAAAAAATCTGAAAACAAATTATACCTACTTTTTTTTTTTAGGATAGAGGAAATTCACTTTAACTATGTTACACCCTCGAAAGAGGGGGTCAAAGTTTTATGCAGCAAGAGACTGACAAGCAACATATGGAGAGTTACAAAATGAATTTCTTCATGGTTTATCTAAAATATAAATAAATTAATAAAAAAATAACTGAAGCCGAATTTTAAAAATATGGTTATTAAATGACGCAACAAAATTTATGTAACAGACACCCCCAATTTCTTCCAGTACAAGTTTTTCCGTATTTTTCACTTTGAATAGCTTACACTCCGAATAACGGACATTCATTTCAACAAAAAACAAGCTGATGTGTGCATCACATGACTTCCTTTTACGCCAATTTAATGATAATGGTTATAGATGCTCTGGGTTAAACAAAGAAACTCTTTGAAAATTTTTGCCCCAAGTTTGTTGCGAAATGAAGCAAAAAAGCGTTTTATACTGGTTAATTTTCCCAATATTGGATATTTTAATGTGATTCAATGGTTAACTCTCTAAATTTCGCCAATAGTGGACAAATGAAATTATATTTAAAAAAAGACATTTTTTTTTTGTCGCCAAGTTGGCAGAAAAACTTGGCGACTAAAAGCTTGGTGATATGTCGCCAAGTGTTTGCCAAATGATAATAACACTTGAGTTTGCAATGATATTAACAATGATTCCCCCCCCCCAAAGAGGTATAAAAAATCCCCTTAGGAACATCCGAATGCAACCAAAAGGGGAGGTGCACAACTAGACCACACTAGGGGTCTACGTGCCGAATTTCAACTTTCTAGTTCATACCGTTTTTGAGTTATGCGATACAAACGCACATATATACAGACGTAACAAGAACGCTCGTTGTAATTAATTCGGGGATCGTCAAAATGGGTATTTCGGGAGTCTGTACGTTCTTAGACATATATCCACGTGTGGTCGAGTAAAAAAAACCCTCAACAACCCCTTTATTCTGGGACGAGCAAAATGGAAATTTAAGGCCTATTTTTGGGTTAAATTTTTCTCTTGAATACAATAAATTCTTTACTTTGTAAAAGGAAGTAAAAAATCGTTTGCTACATTAAAAAATTCCTTAAGTTAGCCATACACAGTATGATAAAATTTACAAAAAGAAAAGTTACCTTCTCATTACCTGCGAATTGTTTTATAAATCAGGAAATACAAACATAAAAAATAAAAAGGAAATCATCAATACTAGTAACATATATTTTACTTTTAATTTAAAGCAAGTACGGAATTCATAGTAACTTCACTAACCTATTCGAGCAACATTTAGTTAAACAAATGTCTAACCAATAAATCTCTTGATTTAATTCGTCTAATCAACAACAAAAAACGAGCTGATGTGTGCATCACATGACTTCCTTTCACTCCAATTTAGAGATAATAGTGCCTCGGAGTGCGCAAAGAAAAACTTTAAATATTTTCATCCCAAGTTTGTTGCGAACCGAAGCAAAGAAAACGTTTTATGCAGATAACTTTTCGCAATATTTGCAGTTTTAATATGACTCAATAGCTAACTCTAAATTTCACCAAGAATGGCGAAATTGAAACCAGATTTAAAAAAATTACCAAATTTGTCGCCAAGTTGGCGACAAAACTTGGCGACGAAAAACTTGGCGATATATTACCAAGTGTTTGCCAAATTATAGCACCGCTTGAGTTTACATTGAAATGAACAATGATTTTACCCCAAAAAGGTGTAAAAAACGCCCTTTGGAACATCAGAATGCAACCAAAAAAATAAGGTGCACAGCTAGACCCCACTTGGAGTCTATGTACCAAATTTCAGCTTTCTAGGACATATCGTTCTTGAGTTATGCGAGATACATACACAAATACACACATACATACGTACATACGGACGTCACGCGAAAACTTGTTGTAATTAACTCGGGGATGGTCAAAATGGATTCTTCAGGTGTCTACACGTTCTTAGGCATGTATACATGTGTGGTCGGGTTTAAAAAAAAAAATCTCAACATTCATTCGGCGATGAGCAAAATGGAAAATAAGGCCAATTTTTGAATGAAAAGTTTTTCGCGAATGCAATACTTCCTTTTCTCTAAAAGGAAGTAAATATTAAATAAATAGATTTTTCCACTGATACATTTTTTATTTATCGTTGCGTCATTTTTTTTTTCATTTTACACCAGAAGTAGGGGGGGGGGGGTACTCACAACGCGTCTCCTGAAAGCGAAGCATCATTCTGACTTAACTACTGACGAAGAATAAACGCAAGGTATTCATTCTCTGCTGACTTGATTAAAGCGTTAAATTATCTTCAATAACATACATTTTGGATGTCGGTTAATAAATTATAGCTGCTCGATCAAAAGTGATTTTTTCCGGGATTCGTCAATAAAAAAACCCCAAAAATTCTGGCTTCGATTTTAAAAAGGGGGGATTTTAAAAGTCCGGGATTGTTCAAAAGAAAAAAAACCGGTATTCTGCGATACATGAGTTAAAATACTCGGAATTCGTCCTTTAATAAAACCTCAGAAATCTAGGGTAGCTTTTGAAAAGTGCCACTCTCGATATAAATAACAGATTTTTCATCTCTAGCCTTACGGTGCCTCCCTTTTTAAGGGGAAGGGGACAGAAGAAGCTTTTAAGGAAAATATATTTCTCACTCTTAATTGGAAATAATTGCACATCATTTCATCACGACATATCTACCTGCTCATCTATCTTTTCTCTCAGAGCTAAAAAGAAACTGCCGGGCGAAAGAAATATACGGACTCCTAGAAATCTGTATACTCATGACAACAACGGTTTTTATGGAAAATTACTAGGAAGACACGAAAGTAAAGCTTAAGTTGCAAAACAATGTATACGTAGTTTTTCCTCAATACCTCAAATTTCGGAGGCAATTGAGAATATGGAAATCTAGATGTTGCAATGTCTCGTAAATGTTTCTAACAGTTCTTCGTCGCAGGACGAGAATCATGTATCATTACATATATCAATTATCTAAAATGAAAGTGCAGAATTTTGATACAAAACAAAGTATAGAAATATGAGAATTTTAGTGAGTAAGTTTACAGCCAGTGGTAATATCGTGCATAATTTTAGCAATTTTAAGTCTTAGTTATATTTATCTCTTTGTTTAACTTTTATCAGTCTGTATCGTTAAATTGTATTCGACGAAAGCCAGGTTTTAACTAGTTAGTTTCAATGTTAGTGATTGTAACGGTTAATCTTAATAAATAAGAAGTAAACTAGCGATTACTTTCTGTGTGCGTCTGGGTGTGTGTCGGTAACCCTCTCCTCCTGGAGACGGACAATGTCTACCAGGTCAACACTAACACTTTTGGATACAAGACATTCAGGAAAAGCCATTCAAACCTGTCACGCCCTCTATACCTTAAGGGGCTTGACATTTAGTCCCTGAGGATGTCTTGTCAAGTTTAAAATCACCGTCACCCGCCGCAGGTGAAGAACGGGAGTTGACAAGCAAAGCAAGATGGGGCAGAAACCCTCAAGTTTAACATGAAATTTTGTGAAATGAGATTGCGAATTTTACTCAGTGAGTATATACTTAAATAGAGAATGCTTGAACCACCCACCAGGAGAGAAAGCGAAAAGTTTTTTTTTTTTCCTTTGAAGTCGGGAAATTTAAAATGAAGTTGGAACACAGGAATACGAAGAGGTTTGTTTTTAACTTATTAATTTTCATCGCAATATTCTATAGTTAGAAAATGAGAGTTCAAGTTCTTTTAACAGTAGAGTAAATATTCACAAAAACTAGGCACTCCCATAGTTAATGTAACACCATCCCATGTACTCAAAATTTGGGTTTTTGGTGTGGCAGAAACTAGTCTGTTCTGCAAAATGACTATTTATGATGGTTTATGCAACACCTAAGTCTTAATAAAACATTTTCTTAAGGACTGCTGACAAAAAATTTCACAAATGATATAAAAATAACATTATGCAACCCGATATTGCAGGCTTCGACGATAGAAAAACAAGGGACTTTTACCACCAGAAATAAGAGTACATATTACAATTAATAAAAACGAATCAAATAAAATGTTTTTCAATTTTCCTGTCTATCAGAATATTTGCTTTAGGGGAACTCACCACCAAAAACGTGCTAACGAGTGCTCTTGTAACCAGTCGATGGCTTCCCAGTAGCAAACCTAACACTGTACAAAAACCCCATTTACAGAGTTATACTAAATTGATTTCCGATTTTTCTCCAAAAATCGGGAACGTTTTGCGCATCTAGGTTTTTTGAAGAATAATCATATTTATGTATGAAAAAAGTTAGTTTCCGCGATTATATTTGAAATGTTTCGTTTTTGCGAATTTCTGTTAAAGGTCGATTTTATTTTGTACTAATATCAAGAAAACATGTACAGTGTACAGGTTTTTCATGTTTTGCTTCCTTACGTTCTTTTTAAGGATTTACATTGCTTTTCTGTTTAAATAGAGCTCCATTTCCCTTGTAATCATCTACACAAAAAATTGGTGAATAGGAAATTTGGTTTTTCCCGCACTTTTTGAGCAGTTGACCGTTTACTTTAAGTAAAGCTTCTAATTGACGAGTAAGTAATATATAATTGCATCAGAATGTGCCGGTATCCGTTTCTTTATTGTTTCGTTAAAACAGTAGGACTGAAGTCGGGGCGATAAAAAGAAAAGTCGATCTTAAACGCAGCAACGGTAAACAAGTCCACTTACTCCAAAAGAGTTTTTTGAAAATAAAAATTCGTTTTTGCAAAAAAAAAGCAGAGATTGTTGAACAATTGCGTTTTTACTTTTTTCGGACGTACGACGTATACTTCAGTTTTAATTCATTCGTTCAATAAGGAGGACTCAAATTTAATAAAAGTCATTTCTGATTGGTTTTTCACACTTATAGGATGCATATTACATCGTAGTTAAAAATTCATCAAAATTAAAAACTGAAATAAAAAAACATTTTTTTTTAAAAATATAATGAAAAGTATTGTGGAATATACTTTTATCGGCGGCTTACGGTGGGCTAAAATTTACATACATCAATAGTTTAATCCTTCCTGTAAATAAACAACAACATTTTAGCTGCGACCACCTGCGACTGCAGTCGTGGCAGATGTTTTTGTTGGATCCACGCTATTTACGAATACCAATATAGTAAGTTAGAAAATAACACGTAACGGTATGACGGGGGTAAATTGCTTTTTTGTCAAAGAAATTGGTCATCAAATTTGACATGCTCCAGACTAACGTATGTCACAGTTTCACTACTTTGCAGGAGAGCCTAAAAACGTTTGTTTACTGTTTCCGAAAGTTGGGGCTTTTGAAACATTCATCTTTAAATAGAAAGGATTTTTTAAAACAGATTTACGTTGTTATGGCTTAATGCGGCGCATTATTCTACATGTAATGCAGTAGTAACCTGAAAATAACAATTTTCAGAACTGTTTGGCTTTAAAGAAGATACATATGAGAAAGAAGTTTTTAAAACTTATACAGAAATCTATATGAAAAGTTAAATAATCATTCTGTTCATAAACCAATGAAATCAGAAAATCATTAAACGTTTGAAATTTCCGATTTCTTTTTCGAAATCATTCTAGTATAAAGCTGTTCTCAGTTTGTCAACATTGCGAGAAAATATTGTTCGAGGGTATCAATTGCAATAAATAAACCTTGCATGTGGTATACAACTGATTTAATTTATATTTTTCACTAAAAACACAGAAATTAATTTGAACTACAGAGAAACCCCGATTTCACGTTCTCAGAGGCCTGAATCAAACATAAAATATATAAAATGTGGAAAAATGTCAATTCAAATCCAAAAACATAAAACATGGGAAAACGTTAAATACTGGAAATGTATAAAAAGCAAAAATCAGATACGGAAACAAAAATAGCAGTAAAGGTTGCTACGATGAAACTTATAAAATGTAAAAATAAGATATTTTACGAAAAGAACATTTTTGTACACAACAGTTTAGATCATTCTAACACATTAAGTAACGAATCTGAGCGTTTAGGTTGAAAATAGTCAGTAATTATGAGTCATTGAATCCAAAGTAAATATAGCATCTTCCAGGATTGGAACATTTTGCAAAGTTTTTTCCTGGTCTTTATGATAAAGAAAATAGTCTTTCACTATTATTAAGCTCTTGAATGCAGTATTGAAAGAAGAGACAAGTTGTGTTTCCTTTTCTTGTTCATCTTCAGTCCATAAAGTCAGATACGGACGGAACCGAAGCGTTTCGGTTTTCATGGATTAACTTTCAACAGAGTGGATTATGTTTAAAAATGCACAGAGGGGCATTTCTTGATTTTAAAACATTCTCTTTTTTTTAACTACCGAGGAAAAACGTAAAATGCGGGAAATTCATAAATAACAAACTTTCCATCCGTGTTAAATTAATATTATTAGTGTACGGAAAAACTGGGACCTGATGATAAAAAACTTAAAATGTGGGGAAAAGGTAGATTCGAGGGACGTTAAATCGGGGTTTCTCAGTGTATACGATCAGCAAGCACGAAGATAAATATTGCCATGCAACAATTTTAACTATTTTCCAAAGCATTTTTTGAGAATATTCGAAGTTATTGAATTTTTTCCGCTTTTTTGTCGTTTTGAACCACTGTGCGCCGCGGCGTTCCTTCAAAAATTACTGTAGTCAGTCAATGAAAAGTTCAGCATCTGCTGTTTTTTTTTTCTTTTTTTTTTTTTTTTTTTTTGCTTTTCAAAATCGAAACATGCAGAAAATTATCGGTGCGGCATCGTAAAAATAAAAATCAATGCATAATTAGAAGTGCTATACTAAAGCAAGAAAAAATAGGAAAAAAAGGAAAAAGTAGGAAAATAAGGAGAGGGCTCTAAAAAATAGGGAATGTAGGAAAAATAGGAACTCCTCGTGGTCTGCTATATTAGATTCTTTACCTGTATATAAAAATAGACGTCGCAAGGTTGAACAAGCCAGGTATATTTTGGTGAAAAGAATTCTTCAAGAGGTATCGAACCCGAGAGCGACTGCACGGGAAGCCCGTACGCTGACCACATAACTAGCTAGCTGCTGCAGGCGAAAAATTTCTAGTCTATCAGTTGCGCGTAAAACTTTAGAGGCTGTTCTCTCGGAATGTTCTGGCTATTGCGTTTTATTACTTCACTGTGTGGCTACTCTCAAAAGTTCCTACTTATCTACTAAATTTCATACCGACTTGATTTTCCGTGACCGTCAGGTCTCCTTGTAAGATCCTTCAAGCAAACAATTTTGAAAAATTCTCAAATAAAGACAGTACTAGTAGAACTTCTTAGACAAACATTTAGAGCAGTGAGCCATTTTATGTTTCTGTGGTGGCAGCTTCTTTGTTTTAGCAGTGTTGAAAAAATTTAGTGTTGAAAAAATTTTATCTCGTCTTCTTCACGTGAAAACATTTTTGAAACTAATTGCTAAGCAACCTAAGTATCACGAACCATTGTATGAACATTCAAGTAAATTTATGATAGTGTTAAATTTCTTTTTATTAAATTAAATATTTTTATGAGTTAGCTCTACGATGAGTAGACGACGGAGCACTTGTGAACGCAATATCTAGGGGCGCAAGTGAGCAGTTCCCATAGCCGCTCTCCGTGATATTATTATTAGCGTAGGATATTGTGTTAAAAAATGTGTAAATATTTATAATAATTATTTTCCAATAATTAGTTTGTAAATTTATTGTTAATAATATTATTAAGTATTTTTTTATTTATGTTTATTATGTTTTTTTATTTATTTTTTTTTCTAAATAGTCAATCAATAATAGTGTTATATAATACTTAGAGGAAATAAAAAGACAAAATATTTTCATTAAATTAAAAACTGAGGTTCAAAATCACTTTAAAATGAATTATCAAACTATGTATGAAGCTTAAAAGCAAAGTCTAGAATAACTATCACATAATAAAAATTTCTTTCTATTATGTAGGGGAAAGTTGTCCAAAACTGGGACGTCGGGTCAAATGGGGACCCAGTGGCTTCAGTTGAAAGATGATGCCTACAGCGCCAATGATATGTATACTGTTGCACCTGGCAGCCATTACGGCATTCTGAGTTCGTTGTTGTGATACGGGAAGTGTTGATTTAAGTGAAGTTGAAGTTTTTTTGTTTATATTTTACGATTTATAACTGTATTTTCACTTCATTTAGAACCGAACCGAACTAGGTAAGCATACTACTAGATCCATTGCATGTTAAACATTATTTTACATATTTTATCTGAATGGTTACTCAACCTCAAATCTGTTTTAATCCATGTGTTTTGTACAGTTGTATTGTCGGCCAAAACGGGGACATTTCAGGTAACTCAAAATGGGGACGTCCCCACTTTGGACAACAAAAAGTATGAATGTAACTCTTTTACACAGCATATTTGTATTTTTCGGGAAATTTTTAATGGTATTTTTGAGTTTTCTACCTTTTGTTGAAGGAAAGAAGTAGTTACGAATTCATTTGACGCTCAAAAACACAATATGACGGACTTATTTTGATTTCATAATATTGTAAGCGCTAGTCTTTAGATTATCGACTCATTTAACTTGAATTTTGGGAATGTTAAAGCATAAACAAAGTTCAAACATTTTGACAGACTATAGAGGGTACATGCCGTTTTTCGTGTAGGGCTCGAGTAGGCTTAATGTTTAGTGGTCTTTCTCCGGAAAACAAACCAGCCATCCTGTTTATTTTCAGATCTTAATATGGGGCGCTACAAAAGGAAGACATACAAAGCTGGTCTAACGAAAGCATCATTGGAGCTGTTCAGGCGGTTCTTAATGGAAAAATGGGATACAGGCGTGCTTCTGCAAATTTCAATGTACCACAAAAAACGCTTGAGAGACGTGTGAAAAAAAGCTCGTGGAAAAGGTTTGTCGTCAGAAAATGCTGCTGAAAAGGGACTTGGTAGATATAAGAGTTTTTTTTTTTTTTTTTTTTCAAATGAACAAGAAGAACTAGTTAAATATATATTACAAATGGAAGAAAGGCTCTTTGGATTGACAATGACTGATTTGAGACATCTAGCATAGGAATTAGCCGAAGTAAATGGTATTTCAAATAGCTTCAACAGGGATAAGAAGGTCGCTGGAAAGAACTGGCTCTACGGATTTTTTAAAAAATCAAAGGATTTCTTTGCGAGGTCCTGAACGAACTTCCATTGTACGAGCGAAGTGCTCTAACCGTGCTGCTGTGGACAAATTTTTTGACCTGTTACACTCAACAATGGGGAAACATCACACCTCTCCGTAAAATATTTATAATGTTAATGAGACGGGAATCATGACTGTTCCCAGCAAGCAGTGGAAAGTTCGCGCTCTACGAGGCAAAAAACAAGTTGGTTGTCTAAGTTCAGCGGAAGGAGGGGGACAATAATAACAGCAGAAACCTGTATGAGTGCTGCTGGAAACTTGCCAACCATGTTTGTCTTTCCAAGGAAGAGGGAGAATCCAGCTTTAATGGACGATACTCTTCCAGGATCGTTTTCTTACTTTCATGAAAGCGGATGGATTACAAAAGAGAGTTTCCTGTTTTGGTTCACACACTTTGTAGAGATTTCCAATCCAACATCTGAAAAACCTCTTCTTCTGATCTTAGATGGGCATAGGTCACATGCAAAAAGCATTGAGCTAATTAATCTTGCACGAGAAAAAACGTTATTTTACCATGCTTTCCTCCTCACACGACCCACCGACTCCAGCCACTTGAAGTCACATTTATGGGCCCACTAAGCACATATTACGAACAAGAAGTAAGGATGTAGTAAATTAACCACCCTGGCCGTGTAGTAACCATTGCACAAGTTGGAAAGCTATACAGTGCTGCGTTTCAAACAGCTATAAAAGGTTTCGAAAAAAACGGTATTTTTCCATTTAATCGTAATGTGTTCCCTGATCACCTATTTGCACCAGCTGAGACTACAGATAGATATTTTTTCTGTAACCCGCAAGAGGTAGTACCTGCTTATAGACTATGGACTCTTCTACGGTTCCAAGTCCTCCAACAGACAGTATCTGTTTCTACAGATAGTGGTAAAGCATGTACAGTAGGGGAAGCTGCTGTACCCACGGACGGTTGTACCTGTACGAACGTTGGTCGGAAAATTCCGGGTAATGTCGAGACGGATCCTAATTGGGGCTCACCGTGTGTGTCGCAGCCCTCTCCAGTACCCCTGGAAGTTTCAACGCCATCAAGCGATCATTTAAGATTCTATCACATTTTTTTCGGTTTTAAAAGGATTTGAGTAAAAAAAACATGGGACATTTTTTTTTCTTCCATCGTGGATTGTATTATTCATTTTTGTTATAGGTCTCATGATTCCCTATATTTTGAAGGTTTTGTGTCTGATTTTAGATGTTGTAAAACTGTGGTCCTTTCGATGTGATTGGCTTGCAAAGCCAAAATGGGGTACCTATGTACCCAATGACACAAACATCTGTACCCACGGACGGCAATTTTTAGTCTCCTTGGGTCACACCCGAGTCTTCTTGCAATGTGAAGTACCTCAAAATGGTGCCTTGTCATCAACGTCCGAAATTTGCTTTCAACAATGATGGTGAATTTGAAGTAGGGCTTGAAGATGTAGTATTAAAGTAATTTCCACCTGTTGTAGGATCTACAGACCGTCAATCCCACCTGTTTTCATTTGAAGTCGACTTTTCTAGATATTTGTTGGTTTAATCTAAGCTGAGTTTTTTGTAATGGGTTAATTTTGGTTAAAGGTTTCAATTTGCATATAAATTGAACTTATTATGTAGGTACATAGAGAGCCATACTATGCTGAATCTAGTCTTTTTTTTTTTTTCCAAAAACATAACATTATTAACTCTTAAAAGTAATAACTTTTTTAATGAGTTCACTGATCTTAAAAATTAAGAAAATTTAAAAAAGGGGAAAAGCCTTTGATTAATTTAAAAGTTTAATTTCTGTTAGATATTTCATTTAATGTCATTTTCAATGGATGTTTGAAATTTTTCAATATTAAATCTCTTATGAAAATGTATTGAGTTCCTCAAACCTATTTTTATATTATTTTTTTATATGTCCATGGGTACAAAGGCACCTGTCCGCGGGGTGAACGGAGGACAAAAAAGATGGTTTTTAAAAATTTTTTTGAGTTGAAAGCCTTGAGATTTTCACCTGACGAAAATATCCAAATTAAGGTAATATAAGATGTAGCTTCTGCCAGAAATTTTTTCCAATCGATTATCCATTCCCAGAGCCCAGCAAAAATTGAAAAGTAAATTTTGTCCGTGGGTACAGCAGCTTCTCCTAGGTAAACCAAATCATAATCATCTAGGTCAACTTGCTATCTCTTCTTATGGGGCTATTAGAGATTTACCTATAGTGCCTCTTGTTCAACAATGTCTCTTCTTCTGGTGTTGCTACTGACAAAGCTACAGTGTTTGAGCCGCAATTAGCAGTCCAGATGCCTAGAACTTCTTAGTGATAAACCTTCCTTCGACATCCTTTAGTGTTTCACCAAGTATGCTCATGCCTCCACCTCAGGAAAAGGAAAGAATTATAAAGGTCAAAACTGACAAGAGACGTGGGAAAACTGAAATTCTTACATCAAGTCCATACAAAAAAGAGCTAGAATTTGAAGCAGCAAGAAAAACAAGAAAGTTCCAAAAAAGACATTTAAAGATCAATCTCACATGATTAACAATAAGAATAAGACTGAACAGAGAAAAAGAAAACAAAATTTTAATGGAGGGTCAAAATCAAAGAAAAATAAAGTTGGAAAAAAGCCTGAGTATTATTCTTCCTCTGAAGAAGATGGTTCTGGGGAGGTTTTCATTTTTTGTAACGAGCTCTACTCACATTCTAAACAAAAAGAGGGCTGGATCCAGTGTTCAGGTTGGGCCCATGAAGCATGTTCAAAAATGCTGAAGAAGAAGACGACACTTTTGAATGTAATTTCTGCAAAATTGGCACAAAGTCTCCGCTAGAAAATTCTAATTTTACTAGTTTACGAGCCAAATAGTGTTATTAATGACATTTATTTAGGATTATTGTTATAAAAAGATTTTTAATGATCGATATCACAGACTATCTAAATCTAATATGAAGATCTCTTTACATATACCCTTCTGTATTTTCATTTATGTGGCGAAGTTTTTGTAAAGAGAACTTCTAAAGGTTAATTTGTGTTTCGAAATTAAACGGTAAACAAATTAAAAAAAAAAACAAATTTTGCATTGGCTTTTATGGTAGCCCCATTTTAGCCGAATAGTCGTTCAAAACGGGGACTTGTGCTCTCTTTAATTGTTTAATCTTTATTATAAAAATAATTTAAATATTGCCAATGCTCAACATAATGTTTTATACGAGGCTATCCAGAAAGTAGATTACGTTTTCGTCTGTGTCCGCTAGGGGCGGGGCTAGCGCGGCCATCTTGGGGTCAAAGCGTTGCGCAGCTCAGTCTGCATCTAGCCGTGCTAGTGAGAGGTTCGTGCTGTGTTCGTTCAGATACTGTGACGGTTTGAAATGTCTGCGTTAATTGAAAATCCCGCGAGCTGCGAGGTGCGCGCAGTAATAAGGTTTCTGACTGCAAAAAACTGTAAACCGATAGAAATCTATCGGCAGCTTTGTGAAGTGTATGGGGACAACATTATCACTGAAGGTGGAGTGCGTCAGTGGGTCATAAGATTTAAAAATGGCCGAACCAATGTTCACGACGAAGATCGAAGTGGGAGACCCAGCATAGTGAACGCCGAACTTCTCGAAAAAGTCGATGCTAAAGTCCGGGAAAATCGAAATTTCACAATAACGGAACTTTCTTTAAGTTTTCCACAAATTTCGCGAAGTTTGGTGCACGAAATCATCAGCGAAAAGCTTGGTTACCACAAGTTTTGTGCAAGATGGATTCCAAAAATCTTGACAGAGGACCACAAAAATCAGCGAATGGCTGCAGCGTTGAACTTTTTGGACGCTTACCATAAGGATGGTGACTTTTTACTCGATCGCATCGTTACTGGTGACGAAACATGGGTGAAACACGTGAACTGTGAAACGAAATTGCAATCAATGCAGTGGGGGCACACAAGTTCTCCCCAAAAACCCAAGAAATGCATGCAAACAATGTCGGCAAGGAAGATCATGGCGACTGTTTTTTGGGACAGAAAAGGTGTGATTTTGGTGGACTTCCTGGAAAGAGGCACTACAATAAACTCTCAAAGGTATTGCCAAACTCTCCAAAAACTCAGAAGAGCAATTCAAAACAAGCGCAGAGGAATGTTGAGCTCTAAGATCTTGTTGTTTCACGACAACGCCCGGCCCCACACGGCAAATGTCACTCGTAAAGTTCTTGAATCTTTTAAGTGGGAGTTGTTTCCTCATCCACCGTACAGTCCCGACCTGGCACCGAGCGACTTCCACCTATTCCCAGCAATGAAGAGGTGGCTGGCTATGCAGCGTTTTGATGACGACGCACAGCTGCAAGAAGAGGTAACGGAGTGGTTGAAGGCGCAGGCGGCCGAATTTTTCGACGAAGGAATTTCCAAGCTCGTACATCGCTACGATAAATGCCTTAATTTGTATGGTGACTATGTCGAAAAGTAGTATTTGAGTGTGGCTTTCATCTGTATATAATAAAAAAATTTTCCTATACTTTGTTTATTTTTTATTCCAAAACGTAATCTACTTTCTGGATAGCCCTCGTAGTAATAGACATGTCAAAGCTTTTAAGCAGTAAATCTCTATTTTTTTTATAAAGAAAAAAGCTTAAGCTTCCCCCATTTTGGACAACTTTCCCCTGATCGTGTAAGTTTTTTCTAGTCTACACTGTGTTCATGACAGGCTACGAGAGTTTATAATTGCTCACTATCAAATTCTATATCCGAAAAACAATACTTTCTTAGTACAACAATTACTGTACAATTGAAACTGACGCAGAATATGTTACGAACTCTTCAACGTATTTGTTATTTAGGTATATGTTTTATACTGAATTTTCTTTTGAAATATTATGCTTCTCCTGCATTTATTCCCGTGCTCACATATGCCTCAGGCCTGTTCACATGTGCCCCCTTATAGGGGCACATGGGAACGACTGAAGACGTTCTTTAAAAATACCACAAAATATAGAAATATTTTTTACAAAAAGCCTCAAAAGAAATTACGAACCAAGGAAAAGTTTATACAATCATGGGGACATTTTTGAGTTGAGAAATTAATATTTTTGAAAAACAAAGAAATAAAAAAATGTGTTCACGTGCCCCCTTTTCCCCCATATTTACTGATTTGGAAAAAGTTGAAATGAGTCAAATGGTTTGAAATTTCTGTAAGATTGTTGTTATCTAGATACAAAAAACGGTTTTTAGAACGTACCAATTTTAATAACACATAAATTTTACAATTTTAACTAAGTATTAATAAGCTATTAATATATAAATCATTTTTGCTGTTCTACTAAATTCAAAAAGTAAAAAACTTATTGTTAGAACCAAGTGAAAGTGCAAATGATTACATAATGCGTTTCAATGCAATTAGCGTTTCAATGCAAGTACGGCTTTGATTCTATTTCAGTCACCAAACTTTTTTCTAAAAAGTCATTTTATCGCTTTTCTGAAGATCCTCTATAACATCCCATTAACTAATATCTATACTGGTTTGGTTCTCTTTTTAACTAGCTTGGCAACTTTTAAGTATCAATTTTAACATTCAGTACCTTAAGAATTTCAATAGGAATTATTATTGTCCTTTTTCTTCTTTATTTTAATACTTGCTCCATCCCCCCCCCCTTTTTTTACTTCCTTTTACGAAAAAGGAAGTATTGTATTCGCGAAAAAATTTTCACTCAGAAATCAGCCTTAATTTCCATTTTGCTCACACCCGAATGAATGTTGAGTATATTTTTCAACCCAATCACATGTGGATATATGCCTAGGAACGTACAGACACCCAAAACATCCATTTTGACGATCCCCGAGTTAATTACAACGAGTTTTCTTGTGACGTCTGTATGTACGTATGTACGTCGCATAACTCAAGAACGGGGTGTCCTAGAAAGTTGAAATTTGGTACTTAGACTCCTAGTGGGGTCTAGTTGTGCCCCTACACTTTTAGTTGCATTCGGGTGTTTCTAAAAGGGTCTTTTGCCCCTTTTTGGTCAGGAAATCATTGTTAATTTCGATGTAAACTCAAGAGGTGTTATAATTTGGCGGACACTTGGCGATATATCGCTAGTCTTTCGGTCGCCAAGTTGTCGCGAACTTGGCAACAAATTTGGCGATTTTTTTAAAAATCAGTTTTAATTTGGACCTCTGTTGGTGATATTCAGAATAAACTATTGAATCACATTAAAATCGTCAGTAATTGGGAAACGACATTGAATTGGAATAAAAGGAAGTCATGTGATGCACACAACAGCTGGTTTGTACGTGTGTGTGTGTGTACTAATTTGTATTATTGTTGTGTGTGTGTTCTGTGGGTACTATGGGATAATTTTGAAATTTCTTAATATTCAGGTGAATTCTGTTCATGAAATTAAAATACTCGGTACCCCAGCTGAGTTACTGATATTTTTGTTTCATTATATACTATCGATTGGTATATATATACATCTGAACCTAAATAAAATATTTTTAAAATAATCTTTATAGGCACATATTCTAAATTTTTGGTCATTTTAGTTTTTTTCTGTAAATGATTATTGCTGATGTAATGAAATATTTCGAAAGTATGTCTGACAGAAAGCAACATTTTTAAATGAACGAATCTGTTCAAATGAACGAGTTCAGTGAACGGATCATTAAAAATAACGACATTGCCTGTCTCTAATTGTTATGTGTATGTTCAACTGACTGTGTATTCGATAAAACACATGTGAAATCCGAAGTAGCGCTGCCAAACTCAACTTGGCCGAAAAGGGGCGTTGTTTGGCCGCACGTTTCATTTTAATAATTATATTTAAACTATGAAAATTAGTCGACACTTTTCATGGCACTCTGCCCGACAACTTTACTCAAAAGGCACATAGCTGCATGATTTCAACATTGCGCATAAAGGTAGTTCCGCTTGGAAAAAAAATTCTGCATTTCACTAAACATAATTATATTGTGATACTATGTTGTGTAATGCGTCAGTACGTAAGCACTAGTAATTAGTATACATGCATATATATGTACGAATTTCATATTTTGACCCAAGTTCAAGATACATAACACTACATCTAACATGTTCAGTCAAATATAAACCATACATTAGTAAAACAAAATAGATGCATACCTCTTGAGTTGTTTTTCAGCATCAACGAAATTTCCTTTTCATCCATCAGTATCCAGGATCTCCGCAACTCGCAAAAGGCATTTGGTTCAAGAAAAAAGGAAAAAGTTTTTTAATTAATATTCGGGTTATTCTCACAGAGACACCATTTTCATATCCCTTTTATAGTTTAGGAAAGTTTCAGAAAATACATATTTTTAGTAGTATACGTAAAATTTAAAAAAAATAATGTATTTTATTGATATAATTTATTAAAATGTCATCCTCTCACTTGTTCCTACTATTAATAAAACATAAGCAAAAAGTATCACTTTTTTGTCCAAAAAAGGAACAAACTCTCCCCACCTTACCGAAGTCAAAAGGCAAAAGAACTGAACTTTAGTTAAACCAGTGATTCCTTAGAATAGTCCACGGGGACCCCCAGGGATCCATGTCAGTGGGAAAAAAATGGGGGCGCATGAGATGAAAATTAACCTTATTACTTAAATTTAGTTGAAATTGAAAATAACAATAGGTAGGGAGTCTACGGACAACTTAAAAAATCGGCTACATGGATCCACAAAAGAAAAAAAAAATGGAACCTTTGATCTAGACCAGGGGTCTCCGACCATTTTATGCCCAAGATCACATTCTAAAATATAATACAAACGACGGGTATCATTTATTTTTTGGAGTAAATTAATAGTTGGACAATAAAAATTAAGACATAAAAATTGTTCGTATTCTTGTGTAAGATAAACAATTACTAAACATCGCGTACAAAATCTACAAAGTTTTAAAACTCTTTAAAAATCGTACTGACTAAGAGTTAAAAGTTTATTTTTTTAGCTTACATTCTCAGTCAGAATGCTTGAGTTTTACTTCCGATTGCCGAAAACAATGAAAAATAATAGTAATTATGAAGTTAAAATACTTACACTTTATAATTACTATAAGTTTTGTGTTTGGCAACAGTTAAGTCTGTTATTAACAACAAATTTCAGCATTTATTTCTCAGTATTTGTCCAACAAATTAACTTTAAGGTCTAACTTAAGCAAGCACATGTACTTTTGGAAGCAAGATTAAGCTTTCAAAAAATGCAAGTTTTCGAGCTTTCTTTGATTCAAGTCAAATAATCAGTTTAAAAGCATTTTTAAAAGCTAGTTCTCTATATTTTTTGAAAGAGGTTTGTACAAAACTGCTTTTAAATTCGAGCTCAAAGTTATCCACTATTTAGGGCAGGAAATGGTAAATATAAGCAATTCTCTTTACGCGAAATACACTTAAACGAAAATCAATACCTTTCTTTTTTTTTCCTTCTTTTTTCAAGTACGAGTAAGTAAATACGCTTTAAATTTCAAAAAGTCTAACTTCAAGTAAATTTTTAAAAAGAAGAAACTTTGAAATAAAATAAAAATGTTTTTTAATCTTAAAGACTGTTTCTGTATGCGTCATTCGAATTAGAAAGTATGAAATGAAATATTTCTTGATTAAAATACTGAAAACTTGCAGTTGATCTTTATATCTTTATATTTAGGTAAACTTTAAAGTAGACAATAAAATTCAAATTAATTTAAGAGAATTAGGCGGTGTGCAGCTAAGTTTGAATAGGTCTTGTTGTACCAACTACATTTATTAAAGACTATTTCTTAGCTTTACATTATCTGTCATACTCCCCCTCTTTGCTTCCGGTTTTTAATTGTTGACAGAAACTAGGAAAATAATAGTAATTATAATTTAAAATACTTCACCTTTTTAATTCTTGCCATAAACAATGAATAAATGAATCGTCAATCAATTTAACAAATCAAGGTTGACCTTAAACAAGCATATATTTGTGGTCGATTTTAAACCTTCCTTTTTCCACTATACTTGAACAAAACTGCTTTTAAATTCAAACATACAAGCCAGCAATAATGAGAAAAGATTAATGAAAATAATTCGTATTCTTTTTTTTTCCGTCCATACCGTGTTCTTTAAAAAAAGAAATAAGGATACGTAGTAAAAAATATGCTTGAACTTTCAAAAATGTTTAACTCAAATAAGTTTTAAAACAAAAAAAAAAGAAATATTAAAAAATATTTTTTTTTATTCTGAAGACTATTTCTATAAGCTTGGTGTGCGCTAAAAAGTATGAAATAATGTATATGATTTCAGGACCGCGATAAGCCCGATTGGCTTCGTCGTGCAAACGTCTTTTGAGCGCCTTTATGCAGTAACGATCAAGAAAAACATAGTTATTACCTGGTGTGAGGTTTTGTAAACAAATGTAAAATTGAAAAAAAAAAAAAAGCGTTTGGCATTTAATTTTTCAAAAAGAAAAACAATCTGTAAATTTCTAGTTTTAGAAAAAATGTACGTTTTCTTTTCATATCTCGAAGTTATTTCGAGTAAGGGTGGATGTAAGGGAGGGACAATCGAAATTGACTTTTGAAATCTGAATTTTTCTCTTGGAAACCTTGCATGGAACCGCTGTTAAAAAAGAGATGGCCACTATCAGTTAATCAAACCATTGTAACCCAACATTTAAATATAAATAAATCTTGGAATTTGATTGAAATAGTCATTGCATATTTTAGTCTTAAGTGCTTCAAAAAGGGGTGGGGGACTGTTATTATGCAGTTTAAATTTCCAAAATTTGATATACTGTCCAGAAAGCAAGGTGTCTATTTTTGATCAATATTTAGTTTGCTTCTCAAGTAAATGTTTCAAAATGCAGAAAATTGTGAAAACCCCACTTTACTGAAGTAGTGGGTTATTTTCAGTATGCCTACTTCCCCCCCCCTCCCAAAAAAATACCGGGTTTTCGGGCTTGGACCGGTTTAACGAACACTGTCTTTGCTATGCTAATGCGTTTTTGAAAGACGAAAGTATTTCAGATATCGAAGTTAAAGCCGCTGGAAATATATCTCAAATCTCTAATTGATAAATAATTATTAAAGTTTTATGCCTGTCGAAACATGACAACAAAGTACTGAATGCATTTCTAAATCGAAGTAGAGGACAGTCCACCTTGAAATCTGAAACTGAATTACACACACATTTCCGGTAAAATCAAAAATTCTAAAATACGAAACCTTTACAAAATGCATTGAATTTAGTATCTGTAACAAATACAGTCTCTCCAAAGCTGTTTTTAAATATTTAATATACAAATAGTTAAATAAAAGAGGGGGGAGGAGAATCTGGTAATTATGGTCAAGTCGTTACTCTTCGGAACTAAAAAATTAACCGAAATAATTATCTACAAAAAATAAATATTACGCGCATCAAATGGGCTAAACGTATTTTTTCAGGTATGATAACATGAAGCAGTGGATTGACCACGAATAAAAAATCACAAAATTGTACAAATTATAATGCAAGATATGTCACCGCAAGATCCAAAATAGGGAATAGCAAATTTCTTGCGCCTCATATGCCCATCTTTATGCACTATATATATGCCAAAATTAGCATTTACGGCTCCACATTAAGAAGGATAATGTATGCATTAATCAAAGTCTCATGTTTTCAGTGTAAAATATTGCGCTTTTGAATAGCATAATTAGACACAAGTCAATTTTTCCTTTTAGATTCTCAGCGAGACGGATTTTTTGTTTCAATGAGCAGTATTATTTCACCGCCATCTAAAGACACAATTAAGAATTCTAGTTTCCTTTTTTTTGGTTAGGGCTTTTTTCCCTTCATTTGGAGCATTAATGATTGGTAGAGCTTGGCGCTTTTTTGGTTCTAGCGCCGTCGTGCATCGCACGACCTTGCACATAGGGACGGCGCGGCCCTGTATGGTTTCTTGATTAAAAGACTAAAAAGTTGCATTTGGTCTTAATATCTTTATATTTAGAGCAATTCTAAAGCAACCAATAAAATTAAAAATTGAGAAGAGACAGTATTGTAAAAGCTCGTAAAAAGCTGTATACCGCCTGTTTCTTTTTCAATTTAATTTAAAATTTATTGGTTGCTTTAGAATTACTCTATATATACAGTCGATCCCGCTTAATGAAATATCGGATAATAGAATATCACGCTTAATGTAATATCCCGCTTATTAGAATATGTTTTCTTGGCAAATTGCCTATTCCATTAAGCGGGCTCGACTGTATATATATATATATATATATATATATATATATATATATATATATATATATATATAAAGATCAACTGCAAGTTTTTAGTGCTTTAAACGAGAAACCATGTACTTATTTTATTTCATACTTTTTAGCGCAAACCAAGCTTATAGAAATAGTCTTCAGAATTAAAAAACTTCTTTTTTAAACTCTGTAATTCTTCTCCTCTCAAATTTTTTATTTATTTTTTTCAGCAGCTTTGAAGTTTACCTAAATGTAAAGAAAAAAGATGAACTACAATTTTCCAGTGCTGTAATAAAAAAAAATCTTACATTTCTTTCATCTTTTTAGTGCTATAAAGTTTATAGAAATGGCCTTTAGAATTAAAAAAAACATTTTTATATTTTATCGTCATTGCAATGTTTTGGAAACTGTTTCGTAATTAAGACATGTTATTCCTACTCGCAAAAGAAATGTTTACTTGTTTGTGTGTTAAGTCGTGGTTTGTAGTCCTCGAAAAATATTTACACAAGCAGGTGGAACCATAACACGGTTTTGCTTTCTGTGCTGCACTTTTCAAAATAATAGAAACTGGCTTATATCAATTATGTGTCCAAACCTTTCACCTGATAAATTAAGTTTCGGAAGGGAATGTGGTGCAAAGTGAAATATCGGGTAAATTAGTGAAATATTTTCTTTGCTTTTAGCATCACCAAACCTGTAATATTTTAACTATGTAGTAAGAGTAACACACGTATCATATTCCAGTCGGGAAAAAATTACCTCTGTCGATCAAAGGATATGGTAATACAAGCAGTTTTCAAAAATAGATGCTCAAAATGTAATATTTTGTTGTTAGTCAAAAATTATTTTTATTATTATCAAACAATAAAATTCTTGCTCTAACGTTTTAAATATAAATTCAGACCTTCTAATATTCGGTGAAGTATTTATTAAGTTAATATTAAGCTTATTTGTATTGTAAATATTTTGCTAAATTAGTCAAGCGCATGCAGGGCAAAGTGAAATAGTTCATTTCGTATGCTCAATCCATTCTTTACCAAATCATTTACTTATTTACATTCTTTCATTTAATAATTCACTTATTTGTTCACACATTCACTTCTTGTTATTCGTTGATACTTTGTTCACTCATTTATTTTACTTCATAAATTTCTTAGTTTATTGTTACATTATTTTTCACTCATTCATTTATCCTTTAGTTTACTTATTTATTTGAACAAAAAAAAATTAATATCGAACAGAAAATATTTCTCTATTAAAATATTTCATTTTTCACTTTGCCCCATAAAAAAGAAGAGTTTTTTTTTTATTTATTTTTTGAAGGCAAGAATTTACTGCCAAAAAAAATATATTATTTCAAGTTAAGTTTTATTGTAAAATATATTGTTTGTTCTTTATGTATTGTAATTTTCACAACAAATTTCCAATTTGTTCATTTTGAAAAGCTAAATCATCTAATTATTTCTCTTTGCCCCACGTTCCCTACATTGTCGTTCTGAAAAATTAAAGTTCTTATTTCAAGTTTTGTTCTTACTTGAACAAGCACCGAACTTCACGTTGATAGCTTGGTTATATTTACTTGGTGAATAAAAGAATTGACAAAAAAAAAAAAAATGACTATATGATATTAAGAAAAAATGCTTTTCAAAAAAGATCGATCGAATTTTGCGTTGAGGTGTCATGAGTTTTGAACGTAATTTATAATTTTTTAGCGAATAAAAAAGAAATGAAGAAAAAAACTTTTACCTAGCATTTGAAAAGAATTAAGCGTTTTGTCGCCATCATAGAGCGATGGGCATGCGTAAAACGACCGGGGGACGCAATGACACCTGCGGTGTTGGATTGAGAGCCCCTGATTCAGACTATGAATCTCAAAACTTTTGAATAAGTCATTATTAAATACTCAGAACTGCAATTGTTTGCCCATCGATTAATAAAAGAAGATTATAACATTGATCGTATGTGAATGCTCTTTTACTCACAAAAAAAGAAGTTTTTATTTATTATTTTTTTAAAAAAGGAAAGAAAAGAAAGTAGCAGTTAAATAATTTGCGAGGAAAACCTAGGCTCAAGGAGACAAGAGTAATGATAATTGAATAATGAGCGAATTAGCTTTGTGTGACCATTTGAATGAAGTGAAAAACCAATGTAAATAATGCACCAATTATCTTGAGATTTTCTGCTTTATTTACGTTGGTTCTTCACTTCAATCAGTGATGGTAATCTAGTGCAGCTCTGGTTAGTTGAGTTGTGACCTTGACTATGTTTACCTGTTTTAGGGGAGTTTAGTGAAAAATAGAACGTGTTATTGACTAGGATTTTAGTTGGAATATTTTTGAAAAACTAAGAAAGTTTCTGAACTCAAATTAGCAGTAATTACCCCTCCTTATTTTCCGAAACAAAGGTAAACATTGTTCGAGTCGGAGCTCAACTTCTCAGAGCCTCACAATACTTACCCAAGATGGCAACTTAGTTCTTCAACTATTACTTACAAATGAACCCAATGACGATAGCGATCCAAGGCCGACTAAAAAAGCACATGCACGCACATACATACAGAAGAAATATTTTTTCAAGTAAACCTTCAACAGCAATCATCGATAAAAACAACGTGCTGGTCAAATGTTTGAACATCGAAACTGTCGGACAATCGAGCATTACATCTGGAGAAATAGCAACAGATGTACATACGGGATCGACCCCTTCGAGTATGAGAAGTGGAGTACTCTCTGTACCAGAGAGCTAATGCCTGTCAGGATCGGAGCAGGATGTAGGGAACAGTACCGATGAACAGAGATAGAGCAGCCACAGCGAAACCAGAGGCCTTAGTATCTGCTCAGGTGCATTAAAAATCTCTGCATTGGAAAACGTTAACAGACCGAGGAAAGCATTTTACACGAAATTTTTTTTTTTACGAACTGAGACTTTTAATGTAATGCTCAGAGACAAAGGCCCCCATACCGTAAACATTAGGGTGGTTCAAAAAAAAAAAAAAAAATTCTGAATCGCGACACCTTTCACAAGTTGTAGTTTTGTATCCTCGATTGGGGAAAAATAAAATGCAAATTATCAGTAGGCATCTTCAGTTTGCGCAATGAGGTTGAAAGTTTGAAAAGATATGCTAAACATTGAATTTCTCAAAAAATAATAAAATGTTATTAATATTTTTATAAGGCATCAGCCTTGAATCATCAGTATATAGCGTAGTTTGAACCTAAAAAAAGCATATTTTATGGCTTTTACATAGTAAGATCTTTCATTTTCGTATACGCCTTAAATTGGGTTAAAATTTCCTGAAATTCGAAGCCCATTTTAAGGCGTATGCGCGAACTAAGGATCTTATGTAAAAGCTATAAAATATTTTGTAGGTTCAAAGTGCGCTATTTACAGACAATTTATTGCTGTGCATTTTAAAAAAATGCAAAAACAAAACTAATTTTACAGTTTTATGAAAATTTTTACATATTTCTTCAAACGTTCAGTCTTATGAGTGTTTTTTTTTTTTTTTTAATAATTTTTCCCCCAATTGAGGATACCAAACGACAACTTTTTAGAAGTAAAGCGATTCCGAAAGAAAAATTTTTTTTTTCGAACAACCTTAGTACACACATGAGGCAGGGAGAAGTAAAGGGATGTAAGTGGCAAAATTAAAAATTTTGGGTGAGAAGCAGTGCAGATGGTAGGGGTGAATATCTCCTCTGGTCTTGGGGCAAGAAATAGTAGTAGTAATAGTGTACAGATTGATATAATCAAAAATTCAATGAAAGCCTACCTAGGACGTTATTTTTCAATGCGTTTTAATCAAAATTTGAAAATGCCCACTTACATCCCTTTGCTTCTCACTGCATCATATGGGGCTGTCCACAAAGGATGTCACGCTATGAGGGGGGAGGGGGATTCGTGAAATCAGAGCTTGATTACTTAATAGGCCAACTAGGACGTGGCCTAAGGGTCTCACTTTTAAGGTGCCAAAATGGCTAAACTATTTCAACATATAGTTAAAACTGTTTTTGCCAATGGCTAAAACTGTGAGAGTTGGCTACACGAGCCTCAAAAAAACATATGGCCTAGGGCCCACTGATATCTCAATAGGGCCCAGCGTGAAATTGTGACTGTGACAAGGGAGAGGGAGTAACAAGAAGTTTGACATCATGCACATGTTTTAGGAGGATATGTTTATGAAATAAAGTGTGACATGGGAAAAGGGGGAATTAGGAGATAAGGTGAAGCGTGACACTTTTTTTTCGGGGGGGGGGATGGTTAAAATGTGAAAAAAAGTGACATTTATGGACAGTCCCATTAAGATGCAATTTCTCATGAACGTCTGTGTTGAACATCTTCAGCCTAAAGACCGAAGCTTAAGTAGCGACACGTCCGCCATCTTGGGGCTAAATACCACTTTCTTCCTATGTCTTCTATAATATAGTAGCGTTTTTTACTTCTTGATTTTGGATTAACAGAGTTTATAAAAAGCCACAGTCAAGAAACAAAATGTGCTACATCACCATTCTCCCACGCCGGTGGACATGTCGCTACTTTATTCTAAAATTCAGAGCTTTACTGCTGTTGTAAGCACAAAAGTCGTATCTGCAGCTGAGTTTGAAATGAGAAATTGCCGTTTAAAGTTCTCCATCTATTGTTTTTTTTTTAATCCAGATGTACCTTTTTCAGATTAAAAAAAAAAAATCCCACTGACAAATAACCACAAAACATTGAATTTAGGTGAAATATGCGAATAAGAACCAGCTCAATGTCGATAAAAAGTGCAGATATGACTGTTGTGCTCTACACGGCAGTTTACTTCAGCCTACCCTGGCAGCGCCATAAACAATATTTACCTGTATATTGGTTGTACAACATGAAAATGTACTGATTCTCAATTTCGTGATAATTTCATTCTCTGTAAATTACGAATTCATCTTGGGGCGGTTTTTCTTTTTGCGAGTATTTCCTCTGGGAAAGGTCGACATAAGAGTATTGAATAAAAAACAAAATTTAGTACCCGTCAAAGAAGTCATTGGAATCACTACCACATCCCACGAGAGTAGGAGTACTAAAATATCTTAAGTAAAAGATCGTAAGTCGCAAGCATGATTACTTGTGGAATCCGTGCGTGGTTAGTTAAGTAATTTAAGTGAAGAACTATTAGCGTTAATTAAAACAAATGACCAGAATTGACAGGTGTGAAGTGACAGGCTCATATTTGAGTGATGCCTGTCCTAGTCCTTTCGTGTATAAAATAACCGGCGATGTCCACGATGTAGTGCTGAGAATTAGCCAGAAATTTTCATTTTAAGAAAACGTCATATATGATCGTTTGGACGGGTAAAACCTCAAAAGCGCCAGGTCATTGGTGACCATATTTCAAAAACCTATGGCGTACGCTCAGAATGTACATAACATTGCCCGAGCCATGAGGTCATTTTGTCTTAGTAGTTAAGTACTGGTTTAGCATAGCGAAGGTCTGTGGAACAAAACCTACCGTGAACACTTCACGGACCGCGCATCGCCCCCTCTGCTGTCCATACACGCATAAAACAACTAGATTTAATTCCATTGTAACTAAAGTATGATTCTTATAATAGTCAAACCAAAAAAATATAAAGTTTTAAAACATGTTTGCACGAAATTCAAAAGGGATTCATAAGTCACATACTTGCTACACTTCTAATAGGCATATTTTTATTTTACTTCTATTTGTTCATTCTAACATCTATAATGATTAAGTCTTGATGTAAGCCAGTGATAGTTAACAGTTTATATTCGCTCATTTTTGGTGTTCATTTCACATTTCGCGTACTCTTCATTACTCTTTCATGCGTATATAAGCAATTCCACGGGTAAGTGATTGACATTTTGGAAGCAAAACCATAAGCATTGCCACATTCCACACAAAATATACGTTTTAAAAATATCCCCAGGTTTATTGTTCTTTCTGAGTTTATTGTCGCAATTTAATTTTAAAAATATGTTTTTGTTGAGTTTTGAAAAATAGTTTTAAAAACATAATAACAGATTGACATCTAAACGGCCGAGGGAAAGTTATGGGTAGTATCTGCAGAATTGAGTTTGAGATACTATTACAGTATGGGATGGAGGCCTACATTAATTTTTAAACTAGGTCTTTACTTAAATTTGGTGCGCTAGTACATCTTTTTCGGCGTATTACTTTTTCCGCCTTAAACATGTAAGTAAAAAGGTTCTCCACACATCTATATAAAATTATTTGTAATCCCGCCTCCCAATTCTAAATGCTCCAAAAGACTCTGCAATAACGATAAACAAATCAAGTGCAGTTATAAAAAACTTGATTTAAATATTCTGGCGGCATCGAATGCTAGTGTAATAAATTTAACAAAATGAGAAAACAATTCTTGCTAGAGTAAACTTAATTTAAAATATATTGAAATTTCAATATTTACACTTTTGCGGAAACGCTTAAATACATTTTGGATGTCACTCTCTCAAGGGCTCCCCCCCCCCCCCGTAGTTATGCTACTGCGATTAAGAGATCAAATGTAATTTAAAATACATCAGGCATTATGCATTGATATTTTTCAGAAACTTTTAAATGATTTTTGGGTGTCGCCCTCCAGAGGATGCCACTCCCCCCAATGCTTTTACTCAATTTGATTGATTAAATATAATTTAAAATATTGTATCAGCACTGCTCCCTTGGGTATCCCTGCGCAAGCATCCCCCCCCTACCCGTAGTGATGCATTTGTGTTTGGTAGAATAAATTTAATTTTAAGTATTCGGGGAAACATTCTGCATAGTGAAGTTTTTTTTTTCAAAGACTTGCAATTCCCCTTTGGGTGTCCCCCCCCCCCAGACGGGTAACGAGCTTGAATGGGCTGCCCCCGCAGCGAAGCCAGTGACATAAATATTAAAGCATTTCAAGAAAACCATTAATGAGTGACGGTTATTAAACATTTCTTTACCTGATTATCCTTTGACCTGCACACAATTATATTATGCTGTAAAAATTACTTTCACAAACGTAGCGTTGTATTTTAGATAGCATGTTTGCCTTCTAAATAAACTGAAAATAACAATTCTCTTTAGAGTGGTTTGGAAGGAAGCATTATGTTCCTAAGTGCCACTAATAACTGCAAAACGTGTCCAACGTTATAACACAATAAGGACAACAGTTTTAAACACACCTTTAGGATAAGGACAATATTCCCTAAAAATACCAGTATAGTAAGGACAACAGATCCAAAAAAAAGCCTCATCGGAATACGGTAAGAAGAAATTTACAAATTGGTAGGAAGTAAGTTGAAATTAAACTTAAAACTAAAACGTTGAAAAATGTCTCCCCCTCCTCTCCCAAAATTACACACATGTGCCTCAAATGTGATGATTAACTAACAGCATCCAACGGATTGCATAAGCCAGTTTCTGTACAGGGACTCCTTTCGAACAGACTAAAGGCTGAAATGTAGTCAATTACTGGAGTTTCCGATAATGGCAATGCAATATTTTTTTTTTCACCTGGAAATTGCGATGCGCCTGTTATTCTGCCACAGTGCAACACTGCTACATAACTTTTACAAGGTCTAATATCGTAAGCAAAGCTTCGTCTATTACGCTAAATTTAGTGATACACGAGTTGAATAAAATGCATCGCATATGTATCAACAGTGAGGTTAGAATTTTTGTCCTAGAGTCTGGGGAGTTGGTCATAAACACTCAGAATTTTTCTCTACAGAAGTAAGAGAAACGTAATGCTTTTATTTCGAAACTGAATGGCTTTAAAGGTAAGAGGAGTGTTAAATGCATAAAACAAACCGTTTCAATCATTAGCAATCCCTATGCTGGTTAAATCTATCTCAAACGAGCTGATGTGTTCATCACATGAATTCCTTTTACGCTAATATCATGATAATGCCTTGGAGTAAGCAAAGAAGCACTTTAAATATTTTTGCCCCAAGTTTGTTGCGAACTGAAGCAAAAAAACGTTTTATACAGATTCATTTTCCCAATATTGGACATTTTAATGTGATTCAATAGTGAGCTCTCTAAACATCGCCAATAGTGGCCAAAATGAAATCAAATTTAAAAAAAAAAAAACAACGCCAAATATTTCGCCAAGTTGCCGAAAATACTTGGAACCAATAGCTTGGCGATGTGTCGCCAAGTGTTTGCCAAATTATAATACCACTTGAGTTTGCATTGATATTAACAATGATTTTCGTCAAAAATGTGTAAAAGGATCATCCAAATGCAACCAAAAGGGCACAACTAGATCCCACTAGGAGTCGACGCGCAAATTTCAACTTTCTAGGACATACCGTTTGAGTTTTGCGAGATACATACGTACATACACACACACGTACATACATACGTACATGCAGACGTCACTAGAACTCTTTATTCGGGGCGCGTTAAAATGAATATTTCGGGTGTCTATACGTTCTTAGGCATGTATCCACATGTGGTCTGGTTGAAAAAACTCAACATTCATTCGGGGGCGAGCAAAATGGAAATTAAGGCTTATTTTTGGGTCAAAATTCCTTCGCCTATATAATACTTCCTTTACTTCGTAAAAGGAAGTAAAAATGAGTTAAATTGTCATAACATTCAGAGCTCGCTCATTAATTAATCATAAAATCGGTTTGAAATTTCACAGTGTTAGGAAACATTTCCAATGAGGTATAAACCTTGATCAGCTACTTATAGCGAGCCATTAAATTTTTATCCTGCAGGAGAATTAGAGATATTAGCTACATAATAGTCCTTTCATGTATATACACTGACATATTAAATGACGGTATGGATTAAACCTACGGAATCTAGGAAGGATCACTCAAACCCCTCAAATATCCTTTCGCGAAGCCTATGGTGCAATTTTTTCGTTGTTATCAAATAGAGATCCCCCCCCCCTCCTTTCGCAAGGTGAAAAAAGTTTCATTACGGCCGTTTCCATGGACACTTTCGACCCCGGAAAAACTTGCTTTTCACCGCATTCCGGTTATTTGCGGGGGAAATGTGGATTTTTTCTCCTCCTGCTAGCTTCTGGAGTGAAAGCGGTGTTTTTACCCAGAATGCATTATGCGAAACAAGTTCGTCTACTAGCCGCTAAGGATGCTGGGTAAAAACCGCTTTCTGTGGTATAATTGGAGAACCTCTTTTTACATGGAAACGGGGAATTTTTTCAATCTGTTTTTTGAGGAGGCAGAGCGAGGATTTACCGGGTCGAAAAGTGCGTTATAAACGCGGCTATTGTGTATGCTGCTTGCCTCTCACCACTCCAAACTCTTCAGTTCTGAAAAGAAAGCTATTTATGCACAGCAAAAGATTATTTTGCAAATTTTACAAAAGCATCGTTATTGCTGTCTCTAACAAGGGCCACCGCTCTCACGTCGTTTCACTCGCCAACTCCCGTTCGCCACCGATTTATTTCGAGGTATTAACTCTCTCCATACCTCTGAAAACTCGTGGGTTAGCTAAAGAATAATGATTGAACTTTTAACTAACATATCTGCTAATTAAAGTCGCAAAAACATGAGACCGGGAAAACTAAAATTTTCGAAAAGTTTCAAGTTAATTGGTTTCTCGTTCAGTTCTCAACTTTTAGTGGCTTTTGTGAAGATGAGGCTTCAAATCGATCGAGTTCAACTGTCGGTAAACGGCAATATCGGCAGAAATTATTCTTGAAAGAAACACTTTTTGGAATCAATACTAACAAAAGGGAAATGTTGGGAATAGACTTTTTTTCGCACTTTTTTCCTCACTGGAAACGAAATAAGCGAGCTTGTACAGTACAACAAAGCTAACGCACAATAGATGACAAAAATGCAAAACAATTTAAAAATAAAAAAAAATTACAGTTCTATTTTTTTTTCTTTTCAAACCTCTAACTGCCCACGGCAGAAAGACTGCCTCAGCGAGAACGAAGATGTTTTTAGCGCAATCCTTTTCTTTATAACAGCGTTTCTAAAATTGTGTTCCGCGAAACACCAGGATTCCGTGGAGATCACTCAAGGGTTCCACGAAACTTGCATTTAACAAAAATGTCAAATAATCACCATAAAATTAGGTTTGAGCTAAGTGCCTAACGAGTGTTTTCCGCTGAGAAAATATCAATTGTAGATTAAAAAGCCATTTTACTTTCAATGTATGACCTTCAATTATGTCAGCTCTATAAAACGACTCTTATTGAAATGGCGAATGATCCTTCCTTGCACCAGAAATGTAAAAAACCATCCAGTGAAATTCTAGTGCAATTTTAAAGATGAATGCCGTCAATTATCACGAAATTTCTTGTTGGCATTTTTATTACTTGCATCTAAATTTATGTTTTCAACTTATCTGTTAGCGAAAACTAAATATTACCACAGACGTAGTGCTGAACCTGATCTGAGAATGCAACTTGCTTCCTTTAAATAAAAATTTTTAAAATTTTCTCTGAAACGAGTTGTTAATGATCCTAAATGAAATATCAAACTTTCCTCCCGAAAGTTGTGCAAAGCCTTTGAATTTATTTATTGTTTTTCTTATTACCGATTGGCAACGAACTGCAAGAACTTTTTCAGCATTGTAAGCCATGTGTTTTGTCATTCAACCATTATGTTAAGTGAAATGTAGCTGTGTCTTCTGTTTTCATGTTAACAGTGCTAATAGTCTTCTTCTTTAAGATAAAATAAAATAGTTACTTAAAATTATACAGTCCACGCTTATTCCTTTGCGGGCCATCGAATTTACACGAGTTGTAGATAGTATTCAGAGTAAAATTAGATTTAATTTTTAAATTAGTGTTTTAAGTCGATAAATATTTTTTAAACAAAAAAAACCGCTTTTATTGAAAATAAACCATTTCTAGAATGTTGCACGCAAACTATACTATTAAGGATAACACAGAGGTTCCACGAAGAAAGTGCATATTCAAAAGGGTTTCACTTGTCAAACAAATTAAGAAACGCTGCCTCAGAAGATGAGTACTACGCCCGTGGAAGAAATTTTGGACGGTTTGTGCAATTGACCCTGCTGTCAAAAGTAATTTCAATGCATCTCACCTTCTAATTAGTTCGCTATTTTAGTTGGATATTTAAGAATTAATGTTCTGCAATTTTCCTATCGATAAGTCATCTGCAAGTCCTGCTGTAAATACAACTAATACAACATTTGCTCTCCATCCTCAAAAAACTTAAAAATTGCTGAGTTGATTCAACTGAAATACCGTTCATTACTACGTGGTCTTTTACAATAAATTATAATTGTTGTTCATAAATGTCACGGTTTGAAGGGGGAGGGGAGTGCTTGAAATTTTGACAGTTTGTGCAAAGGAGGAGGGGGATTCGGCATACTGGTATTGCGACTACTAATTAATATGCTTTGTCATATGTAGTTCAGCTGCAGTATAGAATCTACCTAATCTGTTACAGTCACAAAAATCAATTATTTAAACACGCGACTCGCATAATTGCGAACAAACTATGCTTCGCGAAGAAAACTTGTTTTGACAATATCCGCTCTTATCACCCTTGATTTAGCTTGATTTGTATCAGTTTTGCAGTAGACTCGTTCGAAGGTGAATGCCAACAATCGTGAGGTGGACAAGCAAGGAGTGTTAAAGTAAACCTTGTATTCCTAAGAACTGGTTGGAGATAGAAATTCGGTTCTTTCCGAAATTTTAAGAGTATTTTTTTCTGATAGAGCATGCTTAAAAACATAGGATTTAAACATTTTTTTAAAAATAATTTGACAAAGTTTAGTGTATTTTAACAATTATTTCAAACTTTGCGCAGGTTCAATTTCATGTTTTACGCTTCTACACATGACATCACAAGTGATGCCATTAGTGCAGAGCGCAATATTTATCTAGCGTCTTAATTATCGGAAACGGGGTAGACAGCAAGCGTAAACATTCAGGGTGACAGTAGGGTAGCGCGCCAAAGTACATCACTCGTGACGGCATAAAGACCACGCTTCATTTCCAGAATCGGAAATTTAAAAATTTAATTAAAAGTTAAACGTTGGGGAAAATGAAAGCTTTATCTTGCTCCATGGTTTCTTTTTTTTTTTTTTTTTTTTGCTTATTTTATCAGTTTCAGTGACTAAGAGTAGTACTTTTGACTGAAGGAAACAACCTCATTCTGCTAAAGTAGGCAAATGTTTAAAATTTGAAAACAGCGCGAAATGCAGGGCGAAGCAAGATAACTTCTGATTTCAAGACGGCGTAAAATCCATTTCTTGTTCCAGAATGTTTCTTTTTTTTTATATTAAAGTAGGAACGAACCTAAACTTTAGTTTCAGACTGCTTCGAACGCGTATTACATCAGGTTGATGGGGACAAGGCGATGGATATTGCCCAATGCCCATACACTAAGTGTACGAGCAAACCCGAAGGCACAAGCTTTTAACGGCATAAGCTATAAGCATTGGTTTATGAACGCATTGTAAGATTTTAAACATTTTGAATTTTGTAGCATAAATGTTATTCAGCTTTTATAATTTGTACTTCGTGCCATATCTTCAAATATATCTACCCGTACGGAAAACATAAAGAGTAGAAAATAAAACCACTTTTCCCCCTAAGTATAACTGAAACTGCATTTTTCAATTAAAGGACCTTGTCATCTGTTGCTGAACTTTGTAGTGCGCTGTTTTATCACAAGAGATTCTGCTCGTATTTTGTCAAGTTTGTTCCTTTCCAAAATCGACAAAATTTTCCTACACTACGTTTATCTGCTACTCAGATATCCAAAGAAAAAAAACTGCTATTTGAATAAATAGCCCATAATCAGACTATAAATAACATTTTTGCACTTTATATTTTTTCATTAAGTTGAAAAAATTGAAAATAGCACTATTCTCAAATAAAAAGCTAGTCAACCAACGATCAAGAGTGAAAACAAATCATTTAAAACGATCATTTTGTAGTAGTATTCGTTTTAACGGGATTTCACTGTATTTAATTTGGCATTTGCGAAATTATTCTCACAGAAATTAATGATATGCGAGGATGGAGAAACCTTTTTTGCAGGTTGGTCTATCCTTTCCCATTTAACTTAAATTTTTGAAACTTGTTTTTAGAAGCTGCATTTGGCGTAGGATATCTATATGCGCACATAAAATGAGCTTTAATCTCAAATATCACAAAATGAACGAAAACGATCACGTTATCTAGATACTGGAAGAATATTAGTAATAGATAAAATTTCAAAGAATTTTGTTTTTAGAAATGCGAAAAAAGAAAATGATTTAAAAACATGACTGAAAATGCTTAAAAATACCAATTAGATAAATGTCTTGATTTAAAATGTAAAAAATTATTGTAAAAAAAAACATAAAATGTTTTCTGCTCAAACACATTTCAAAAATGAACTTAAAAAAAATACGAATTAATAAACGTTTAAAAATAAAAATTCTTTTCTCTGTCATACTTTTAATACGATTACAAATTAGTTGCGGTTGTTGTAAATGCTTAAAAAAATATCAGATTATCACATGCGAAAATGCTTTTTTCTTCAAGCATTTGCATGAAAGGACTGTCAGCATATTTAAATATATTTAAAACATATACTAATTTAGGACATAAAACTTATTTGTATTCGATTATTTATAAAATAAACTTGGACTTACGGCAAAATACATCCCATACTGATCCATAGACGGTTAACACTCAAGAGCTTCATATTTTTTCTAATTTACAGGTACATACAATTAAGTTATAGTGTTAGTATAAATCTATAATAGCCTTCCCAGAAAACAATATAAGTAGCAATCAAAAGAGCAGATTAAAATGTGTTTTTGGAAGCATACGTTATTTGCCCCCTTGTCTCCGTTATCGAGATAAGAGGTTTTAAAAAATGCCGAAATCTTAAGAAAGGACGCCGAATTTAGCAAGTTTCCGTAAGAAATGGAAGACATCTTAAACATGCTTTGCAGATTGATGGCTTGCATATTGCAAAAGACATCAATCTGCAGACGATGAAGTCGTGTGAGACTTCCACTGTTCAACAACACTTTAAACTTGGCGCTTTTCTCAAACTATATCAGCCATGGAGACCTTATATCTCGTGAGTGGGGACACGAGGGCCAAAAGAGTTGTCACAAAATCTCTTAACATGCTCTTTCGAATGCTACCTATTGATTTTTTTTCGTTATGCCCTTATTTGCGTGATTCCCTGGTTGTAAGTGGTTAACAATATTCGTCTTAAAACTAGAATTCACTCCTAAATATGGGAAAAGTATTTTTTCCTAAACAATTCTTTGATAAATGCTTATTTTCACAATTAAATATCGATTATATTAATATTCAATTAAGCAATCAATTTTGCATATACAAAGAATTTAGGTAAAAGCTAGAAAACTGGTGGCTCAAATTTTTGGCTTGGAAAGAATTTGGCCGATAACGGCAACATAAAATCATTCAAAATTATGCACAGTAAAATATTGCATTCCTTTTTGTGACCTTAAATAAACTTCCAAATTGTAAACATATTTGCGAAGTAACATTAACTGAACAGGAGCATAACAAAGTAACTAGTTATCACAGTTGCACTGAAGTGCATATTGCATACCGGAAAGGAAAGTGACACAACTAAAAGAAAAATTTATAAGAAAAAAAGCATAGGAGAAAATCAAGGTTTTACGCAACAGTATAGTTTCAAGCGGTTTATTCTCAATTACTACAATACTCGCAAAAAATTATATCGTGGTGTTTACTGCTTAATGTTTTTTGCCTAAGTTCATAGTTCCCCCCCCCCTTAATTAAAAAAAAAATCCAACAACTTTCTTCTAAATTATGAAAGTTTAAATGATGTGTGACTGTTGGTTACATCGTTTCTACACCACCACGCACCAGTTATGTAAGCTAACTTAGTGCTAATTTTGCGGCAGAAAATAGCATTAAATTCAGAATTTAAATCCATAGCAAGTATTTTTTTCTCAAATTTTGAGTTGAGTCACTTTCCTTGACAAGGTGGGATATTTTTTTGTCTACAGAGAACACATTTATTCTTCTTTAAGGAATAGAATAGAATTGAGATAAAAATATAATTCGAGTCAAGTCTTTACATCATAATTAAACAGACATGAGGCAGGTTATAGTTAAAAACAATTTTTCAACCCCGATCAGGAGACTTGAGGCTATCTGCATCCCACCCAGGTTGACATGACTGGATCTTCAGACAAGTTACTAGCCTCTAATAAGTGAACAAACCACCGCTGAGAGTTCTCACATATTTCATACAATTTATTACAAGTATTAAGCTGAGAACAGATATGCAACTTATATTTGAAACAAATTTTCAGATAAGAAATAAAATACTTATATAAACACAATATGGTTGACGTTTGATTTCGCAAGAGCTCTAGGACCACGAGACACTTTAACAAAATCGAAATTTTCGTAAAATTGCACAGCCCTGTTTTAATTCAAGATTTTTCAAGCCTGGTAAGTTGTTCGAAAAATCATAACTGCTCGTAAAGTCGAGCTTTAACCAGTTCAGAAGTATTATTTTCTGAATCTTCTCATCTCTTTTTTACAACGTTCAAAACTAATTTCTCTTAAATAATAAAAACAACTTTTTTTGTAGTAGCACAGCATTTTCAATACAACAAATGAGCGAGTTCAGTTTTGCCCGTCCAATCACATTCCCATCACTGGGAGGCAAGAGACTTGAGGCTACCTGCATCCCACCCAGGTTTACATAACTGGATCTTCAGACAGGTTACTAGCCTCTAAAAACTCAACAAATTTGCTTCCTCACCACTCAGAGTTTTAGAAATAACATTTATTGAAGGGATCAAGTTAAGAACAAATGTGCAACACGTACTGCAAATAAATTTTCAAATTGGTAATAAAATACTTCAATTAACGATCGATTTGCGAACGCTTTAGGACAGCAAAAAATGTTCATAAATCGATATTTTCATAAAATCGAACAGCATTATTTCAATACAAGATGATCTGTCTAATTCTTTAATAAGAGGTTTGTAAATTCGAGCTTCAACCAGTTCAGAAGCATTATTTTCTTAATATTCTCAATGTTTTACAATGCGCAAAATGACAGTTTCTTTAAAATAATCATCACTACAACAATTTTTAACAATAAATTGATTTTAGGCGATTTTTTTCATTAAAAATTATGACACTTTTAGAAAAAGAGAATGACTCCAATGCACATACAAAATATTGCCAAAAAAAAAATCTAAATTTAAAACTTAAAGAGTTTTGTGCTCAATTTTAAATTGTACTTTGCATTTGTTTTTTTTACTGTAATTGTAGTCTAATATATTAAACCACAGAATTGTAATCGAATTTATATATTAATTTGGAAATATGTCAGTATGATGGTGAAACGTAATTTGTTTTTAACATATCTTACCAAAATTGAACAGAAAATTCAAATTAATAAACGTTTAAAAATTAAAATTTTTTTCTCTGTCATATTTTTAATACCATACAAATTGGTTGCGGTTGTTGTAAACTCTTAAATTATCAGATTATCACTTTCGAAAATGCTTTTTCTTCAAGTATTTGCAGTAAAAGACTACATATTTAAATATATAAAATAATATAATTTAAGACATAATATAAAACTTATTTGTATTCGATTATTTATAGAATGAACTTGGACTTACGGCAAAATATATCCCATACTGGTCCATAAACGGTTAACACTCAAGAGTTTCATATTTTTTCTGAGCAATCAATTTTGCATATACAAAGAATTTAGGTAAAAGCTAGAAAACTGGCGGCTCAACTTTTTGACTTGGAAAGAATTTGGCCGAAAACAGCAACATAAAATCATTCAAAATTATGCACAGTAAAATATTGCATTCCTTTTTGTGACCTTAAATAAACTTCCAAATTGTAAACATATTTGCGAAGTAACATTAACTGAACAGGAGCATAACAAAGTAACTAGTTATCACAGTTGCACTGAAGTGCATATTGCATACCGGCAAGGGAAGTGACTCAACTAAAATAAAAATTTATAAAAAAAAGCATAGAAGAAAATCAAGGTTTTACGCAATAGTATAATTTCAAGCGGTTTAGTCTCAATAACTGCAATACTCGCAAAAACTTATATCGTGGTGTTTACTGGTTAATGTTTTTTGTCTAAGTTCATAATGCCCCCCCCCCTTAAATTTCCAACAACTTTCTTCTAAATTATGAAAGTTTAAATGTCTGACTGCGATTACATCTTTTCTACGCCACCACGCACCAGTTATGTAAGCTAACTTAGTGATAATTTTGCGGTAGAAAATAGCATTAAATTTAGAATTTAAATCCAAAACAAGTATGTTTTTCTCAAATTTTGAGTTGAGTCACTTTCCTTGACAAGGTGGGAAATTTTTTTTGTCTACATAGAGCACATTTATTCTTCTTTAAATAGAATTGAGATAAAAATATAATTTGAGTCAAGTCTTTACATCATAATTAAACAGACAAGAGGCAGGTTATAGTTAAAAACAATTATACGTAATTAAGTTCACACAAACTAAAATATTTGCTTTCTTAATTCGGCAAAAGTCATTTATCAACAGCATCGCCGAGTTGAAAGAAAGCACAGAAATTAATATATTTTTCATTTATAGGAATAGACCTTCCAATTTTTTTTTTTCATTAACTACTTGCTTTATGAAAATGTCCATCAGCATTAATTCTTTGTTTTCAATTCGACGTTTTTTTTTAAATTTCAACCCTGAAAATCACTTTCTTTCATCGAGTTCTTTTTTTTAATAAAATATTTGTATTATTTTTCTTTCTTTTTTCTTTTTCTTTTTTTGGCATTTTCGGATGACCACAAGAATTTTTACTTTGTGAATGAAATACTGATTAAATCAGTTATTTATCAGCATTCTCTGAATCTCTTGAGGTTTTTCCATTGTCCAAGGAGGATCAGCTCCTATTTTTCAACCCTCTCATTCAAAGTTCTTATTCCTCATTGGGTGATTTTTTTTACCTCCCCTTAATCCGGTGCTCTTCTCAGTGTTTAAGAGAAAATTTTTCATTCCAAGAAAGTTTTTTCCCCGATTTTTTTTTTTTTTAATTCATACGGGGGACTTTTTTTCTCCAACAGTTGATACAGTTTTTTTCTCTCAGGAGTGCCTTTCTTTCAATTCATAGGTGTTGATATGTATTAGTGAAGTTTTTGCTTTGCCTATCAGTAAAAGGTAGTCATTCAATTCTATCGAAGATTTTTTTTTTTTTTTTTTTGATAGCAGATGTACTTCCTTTGAAAGGTTTTCCCATTGAAAATCGTTTCCAATGGACAAACGAGGATTTTTTCATTGAGAGTTTTTCAGGAGCTTTTTTTTTTTCTTTTTGGGATGGAGGGTTTTTTTTGGATGGATGTTTTTTTTCTATTTTCAAAAGACTTCAAGTAGCATTATATAATGGGCACTTTTGTTTTATTCGAAGGAAAATCTTTCGTTTAGAGGCAACCTTTCATATTCATCATTAATAGTCTGATTTTATTTCCATTGGACAATAGCTTTTCACTTTTAAAGTGTTTTCTACCATTTAGGGATTTACCCGTGGTTTTAATTTTATAAACGACCTTGAAATTATTTTTTGAAGTTCAGCTCGATTGCAGTTCATCTGATCATACTTTTAAGATGTTACGTTATGTCAGGAAAACTTCTGTGATGTGAGGATCTCATAATAAAGCCTGCGGATATATAAATGCAAATTTATGCAGTTCATTTAAATATTTCAAAACACTGTTGTCAATAGCTTTACAATGGAATACAGATAAAATTTTGATACAGAAACGGATTTTTTTTTTTAGTAGTAAAGCATTTTTACTACAACAATTGAGTGAGTTCAGTTTTGCTCCTCTGATCACATTCCAAGTACTGGGATGCGATCAGGAGACTTGAGGCTACCTGCATCCCACCCAGGTTGACATGACTGGATCTTCAGACAGGTTACTAGCCTCTAATGACTGAACAAATGTGCTTCCTCACTGCTCAGTTTTCAGAAATTTCATAATTTATTAAAAGTATCAAGGTAAAGACAAATGTGCAACAAGTACTGCAGATAAATTTTCAAATTGGTATTCAAATACTTCAATTAACAATCGATTTGCGAACGCTTTAGGACAGAAAAATGTTCATAAATCGAGGTTTTCATAAAATCGAACAGCATTCTTTCAATACAATATGACCTGTCTAAATCTTTAATTAGAAGTTCGTAAATTCGAGCTTCAATCAGTTTATAAGCATTAATTTCTTAATATTCTCAATGTTTTACAATGTGCAAAAATGACAGTTTCTTTAAAACAATCATCACTACAACATTTTTTAACAATAAATTGATTTTAGGCGATTTTTTTCATTAAAAATTATCACACTTTTAGAAAAAGAGAATGACTCCAATGCACATGCAAAATATTACAAAAATAAAATATATCAAAATTTAAAAAAAAAGTTTTGTGCTCAATTCTAAATTGTTCTTTGCATTTTTTTAATGTAATTGTACTCTAATATATATAAAAAAAACAGAGTTATAATCGAATTCATATATTAATTTGGAAATATGTCAGTATGATGGAGAAACGTAGTTTGTTTTTTCAAACATATCTTACCAAAACTGAACAGAAAATTCAAATTAATAAACGTTTAAAAATTAAAAAATTTTTCTCTGTCATATTTTTAATACGATACAAAATAGTTGCGGCTGTTGTAAATGCTTAAAATATTTATCAGATTATCACTTGCGAAAATGCTTTTTTTCTTCAAGTATTTGCAGTAAAAGACTGTACATATTTAAATAAATAAAAAAATGTGATAATTTAGGACATAATATAAAACTTATTTGTATTCGATTATTTATAAAATGAACTTGGACTTACGGCACAATATATCGCATACTGATCCATAAACGGTAAACACTCAAGAGTTTCATATTTTTTTTTCTAATTTACAGTTACATACAATTAAGTTATAGTCTTAGTATAAGTCTATAATAGTCTTCCCAGGAAACAATATAAGTAGCAATCAAAAGAGCAGATTAAAATGTGTTTTTGGACGCATAAGTTATTTGCCCCCTTTTCTCCGTTATCGAGATATGAGGCTTTAAAAACTGCCGAAATCTTATGTAAAGACGCCGAATTTAGCAAGTTTCCGTCAGAAATGGAAGACATCTTTCACACGCTTCGCAGATTGATGGCTTGCATATTGCAAAAGACATCAATCTGCAGACGATGAAGTCTTCCACTGATGACTTCCACTGTTCAACAACACTTTAAACTTGGCGCTTTTCTCAAACTATATCAGCCATGGAGACCTTATATCTCGTGAGTAGGGACACGAAGGCCACATAAGTTGTCACAAAATCTCTTAACATGCTCTTTCGAATGCTACCTATTTTTTTTTTCGTTATGACACTATTTGCGAGATTCCCTGGTTGTAAGTGGTTAACAATATTAGTTTTAAACGCAGAATTCACTCCTAAATGTGAGAAAAGTATTTTTTCCTAAAAAAATTCTTTAATAAATGCTTATTTTCACAATGAAATATATATTACTTTAATATTCAATCAAGCAATCATTTTTGCATAGATACAAAGAATTTAGGTAAAAGCTAGAAAACTGGTGGCTCAAATTTTTGGCTTGGAAAGAATTTTGCCGATAACAGCAACATAAAATCATTCAAAACTATGCACAGTAAAATATTGCATTCCTTTTTTGGTTCTTAAATAAACTTCCAAATTGTAAACATCTTTGCGAAGTAACATTAACTGAACAAGAGCATAACAAAGTAACTAGTTATCACAGTTGCACTGAAGTGCATATTGCATACCGGCAAGATAAGTGACATAACTATAAAAAAATAGCATAGGAGAAAATCAAGGTTTCACGCAACAGTATAGTTTTAAGCTGTTTAGTCTGAAATACTACAATACTGGCAAAAAATTATATTGTCGTGTTTACAAGCTTGTGTTTTTTTTCTAAATTCCTTATGTCCCTCCCCCCTTGCTTAAAGTTCGAAAAACTTTCTTCTAAATTATAAAAGTTTAATGATGTGTTACTATCGATTCCATCGTTTGTACGCCGCCACGCACCAGTTATGTAAGCTAACTTAGTGCAAATTTTGTGGCGGAAAAGAGCGTTAAATTTAGATTTTAAATCCATAGCAAGTACGTATTTCAAAAATTTTGAGTTGTGTCACATGCTTTGCCAACGTGTGATTTTTTTGTTGTGTACACAAAGCACATTTATTCTTTTTTAAACAGCTTTGATATAAAAATATAATAAGAGTCAAGTATTTACATCATAATATACTCTGACAAGGGGCAAGTTATAGTCAAAAGCAATTATACATAATTAAGTTCACACAAACTTAAAATATTTGCTTTGTGAATTCATGAAAACGTCATTTATCAACAGCATTGCTGCGTTGAAAGAAAACCACTGAAATTAATATATTTTTCATTTATAGAATAGACCTTCCCATTCCTGCTCTTTTTAATTGATTATGTTCTTGCTTCATAAAATGTCCATCAGCATTGTTCCTGCATTTTCAATCCGACGAGTTTTTTAATTTTAAACCGGAAAATTACTTCCTATCATTGAGAAGTTTTTTGATTTAAAAATAAGTATTATTTTTCATTTTAGATTTTTTTTTGGCATTTTTCGAAGACAAGTTGTATTTTCACTTCGCGGATGAAATACTGATTGAATCAGTTATTTATCAGTCTTCTCTGAATTTTTTGAGTTTTTTCTCTTGTCTGGGCAAGATCAGCCCCTTCCTCCCCTTTCAGCTCCTTTCCCCCATCCAAGCAGGATCAGATCCCTTTTTTCAACCCTCTCATTCAAAGTTCTTATTCCTCATTGGGTGTTTTTTTTTTTACCTTCCCCTTTATCCGGTGTTCATCTCAGTGTTTAAGAGAAAATTTCTCATTCCAAACAGTTTCTTTTCCCTCATTTTTTTTTTCATTCGGGGGATTTTTTTCTTTAACACTTGATATAGTTTTTTCCCCCTCAGGATTGCGTTTGTTTCAATTCATAGGCATTGATCTGTATTAGTAAGGTTTTGGCTCTGCCAATCACAGAAAGGTAGTCTATCTTTCCATCGAAGATGAATTTTTTTTGATAGCAGTTCTATTTTCTTTGAAAGTTGCTTTTCAATTGAAAATTGTTTCCAATGACAAAAGGATTTTTTCACCGAAGAGAGTTTTAGTAGGATAGGAGCGGTTTTTTTTTTCTTTTTGGGTGGGATGGAGGATTTTTTTTTTCTTTTCAAAAGACTTCAAATAGCATTATATAATGGGCACTTTTGTTTTATTCGAAGGAAAATCTTTCGTTTAGAGGCAGTCTTTCATATTCATCATTAATAGTCTGATTTTATTTCCATTGGACAATAGCTTTTCACTTTTAAAGTGTTTTCTACCATTTAGGGATTTACCCGTGGTTTTAATTTTATGAACGACCTTGAAATTATTTTTTGAAGTTCAGCTCGATTGCAGTTCATCTGATCATACTTTTAAGATGTTACGTTATGTCAGGAAAACTTCTGTAATGTGAGGATCTCATAATAAAGCCTGCGGTTATATAAATGCAAATTTATACAATTCATTTAAATATTTCATAACACCGGTGTCAATAGCTTTACAATGGAATACAGACAAATTTGATACAGAAACGGGAAGCATTTTTTTTTTTTTTTAGTAATAAAGCATTTTCACTACAACAATTGAGCGAGTTCAGTTTTGCTCCTCTCATCACATCCCCAGTACTGGGATGCGATCAAGAGACTTGAGGCTACCTGCATCCCACCCAGGTTAACATGACTGGATCTTCAGACAGGTTACTAGCCTCTAATGACTGAACAAATCTGCTTCCTCACCGCTCAGCTTTTAGAAATTTGAGAAAATTTATTAAAAGTATTAAGCTGAGAACAAATATGCAACTTATAGTTGAAACAAATTTTCAAATAAGTAATAAAATACTTCAATTAACATGATATAGTTGACGTTCGACCACGGTAGGACCACGAAACATGGTCACAAAATCGAAAATTTCTTAAAATTGCACAGCCTTGCTTCAATAACAGATTTTTCAAGCCTGGTAAGCTGTTCGAAAAATCATGCCTGTTCGTAAAGTTGAGCTTTAACCAGTTCAATAGCGTTTTTTTTTTTTTTTTTTGAATATTCTCAATATTTTCCAAATTTCAAAACTAGTTTCTCTTAAATATTTAAACACTTTTTGCAGTAGTACAGCATTTTCAACACAACAAATGAGCGAGTTCAGTTTTGCCCCTCTAATCACATTCCCATTATTGGGAGGCAATCAGGAGACTTGAGGCTACCTGCATCCCACCCAGGTTTACATAACTGGATCTTCAGACAGGTTACTAGCCTCTAAAAACTGAACAAATCTGCTTCCTCACCACTCGGAGTTTTCAGAAATTTCATAACATTTATTAAAAGTATCAATTTAAGAAAAAATATTCAACTCCTCCTTCAAAAAAATTTCAAATTAGTAATAAAATACTTCAATTAACTTAATCGATTTGCAAACGTTTTACGACAGCGGAATATTGTCATAAAATCGAGATTTTCATAAAATCGAGAATCATTGTTTCAATACAAGAAGACCTGGTGAGCTGTCTAATTATTTAATTAGAGGTTCGTAAATTCGAGCTTCAACCAGTTCAGAAGCATTATTTTCTTAATATTATCAATATTTTACAATGTGCAAAAAGAGAGTTTCTCTAAAATAATCAACACTACAAAATTTTTTAAAAATAAATTGATTTTAGGCGATTTTGTTTTAAAAATTATGATACTTTTTGAAAAGGAGAATGACTCCAATGCACATACAAAATATTTCAAAATAAATATATCAAAATTTGAAGCAAAAAAAAATTGTGTTCAATTTCAAATTGTTCTTTGCATTTCTGTTTCTTTTTTAAACTGTAATTGTACTCTAATATTTAAAAAACACAGCATTGTAATCAATTTTATACATTTATTAGGAAATATGTCAGTATGATGGTGAAATGTAATTTGTTTTTGTCAAACATATCGTACCAAAACTGACCAGAAAAAAAAAAACTAATTAAATTATGCAATCCTGAAAAGTTTAATTTTATATAAAAAAAATTTAAAATCATTTTATTTGAAAACACTTCTGAACTCTTAAAATTACATAAAATAAATAAAAAAAACATATTTTCATAAAGAATTTTCCAATATTTAAATGAAAAACCTATCTTTTCAGTCAATTTTTAGAAGTGCTCTTTATTTATTTTTTTTTAAAGCTAACGACATAGACTATTTTAAGTTACTGAATAATGGCACGTGTTAGTATGTAAGCTTGACGAATTTCTTACGTACAAAAGTTGAAAACTTTCAATTTTGAATTAAAAGAATAATAATAATCATAATAAAATGTAAATCAAACCTTTTATATTAACAAATAACATCTATAACTCTTAAATTAGCCAAGTCACTAAATTTCACACAATGTAAATGGTACTCTCAATTAGAAAAAAAACATAATAAATAGCTAAGCTCTCTTTTAGTATACTGATTAGGAGATTGTCAACGATTATAAATGCATCAGATGATGTAACAATGTTTTTCTCTACGTAATAGTAATGTAATAAAAAGAAACTGAGCGCATCATTTTTTTCACATTTACTTCAAATAGAAGAGGTGTGCGAAGCAAAAATCATTTTTACGTAAGTGAAAATTGATGAATCATAACTGCATACTAAGGGGACTAGGTTAAAAACGTTAAATACGGGAAAATGTAAAATACGAGAAATACATGCAGCAAATTGATAGGATCCAACGAAAACACGTTAAATGCTGGGGATAACGCAGATTTGGGAAACTTAAAATCGCAGTTTCATTGTAAATGAATAAACATTTAAACTTGAAGTACAATAGCAAGCTTAAGTTCTCTATAGAGAAAGTCAGGCAATAATATAGATAAATATCGGTACCTCAGAGCAAGACTAACGTAAGTCCAAAAATGGTAATTTTCAGGTTATTACTGCTTTACATGCGGAATCGTATTCCGCATCTAGACATCACAACGTAATTCTACAAAAAAAAAAGAAAAAAAAAATCCTTTATAATTATTCACCAGCATAAAGAGCACGAGTCCCATCTTTTGTGTGCACCAGACGAAAGTGTTTTCGCTTTCCTGCAAAGGAGCAGTAATATGCCTTACGTGAGTCTAGCTCTGAGGTAAAGATATAATTTTTGATGATCTATACAGAGTTACACAAATAAACTTCAATGAATAAAGTGAAAGCAATATTTAGTTGTGCCAGTCATAATATTTGGAGCTCGTTTAAAAAGATAAATTTTATATTTAAAAAAAAAATTCAATTTTTGATTCTCTGCCCTAAAAAAATTGAATTCGAGACAAAATATTTTAAAAAGTTAACAAATTTTAAACTTACATTTTGTGCAGTTTGAATTATTCTAAGTTACTATACAATTGAATTCAATTGCATGATAGAGTTGTTTTAGGTAATGCATACATTCATGCACTTAGTTTGTATTGATAGGTGCAACTATACTTACATTTTTACTTAGCTATTAAAATACTTTTCCCACACATTAAAAAATAAAAAAAGCTGTCATTTAAATAGAAAGATATTTTATTTTACGCCCGTTACTTAAAGATTAACCCCTGACTTTCAGTTAATCAGAGGCCAAAAAAATAACTGTTTAAGCATTTATCCAGTGAAGCAAGAAATATTTAAAACAAATATTTATTTTAGAGAAAAGAATCAGTTTAAAGCTAATTTAGTTTCTTTCTTAAGATTTAATGAGATTTTTCAAAAAATCTCATTAAAAGTTGTAAAAATAAACTTTTGCAATGTGTTTTTGAGATTAGCACATTTTTTGCATAATTTGAACCGATCAGCATAGGCCATCACGTAAAGTCAAAGGGGACACGTATGCATAAGTTAATTGTCATTTAAAATTCTCATTATTTTTTCAATGATGAGGTCTAATATATGTTTTATGATAAAATATTGAAATAAGCCGAAAATCTATTTTAAATCCACGCATTACGTAGATAAACTCACTCATCGCTTAAATGATCTTTCAAATATTTACTAGGTGGGAGTTTTACCGTAAATTCAATTTCCATACGGTAAGAAGATGTTTCAAAGTTATTTTGTTACTCTACTACAAATCTCCCAAACTAAACTGAAGTTTTGATTCTTTATTTGGATCTCATGAACCCAGTTTTATTGTACCTACAATAATTTGCTTGCGTAATATGTACGTCACTGATAGATTAAAATGAACTGCTGAGCAAAGCAGCCCAATTTACTATCTACTTCCCAAATTGAACTGCTAAACGTAAAACCATAACTGTTAACATAAAAAAAATTCTACCGACTACCGAGTCTGACTGAATTACTAACTTTCAACTAACTTTATTCTTTATCAGTTAACTGCAAATGGTTTTGAGTTGCCATAATCGAAAAAATTAAACTGGCTATGCATAATAAGTTTCTAGTTGTTTTCCAATGATTTTTTTTTCTCGAAAATGCCATCACAGCGAAAGCCCGTTCCAACGAATACCAATACAAAGAAATATTCGTTAAATCGAAAGAAATTTTCAGTCCAGATTTGATTTCCATTACATTGCTTGAATTCTATTTCAGCGAAAAGTAAAAAAAGTTTTCGGTCTTTGATGTTCGTTTTATCGGATTTCAACGTAACTGAATTCAAGTCATGTCTTTTTGCTGTCGAAGAATATTTTTTTCTACTTTTATTAGTTAAAAAAAAAGACTAGTTTCGAATTGCAAATTCCAATCTTTTGCGAACCCAACATTTTACTATGAATAACATATAAACTAAATGCATAAATCGGCTAACATGTCCTTCAGAGGTTCAGAAAAAATCCAAATTGAATTAACTTTACTTTTGACGCACGTTCGAGCCATTTGCGAGGCTACCCCAACCCCCTTCGAGAAAGAAAAAGTACAAGTTTTATTTCAAATCACGATATCCTAAGTTAGTACCGGTTGAACAATGAACTTATACCGATTCGTTTAGACAAAAGCTTTTGTCGCAAATTCTTTTTTAGCTGCAATTCTTTTAGGGTGAAAGTGTTCGAATCAACGTTTCATCCATTTTTATGCAAACAGTTTTTTTTATTTTTGACTAATGTTTGAAGAGACTCTGCCTAGAAGAAATAGTCATTTTTTCCTTAAAACTAAGCAAAGGGTGTATACTAAATACAAATTTTGTCGGGAAAGCATGAACACCATGCCCACCTTATATGTAAAAACACTAATTTTTCACAACCAGTAGAGGGACAAAGAAATTGCCCCCCCCCCCTTAAATGACGGGTCTATCTGAAGTCCACCTGAAGACTGTTGACATTCGTCTTTGGACGATTCTACTTCATAACCGATTGAAAACAAGACAAACCATGGTTGCTAATACACATCATTGTCAAAACAAGTTCTTTTTCCCTGAAGAATCATTTCTGTTTTCAATTTTGCTAGCGGGGCTGGTATAAAATAATTGTTACTTGTACAAGGTGGGGCAGAGCAACTTAATTGCTTCTTCAATGAAAATAAAACATGTATATATAAAAATTGTATTATTTGAGCGCCATAGAGAACAATGAAAACTTATAGTTCTTAATACACTGTGTCAGTCGATTTTGATGCAGGACATCCAAAGGAAGGCATTGCACCTAGTTCCAAAAAAAAATGATTTGTAGATTTTTTTTTTAATAGTAATTAAGACAATTTTCACATAAATTTCCTAATATGGGGTGGAAATTACTTGCACGTGAATATTATGTGTCCATCGAAAGCACCGATTTTTCTGCTAACTTCCAAGTTGAATAAAAAACAAGTTATAAGCTTTTTAGTTCCATTTTCGAATGCTTTCGTCAACTCATTTCAGTATTCAATTTATCACCTCAACTCCCTGTCGATAGCTAGAATTGCGTATATCATCTGCTTGTATGATATGATTTGTATGTATGATATGACTTTCACCACTCAAATCTTGAAGTGACAATTTTTTCTCTTAAAAGGTATCCAGGATTTTAATATGTTTTGGGTCTAAAACGTATAAGAGCTGAATCTTTTTATAAGTACATTAATGATTACGTAAATATGTGTCAGAATAAGGATACATAGTCGATTGACAAGATTGGAAAATAGTCAGTCAAATCCATTTATCTATCATTTTAATGAAACTTGAATGCAATGAAATGCTTTTTCATTTATTTGCGTTGATTGGACATTTGCTTACTATCCAATCGACCAGAAATCTCTGTAAACATTTTTAAGAAAGATTTCAATAGCTGAGGCCACCATTGATGGCGAACAGGGGTTGGAGAGCGAAGCGAGCAGGGGTCAGAGCCCTGCAGGTTTTTAAAAGTTTTGATTTGGAATTCAAAGTATCTTATGCTTATTTGCCGCACGATATCGCTCTAACAAAAAAAAACCTTGCTTTTTATATTTTAAGATAATTATGCAAGATATTAGATACCACCACATTTAACGTGGCAGCAGTAAGTCAAAAGTTTTATTTTGTACAGTCTACCGGGACAGTAACTGCATTTTTTTTTTTTTTTTTTGCATTTTTGTCACCTATTGTACGTTAGCTTTAATGGACAATATTACTTATTTGGTTTCTACTGAAAGAAAAGTGCAAAAAAGCGTCAAACTCCAACATTTACCAGTTAGTACTGAATAATAAAAGCTTTTTTTTAAGTGTCCCGAAAACTCATTTTTGCAGATACTGCCGATAGAACGAATAAACAAAAAGTTTTTTCCCATAGTTAGGATTGAATCCCAAGTTCTACCATTTATTTTTAGCTTGCCTTTCCAAAAGGTATTTCAAAACAAAAGATCATCGTCTTAAAACTGAGTTCAAATTGCTGTTTTCTTACGAGTTAAGCAATTTTATGTACTACTAACGTCACATAAAACGAATATCCAGAAAGCTGTAATAATTTACACTTAGTCGGACATTTAACTTTCTGCTTAATCTTCGTTAATAGGACACTCGGGATAGAAAATTAAAAACGAAAGCTCTTTAAAACTCAGTCTCGAAAACTAGTAAACCATTACTTCTGTTATTGTGTTAACAAACAAGCTGGAACGTAGGGATTTTAGTGTTGCAGACTTTCACTTTGAGATAAACGATTCTAAGTTTCTATTCTTCAGGGCCGGATTTCGATTTAAGGATTACCTATAAGCTAATACGAGTATGGGGGCGCCTTCCCCCTTTTGTTGTCCGGATAACTTATGTTAATGGCAAAACATGGTAATTTAAAAATAAAAAAATACTATGCGATGTGAGTGTCTTTTCCTCTGATGCATAAAACCATGCGTTTTTCCTTTCATTTTTTTTTAATGCTGCCTGATTCTCTGGTGTTGAATTGACCTTTGAGAAGAGGAGGATAAGGAGAGTGATTCAAGGACTTGCTTTAAATTCTATAAAAAAAATATTCTCAATTTTAGGGGCTCTGGGGGATTCTCCCCCGGGGAAAAATTTGAAATATTGATGTAAGATTTCTTATTACGGATAATTTGAACAAGTATCAGGAAAAAAATTGGCAAAAAGAAAAAAAAAATATTTTTAAAGTCATACTCTTTTGCAGATAAGGTCGTACAAACTGAAAATGATTTTTGGTTCGACAAATCGTCGACATTAATCGACAGCGGGAGGAGAAAATGTAACGCATCATCTCTTGCTGACATCGGCAATTGTACATAAAATTAAGAAACGGTGTAGAAAATTAGAACATAAGTACCAAGAGAGTATCAATCTAGCCATTCAAATAATTCGTAGTTTATACTCTTAAGAAATAAAATAGAAGCAATTTTCAAGTTCTCTCAAACACAAATTGTCAAGGCCTTTATAGCAAATAAATTATTTATAGCACTTCATTTGCACTTTCCAGTCTCTAACATTTTGATATTTGATTCTATAGTTCTACTAAATCGTTCTATTTTTGTAAGAAACTCCGGTTTTAAATTAAAAAAAGCAAAACACTTTAAATTTCTTTTTCAACATTTTGTTACCATTACAAGTAGTGCAAAAAGCGAAAAAAGAACAGAGATCGTGTACTATTTTTTTCTAGTGCTAAACAGCCGAACAGTAAGCAGTAGAAATAATTCCAAAAGAACTTCTGAAACGCTGAATTTGGGATTAAGTATTCAGGGTCTGATTTAAGTGCAAACCTGTTAAGCCCGGCTTAGTGGCCTCCTAGCCTGAAGGGCCACCAAAATTACGAACTTTTTTTTTATAGTCAGCTCTGGTTAGTTGAGCTGTGACCTTGATTATGTTTACCTGTTTTAAGGGAGTTTTGCGAAAAATAGACGTGTTATTGGCTCGGATTTTAGTTGAAATGTGTTTGAAAAGTTACTAAGAAAGTTTCTCGACTCAACTTAGCGGCAATTACCCCTCCCTATTTTCCGAAGCAGAGGTAAACATCGCCAGAGTCGGAGCTCAACGTCGCAGAGCCTAACACCCCGTTTGCACTGGCGGAATTAAGCCGCTTAGTTTTCAACTAACCTACTGCGCATTCACTTAGCGCATCTCAAAGCCGCTTCAGTTGAGCGACACTGGGAAGCCGCTCAACAAGACATTCGTCGCTTAAAGATGGCTGCCTCCTTGAGCTTAAAGCGGAAGGACAATTGGGCAGACGATGAAACGTTTGCCCTCGTAAATATATGGCATGAGAATCTTTCAAATTTAAGAAAAAGTAAACGCAACCGTGTGGTTTATGAAGGAATGAGCTGTTCTTTCAAAACATACGGACTTACACGGAGTTCTGCAGAGATCTCGAAAAAAATACAAAACTTAAACCGGCGTTACAGGTGAGTGATTTTTTTCTATTTATTTATGTATGCATTTGTACAATATTTTTTCTTGCAATAAATTGTGTCAATGTAAATAAGAATTTTCAAAATTTATTCGTAAACATAAAGGTTTTTTTTTATTGTTTACAATTAGAGACGTACCGAGTAGCACTTTGGCCGAGTACCAAGTACTCGGCCGAGTACCGAGTTACCGAGCACTCGGCCGAGTCACGGAGTACCAATTATGTTTTAAGAAGAACCACTGAAACACATGTGATGAATTTTGAACTTCTTGGAATAGTAGTATAGACCTCCTAGTCCATATAATAGTTTTAAAAACTAAATTCCTGCTGAAATTTAATTGCTCATTATTTAGAAAATTTTGTCAAAAATTACCAAAAAAAAAAAAAAAAAATAAATAAAAGTAAATAAAGAAAAGGTATGATTAATCAAGTTAGAATTAAAACAAACTATACCAATCTATTATAGTTCTAGTCCGCTCAACATGAATAATTTTTGAAAGCAAAGAAAACAAATGCACTACAGACACTTGTTTCTGCATTACAAGGAACAAGGCCGGCAGGGCAGCTGCCCCGGGGCCTCCACAACAAAGGGGCCCCCACAATAAAATTTTTACAAAATATCCTAACTTGTGCTGATTGAAAATTTATGTGATATAATACATGTGTATCAAAATAGTCGGATATATATCAAAGTATGGGATAATTTTGAACCCTGATTAGGGGCCTCCACACTTCCAAATCCGGCCCTGAAAAGGAACGTCTTTTTCAGGGCGTAAAATGTGTGTTAAAGAATGCAAAGACATTCCACAAAAAAATCTGCCTTTTGTCGGATGCCTTTAAATCTGTGAGTCACATTTTGCGCATTGAAAAAGGAATTCCTTGTAAACCCAAAGCACATGTCCATAATTCCATTGAAGGATTACAAACTTCATTAACCTCAAAATTTAAATTTCACTTGTAAATTTGAATTGTAAACAAGGGCACCCATATAAGGGGGTAAGGGGGCTCAAGCCCTGCCCCACCCCCCTTAGAAATGAGAACTTCCTTTTTTTTAATGCTTTTTTCTTTGCAAAAATGTATTTAATAATTCTTTTCCAGCCATTAATGAATAAGTTATTAAAGGTCAAATTTTAAAATCTTTTTACTGTACTGAAATCCGTTTCCATGTAGAAAATAATCTAAATCATGGAGAAAAATTTTGCATTGGGCACCCTTGATTGTAAATGATTGCAGAATATTATATATATGATTGCGCTTTTTATAAATATTAATATCTGTCATGGAAATATTGCTTTTTTTGCAACTACTCGGTATGGGCGGAGTACCTATTCAAAGTTTGGCCGAGTACCAAGTAGTTCGCGAGTACTCGGTACTCTATTCACAATCCCAGATGTTATAGAAGTGGTTCCGCCTAAAAACACGCCATTTTCCCATAGTCAATTAATTTTGTACAAAAACCTATCTAGCTGCACAAATAATAAAGGACAACAAACCGGGCCTTTTTCTCCATTCCTTTCATGAATGATATTTTACTATTTCTACTTGTCTGATTTGGAACTGTATTTTTATACTTTGAATTTGAGGGATTAAAATAGAAATTTGACATTTTAGCGTATTGCTAAAGCATTTTCTCCAGTTTTAGCATTTTTGCTAAAGAACTTATAAACTCGGCTGAAACATTGCATTGCAATGATAAGTTTGTAATGATCATTTTGATATTAGTTTATAATAATTTTTGAGCAGATTTTAACCCCCACTCCCACAGTATGTACAGTTCATACACTTGAATACAGTGCCGTACTTAGGGAAAAATAGTATTTGGGGTAACTCACCTTTGTGGGGTTTACAGGAAGTCCCCAAAAAAAGCGGTAGTTTTTAAACACATTTACGTTACAGTGACATTCCTTTTTAACATGAAAAATTAAATGTATTGGGGGACAAAGCTCCCTTCTCATCTGCCCAGGGTTACAGGACTGATTATGTGCATATATTAATCTGGTTAATTACTGAACTAAATATCTAGTGATGCATTTGAATGCTTAAGATTTGAAGCTGCATATCATTTACAAAAAAACCTTTGGTCGCCTCTGAAAATGCTTTTGTACTTCTAGGGAAGAAAAAACTAAGATTGGCACAACTGGAGGAGAACTGTCCAAATGGAGATTTTTTCAAGCGGTGCATGAAGTGATTGGGGTGCTACCGTGCCAAGATGCATCGTCAATGGTGGAAAGCATGGATAACAGCTTTCTGGCCGATGAAAATAGTGAGCAATAAGGATATTAAAAAACACTTAAAATTTATTTGCATAAAATCTAAACCATGCTCATAATTTATTTATTTATTTATTTTTTGCAGCATCTTTAGTGACAGATATGTCTCTTGAAGAGGACTGCCAGGAAGGTGGAGCATTACCAAATCAAGTGCGTAGCATAAATCCTCATTATTAGCATTGTATTACTTGGACCAGTTATATAAAAAATGTATCGAGTGGAAAAACTTAAAATTGGGGGGGGGGGTAATCTTATTACATTGTTTAAAAATTGATATTTATCAAATAAATCATAGAGGGAATGTGATTTTATTTCAGATACAATTTCATTCATAACACCTTTTGTATTAACAAATTTTGCCAATTTGCTTCTTGGTTGGCATTTGCAAAAAAAAAAAAGAAAAGAAAAGTTTTAGAGTTTTTATGCTTTGAATTGCTTGATCAGCTGTGGATGTCATGTTAATACCAAGAGTAAAATGCTGCTTATTCTTCTCAGTAAAAATTTGCATGCGGTAAGTTGTTGATAGTCTTAGTTGATACGCTATGAACTATGTTGACTTGTACAAAATGGCATCACCTTGCAAGGTTTATTTCTAATTTCCTCTTTTCTGCCTCTCAGAGTGGAGTGCTACCCTACGTTTCTGTATAATTATTAGTTCTCTGACTGCGTACAGTCATTTGTCGTTTTTTGTAAAAGCAATTTAGAGTGTATGTAGTTTTCTTCAGTGTTTATTTTATTTTTTGAATTGTCAGCTACCTGCTGCAGATCCAGTAGAAGATGTTGGTGTCGGTAGTCCCCGGCCTGAACTTCCCGAGCTGGAACCAGTAGCTGGTCCATCAAATCAAGAAGATTCTGTTGCACCCCAGGTTAGCAATTTTTTAATTAAATGTTGTACACGGCAACTGAAATTCATAATTTTGAAAAAAATCACTTCATTATTTTGTTCATATTGCCGAGTATTTGTCTCCTAATATCCAGTATTCAATTTTTTGACTGTTCAATAGATGTTAATATATATTGCTAGCTCCTTTTGAAAAAGCAGACTTCCCAATGTTCATTTTTAGCAATTTGTTTCATTATAGTTATTATCAAAAACTTTTTAGTTTTTACTGTCGTGGGCACCGCAGAGGAAGACACTGAGATAGGACTTCAACACCCTCTTGTAGCGTCACTTAGGTTATTTTGCCCTAACCCCTCTTATTCATTTTATTTTTTTTTTTTTCAGAGACCAAAGAGAAGAAGAGTTGAAGGAGGGAAAAAGACCCGATTTTTGGGCGAATTGTTACAAAAATTCAATAACATACAGCAGAATTATAACGATAATTCGAAAGAAATGCTGAATATAATGAAGCAATCTGTAGAAAATGACGCCAGTATTATTGAAGTTTTAAAAGAACAAACAAATGTGCAGAGGGATTTGTTAAATAAATGATTTTAATTTTGTAGTTTTGTGTTATTAATAATTGTGTTATTAATAAGTTTTGCATGTGTAATTAATAGTTTGTGTTTATAATAATTATTATATATTAATAATTTTTAATTTGTAGAATGAAACCAACTGTGTTTTAATAGTGGATTATCTGTAGTATTAGGCTTCAATACTTGAGAATGAAAAAAAAAAACATGTAAGTCATGACTTTTAAACTCGTTTGCTACGTAAAATGTTTTTTCCCCATATTTTGCAGAATAGAAAGTTTTACTTGATTTGTAAATTTTTGTTCGGAGGACATAAATCTTTCTAATTAAAATAAAAGTGCCAAAAATTACCTGATAAAAATCTCGCCAAATATCCAGTACTCGGCAAATTTTTATTTTGCATTAAAGTTTTCAATTTTAATCGAGACATGGGGGCCTAGAAAAATAGTCATAAGTTTATTTTATTGAATTTTTATTTGTTCCATAGTTTTTTTTTTTTTTTTGAATGTTTCTTTGACAATATGATTGTACCCCGTTAAATCCATTAAAATATGCATCAAGGTAGGTAATTTTCCGGTGCTGTAATGCTGTTAACAAATGACTCAGTCCTGTATCATGTATAATTTTATGTGGAAGGAGAATTTATTTTTGAAGAACAATTACTACGTAAGCTGTATTTGAGCACCAAATCAACCCTGCTCTGATAAAACCAAGTAGTTCAATTAAATTAGCTCGTTTCACATGTACTGACATTATTAAAGCATGGGGTAAAATTGGTACGAAGAAGTTCACTATACAGAAAGTGAAAAATACTGAAGCAAATTGAACTATGCCTATAACATATCTACTCCATACGTATAAATATTTGTTATGCATGCATGATCATATTTCATTTTCTGTTAACAATGAAGTTCATTTCTCCGTGTAAGAAAAGGGTAGGTATATCAAAAAGAAGTTGCTGCACCCTCTCAAAAATACGATTCGGCACATTTTATCTGACGATTTAATAAATTTCTTTTATATACCTATACTGCTATTCTAAGCACATAAGTGGTATCTGAATGTTTTATCAAAATCAAGTTATTGTTAGGAGGTGATTCCTTGTAACATATTTTACCAATATGCAATTTTTTGGACATGGAAAATGCAAGATTTAGAAAAATTGTGAAAAAGTGAAATCTGGATTAGATATATGGAGGAAAACTTGAAAAAAGCTTCTCATTTTTGAGGTGAACTGTAGATATAACTTTCAAACCTTAGCGCAACAACATAATAAATTGCATATATGTAGGTATGTGCTAAGTCTACCCATTATTTATTTCATTCGAAACATTGTGAAGTTTATCCTCACAACAATTCAAGTTTGAGGGGCTCCTGGACATAGGTTTCACTGTTGCATTATTTTAAACAAATGAAATAAACAATCTGAATTTTAAAAAAGGGTCTTTTTATTTTAAACATTTAAAATAATTTTATATTTTATCAAGGCAGCGTTACATACTTGTTTAAAAAATGTGCAAACTTTAAATTACAAATGTTAGCAATGGTTGAGAAGCAGGACAAAGTTCTTGAAAAATTTATGATGTTGAATACAGCAAAAACTGACAGTTTGAAATGTGAAGATCAATGGTCAATGACAAAACTGAAGGTTACTTGAGAAATTTAAAAAATAAACTATTATCAAAATACAATTAAAATCACTTTGTAAACTAATTTAACATATATGTGAAAAACAACATCAAAATTTTGTACAAAAAGGTCTATCTACATATATACATTTTAAGAGGCAAGAAAATTAGCAATAGCTTCTCTAATGCGCACTGATTGTTCATCAGTGTCTCCTTCCTCGGTATCTTGATTTGGAAGAGCTTGGGGAACACTCCATGTTGGGTCAACATCATCACTGTTTAGTTCACAGAGGTTGTTTAGAATGCAGCAGGCTTGTATAATCTTCGTTGTGTTTTTGATGGAAAAATCCATTTGTTGAAGACAACGAAAACGAGCCTTCAGCCTTCCAAAAGCATTTTCTACAACAACTCTAGCTCTAGAGAGTGTAGAGTTGAAGTGTTTTTGATACTCTGGCATTTGGTGCCTCTGTATGTACGGCTTCTGCAGAAAAGGCAGCAACGGAAATGCGGAATCTGCAACCAAACATGCAGGGACACTAACATTGTTTAGTATTCTGTTTAGAGGTGGGAAAATGGGGCTTTGGCGGAAAAAACGATATAAATTTGAATTTTTAAATACAAAATCATTATTTCTTCCCGTAGCCCCCACGTTTATGTATAGGAACTTGTATTTTGCATCCACCACTGCTAGAAGTATTACACTGTAAAAACTTCTATAATTGTGATAACAAGTTGCGTTTTTTTTTTGGGGGGGGGTTTTATTTGAATGTGGGAACCATCAATGGCTCCACAACATTGAGGAAAGCCCCAAATATCTTCAAATTCTCCTATTAAACGAGAAACTTCTGCTGTGCTAGATGGAAATGTTATCACTTCTTTAAGAAGATTGTCCACAAGTAATGAGCAGAATTCCAAGACACATTCACATACTGTGGATTTGTGAACTCCAAATAGGCTGGCAATCGTCCTATATTCTGCTGACGAGCCTAGTTTGTAGAGAGCAATTGCAACTCTCTTGCCAAGAGGAATGGGATTCCTGAAATTGCTCGCTTTCCTCTCAAATTCCGATGATCGATCACAGAGTTCAAAGTACATACTTTTGGTTATTCGGAAATTGCTTTTCCACTGCTCGTCCGTGAAAACAGTGGCAATTCTTTCGTACCACTGTGATTCTTTTGCCAGAGACCATGAATCTGGACATCTTGTACTGTCCGCCAGTACCAAACTCAACATCAGTAACTCTTGAAGAATTTTGTCCTGTTTTTCAATCATTAATAATATTTGTCGTTTGAAATTTGCACGTTTCTTAAACAAGTATGTAAGATTAGCTTGATAAGATATATGAGCTATTGCAACTTCGTTGTTCATGACGAAGCTGCGAATAGTAAATAGAAGTGCCGATAATTACAGTCACAGTCACGGCTGATTCAGAAAACAATATTTTTTTTCATTCGACGCCACGGCGCAGTGCTCAGATGGAGAGGAATAGAATCTAAGTTCCTTCTCTTCCACAGCATAAACACAGTTACAGTTAATTTACCATTCCATTTGAAGTCGCGGTTTGCAGTTAAACTTTAAGTGCGTTCTCTAGTGCAAACGACTGTTAAAGTAAGTGCGCTTAACTCGTAAGTGCATTGATGGGTTGAGCGCGCTTAGCTCGCAGTGCAAACGGGGTGTAACAATACATATAACAAGTTTTTCTATTTTGATCTACAAAAGGTTTCTTAATGTTTTTTATTCAAGTGCAAGTTTATAAATTTAATTTTTATTGTCGACTGTGTTTCAACAAGGCTAATGAGTTCAGTGGAAAACTTACTCTCCCCCACAGAGTGAGACAATAATCAGGAGTGACATCTTGCAGAGAATTAGACCACTCACATGTCACTCCATGGTAGTAGCTCACTATTACTGCTTATGTGGTATTTATTTTGTTTCTTTTGATTTATAATACTTCAAGATGTTTAAATCTTTCGTGATGGTTTATTTATGTAAACATAAAATTACAAAAATACATTGATACAAAAAAATATAACTTCAGAAATTCCTTTCAAGATTGGATGACTATGCTTGGCAGCATATAGTGATGCAAACGCCAAGGGTGTCACAGGGAAAGGGGGGAGGGGGTCAATAGGGTTACCCCCAAGAAATTCGAATCCCAACCCTAAAAATTAGTGCACGTAAGTTTCTTTTTTTTGGAGGTTAAGCCAATGGTTTTGAGGGATGGGGGCCTCTGCCAAGACAAAAATAGTTGCAATTGAGCACGTTCTTAGACTATGCAATTCAAGGGGCCACGCAAGTTTGTTGTGCTTATAGTACTAAAGTTTTTAAATCGGGCCCTGTAAGTAATTAACAGGATATGAAACATTGGGAGTTACAAAAACTTATTACACAATTGTCTGTATCAATATGCTACAGAAACGTGAGAACCATGATTTATATTTTTGATGAAGGATGTAGCCAGGAGTTTTTGGAACATTGTGCCCCCCCCCCTTCCCCTCATCTGGTTGCAGGGGTTAGCAAATCCTATTGCAGCTCAGCTCAACAACCGATTCAAGAGGTTAAATATTGCTAATGGAGTGACGTCGCTACGGGGGGTGGTCCATACTGGGTGTCACTCGTCAGGGGGGAGGGTGAAGTCCAAAGTGGAATTTCAAGTTTGTGAAATATGAAGCAATGCATTTTGAAGAATACAAATTTGAAAAATTCGCGGGGTAGGGTCCCCCGTTCCCCCTTTTTGCTACCTTACATTATAGAGCGAGTACTTAACTCAGGATTAGGTTCATATTTTCAATGCATCTGTATTTGAGATATATTCGAAGTTTTTTAGGTGCAATCAATTTCATACACCCCCTTATTTTTTTCACCTATCGAAGGTGTGCACACATGCGTCTAGGACAAGTTATATGAAAATCAATCATATTTTTTTATTTGTCTTATTATCAAACTTAAAACTTCGTTATAACAACTTAAAATTTCGTTATATGTAGTTCTTTTTAAAAATTGTATGAATTTGTTTCCATGCATGTTTACATAGAATATTAAAACTTTTTTCTTGCATTTGACAAAGGGGGTGACACTGCAAAATATTTTCCCCTGTGTCACCCATGTTAGGTACGCCACTTGCTAATGGACAGCAGAGTGGCGATAGAATGGACGCAGCAGTGGAACCCCTGCTGTAACCCTCCGCCTATAGTCAGCACCTCGAGACCTATGATCAGTCCAGATTTTTTCGTATCCTCATGATGACCGGTGGCGATGATCGGACACATCTACACCGCCACCAACTTGTGCTTCCAATAAACCGGACGAAGAGAGGCGATTTACCAGACTACAGCGTCCAGATAATCCGTCACTTTCTCGTACCTTCCATACCCTTCAGAAGACAAAAAATCTTGATGCACAAACCTTGAGAGAAATTCCGTTTTTTCTATCTATAGGTTTGTTGGCACAAATTCCGAATTTCAGGGTATTTAGTTTATGCCAGTGATTTCGATGTTCTGCCAGTTATTCTTAAAGTGTTGGGACAAATTCGTAAAAAAAAAATCAAACCATTAAAGCATGTCAGATGAAAAAAAAACTGTTTTGCTGCCATAATAACCATTTTTTAGAGCATTAAAGTTGCGTATTATTACATTTTAGGTTTAAGATATAACTGTAGCACTAGTCACGCATATCTTTCAATTTAATTTCCCTATTATTTTATTAAAGCATACCTAAAAATAACGAAGCACCTCGGATAAAGCTGAACCTCGTACCTCTGAGACTAGGATTATTGACACTCTTCCTGACATGTTTGCATGCCATCCTACAAAATGGCAAGTTCGAGTCAACTTCCCCTCTCCCTCTTCAACCCTCACGACTTCCCCTTCTATTGAGCAATACTGGTAGAAAAATCCTTGAGGTCCCAAGGGTTCTTTAGCAAAATGCAGGGTGTCCAAACCAAATGTACCGAATGGAAAGGTCGCTATACCCAAGACAACTTATAGTTCAAAAATTAAAAATAATTGAAATTACTCACATAGAGGTTATATTTTTGAAAAAATCAGTACCCAATCACGCAAGCTCCACTAAGCTATACGTGTCTTCCAATAGGAGATCACAGACGGTTGCTGTAACTTTCCAAAACTTCATTTTTCGACGAACTTTGTCTGACGATTCTGCAAACTCCAATATTGCAGTTTTTAAATGGCGGAATGATCCTTTAAATTTGATTTATAAATATAAATACCCGTATTTTACCATTTGGCAAATTGCAAATTCTTCGTTCCCAAAAATTAAGTTCGGGGCACCTCTGAGTAGCTATGAGGTCCCTTAGTAGCTCACTTAGAAGCTTTTTCTGTACACTTTCCGTTAAGAGAGGGGGGGGAAGGGGAGTTTTGTACCACTTAATACTCATATCATTGGAGAGATTTTTACATTATTTGCACTGTTATTAAGGATTTCGTATTTTGCATTGCACACAAGAGAACAATTTGTGCTTTCTCTTGCGATGACGCCATTTTTCTATTTGTCCGCTCATAAAAGTGCAGGTGCATCAGAGACAATTTCGCCCTCATGGCGAGAAACTTTTTTTTTTTTAATCGAGTGTTCAACTTAAATACATTTGATTCTGACACCCTGCATATCCATCACAGACGTTCATGAGGAAATTCCATCACCCACCTCCTCAAAGCCTAGAACTGATCCATCACTGTTCATCAATACTGTGCCCCACAAACTGCCCCAACCCTTACACAGACATCATCTCAAGGGTACAGCGAGCACTCCGTCCTCATGCTCGAAGAAGTAGATTCCGATATGCACACCGGTCGCATTCCTCCAGCCACACTCGATGGCCTGACAAGAACAATGTTGAAACATTTGACCTTTGCACAAATGATTGCTAGTGAAGGTCATAATCAGAGGCAGAAATAACACGAGCTTCTAGCACAGAAATAAGAAAGACCGACAGTGTCGCGAAAAATGTGTTGTGTATCGATTTGGACATTGATGCATAGTATATGTGCTATGTTTAATTTTAAAGTAAAACCTCCTTCACACGAGGAATCTTAGTTCAATCAACTTTCGAACAGACCAGCGGTTATTGGGAAGTGCAACGAGATCGAAAAGGGAAGGAATCATCTGGCATTCTTCACACGACAGTCAACTGTGCTTGGGGTGCCAGTTTACCAGGCACATCCACTAATCAACCTTGGATGAGAATGGTAGCGTCACATGTGCCTGGTGTCACGCCAGGTACAATTGACTATCGTGTGAAGAATGCCAGGTGATTCCGTCACTTTTTTATCTAGTTACACTTCCTAATAACCGCTCGTCTGTTCGAAAGTTGGCTCATCTATTTTTTTTTCGTGTGAAGGAGGCTTAAACGTGTGAAAGCATTATATGAATGTGTAGGTGTGTGGTAGTTCCCAAACCTTCAACAAAATAAAGATGTTACCCATTAACAGTATCACTGTGTGAGTTTTGCCGCAAACATTTTTATTATGTGTACTTGTTCGCCCTGTCCCCCATTAACATGAATGTTATTTAAGCCTCTGATTATGAAAAAAAATATTTCTTTTTTTCTCTAAAACCTTCACTCATTCATAATTCTCTTACTATCCTGATTGAAAACACAACTGAAAACAATGTTACCTATGTAATTATTTGTATTTTCAGCAAAAGCTACGCAGATCGAAATAAATAAAAATCAACGACTTACCTGTAACTTCTTTCCATGCTACTTCCTGACGAATTTGGAGTTGATGATTGGCGAACGACATCTACTGACGAACTTTAAGTTGAAGACATCTGACAAAATAAAGAAAAAAAAATACTATGATGAACAACTGAAATCAACACTAAGGGAAAGATTTCCAAAACTGTTGCTTTCAAGTGTCAAAATGAAATTTAGGATGAAGTAGGGAGGTGCTCTTCTTCCATTGGGTGTTGAATTGATTTCGCCTAGTAAAACCCCAAAAGCAAAAGAGGCAGGAATGTGAAGTCGTGAGCTAATTTTGAATTCAGTTTATAGACGAAGCAAAATATTTAATTAGTTAATAGTTAACTTATTAGCTGATACTTGATAATTTATTATTTGATAGTTTATTAATTGGCAATTAATACTGTATTTCAATGTATAATAATTTTAATTAGTAAATAATTGCCGAATAGTCATTTCGAGAGCGATGTTGCGATTTTTTAATTCCCCTTTTTAACGAACTGTACTAGGGCATATATTTCCTTACCAGGAAACATCACGAGCTCAGTAATCATGAAAAAAGTTAAAAATGCTCGCATTCGAAAGAGTATCTTTAGAAAAAAATTTGACCCCAATATTGTGTGCCCTCGTCCTTGTGTTTTTGAGATATGGGGTTTCAAAGTCTGTCGAAATCTTACGAAAATTCGCCAAATTTAAAGACTTGGCAAGAAATGGAAAATACCACGTGATTTCATCGCCTGCGTCTAGCAAGACTCTCATTTCCATTCCTGGTCATCTGCAAAGCGCGTAAACGATGTTTCGAATTAACCCTTTACTTGTGTGGGTAAAATTAAAAAGTAACTATGAAGCCTGTGAAATGGAAACTAGAGAGCTTTATCCAGAGGAGCTACAACTTTGTAACGAAATTGAACGTAGGATTTAACTTCGTAATCGTGATAATAATGCATTTCAGAGTTTAAGTGCATTTCAAGTGTTTTACTTAACTAATTTAAGTTTGTACTCTTGTAATGAAATGTGTTGTAAGTAATTAATAATTATGTACGATAATTAATATGAATAAGTAAAAAAAAAAGACATGCTTATTAAAGCTTATATATTGAAAATAAAATGGATAGTTTTTGATGTTGAAAGAACATGATCATGGATTGTAGTATCCCAGCTCTTATTTATTTTTTCAAAAGTTATTATCATTCATGAAGTTTTATTGTCTGACCACTGCTAGCGAAAACGTTTAATTTTTAATTTAAAATCGAAAAAAATAATAATTAAAAAAAGAAAACAACGGATAGTAAATGTCAAAAATTTGCACAGCAAAACTAACGATGTCAGAAATTACTTCATAACAGATTCTTATAAAAAATTTTATAGTCGACGTTCATTACAACAACCCCTGTAGTTCGAAAAAGTCTGTCACTGCAATTGAAAGTCGCTATAACGTAAATGCACATCATATTGCATGTTATTTAGTCATTTTAAAAAATACTGAAGTCACTTTTACCAATTATGTTTCACGTTAAAAGGGAATTCAAATACGAGCAAAATAAAAATTAATACAGTTTTTTTTTTTTATTTGACTTGTTAGAGGGTTTACACATAACTTGAAAACGATACACATAACGAAAAACACACTGGAAATAACTGACAGAAATCGTTTTTTTTTTTTAATTTGAGAACATGGTTTGAAATCTTTAAAAATGTCGTTTTCTTTGTATTTAGATACTGTTGAAGACTTCAAATTTACGACTTTTCAAAAAAAAAACTTTAAAGTGTGTTTACTGTTTCTCTACGGTTATCATATTTTTTTTAAAACAGTTTCATCATCGAATAAACTTTTTCAGTGGAAATATTTCACCCGCAGAAGCATAAAAGTTTTAAACATCAGTTTTTTAACAGACAGTCTTAAGAATAACAAAAAATTCCATTGTTTTTACAATAAAATAAAACATATTTCGGGCTGTGGCGTTTTCCCCTATACAGTTGCACGTTAATATCCCGGAACACAAGCCCCTAAAAATTTCAATACCGCAGTTTGTGCCACGACACCCCGCGCCATGGTAGTCACCACGAGTAAAGAATTAATGCGATATTTCTCACACGCTTTGGTGGTGACCAAATATGGAAGTGAAATGTCTTGTCAGATGCAGATGTTGAATTCGCGCCGTACCTTCCATTTCTGAACAAAACTCGCTAAATTTGGCGACTTTACTAAAAATTTCGGCAATTTTTAAGACATATTTCGATAACGTGGTCACGAGGGCACGTAGTTTCAGTGCCATAAACATGTTTTCCAATGCTCTTTTGAATGCCACCAATTTGGAATTTTTTTGAATTTCCTTGATCGTGATGTTTCCTGGTTAGTAGCATTTGTCACAACCCAAAAATTTGGGTGAGAAATCAATTTCACGCATTTAACAAAAACATACCTGTCACAAACCAAAAGTTTTGGAGAGCAAATGGGATCGTTTCCGAAATTTTATAAGTATTTTGTTCTTGAAAGAGCAAGCTTAAAAACATAAGATTTGACAATTTTTTAAATAATTTGACAAAGTTTAATATTTTTAAAAATATATATATTAATCGGTGCGGAGATTAAATTTCCTTTTTTACGTTTCTGCACATGATATCGAAAGTGATGAAGTGCTCTACACTGATGCCATTAGCGCAGAGCGCAATATTAAAATCTCTTCTTTATTCACATATACTGGCAACGATATAGTTGATGGCAAGAGCAGAGTGCAATATTTAATTCGCTTCTGAATTATCATGACCTGGAAACGCTGTAGACAGCAAACTAAAAAACATTCAGCACGCCAAAGTTCATCACTTGTGACTTCATAAAGACCACGACTTATTTGAAGTATTGGATACTTTAAAAAATTAAAAGTTTTAAAAAGTAAAAGATTTTCCTCGCTCCATCTTTTATTTATTTATTTTTTTTACTTATTCTACCAACTTTAGTGACTAATAGTAGTACTTTTGACTGATGGAAACCCCATTGATTTCACGTATTTAAAAAAAAAAAAATTACTGTTCCACGCTTAATTGTACATAAAGTTGATCTAAAGGGGTATGAAGTTAAATGAGCTAACAATAAATATTTCTTTTAACCAGTCACATCACCCAAAAAATTGTTTATTCAAAACAATATGCAACGATTCCAAATCTATTATTAATTACGGGACGCTGGAGCGTCCCGGCTGCCAAGAAAAACAAACGTCAGCAGTCAACAAAAGCAAAGCCGCCGCCAAGAAAGACGAAAGGAAATAAACGTGACTAAGTACAGTTTACACAACAGATCAAATTGGGGTTTTCTGGGTTTTTCACTCCTCTGTATCTCAGCCCAATGAAGACCCCCGCAGTTTATTTTTGGTATACTCAATCTCTATTGGCCCGTGACGACGTAAACCAAAAAAAGATCCCCTGGACCATCATGGGGAGGAGGAATTTAAGTTAGAAAATCCGCTGTTCAAAAAAGTTTTCGCTTTCCTTGACAGGACTACAGCCTAGACGAAAAGAGGAATCAAGTTGAAATTTCGCACACACATTCCTTGTGCCCCATTGATGTGCCTTTTGTGTCATTTGAACCCCCACTCCCCTTGTTTTTACCCCCACATTGTACCTTCCCGGAGTTCTGTCACAGCCCCCCGGGGGGGCAATGGTAATGATTTTGGGCATACATATTCTTGAGGGGCCATTAAGTACATATACGAAAATTCAACCCCAGGGACATAATGGGCCGGAGTAATAAAAGTCTGAAAATCACTAATTTCCCCTAAATTTTTATGTACTTACTCTCAGCTTTACTCACGGGGTTTGTTAATCTCTGACTGCAATTGCAAGGTTAGAACAGATCTAACAGTTATTCAAAAGTTGTCATAGGAAATTCAACCAAGACTAAAACAGATCCAACAGTTGCAACTAGACGTTAAATCTCGGATATCAGAAATTTGCCACAGCTACTGCGCATGCGCGCGAACTTATCTCATTGGACTTTCCGTTTTAAGATTCCATGTTTGTTTATATTTAAGCAGAGAAACAAATTAATGAATGAGATTAGAATGCTGCCCCCCCCGCCCCAAGTTTTATTAAAACGAAATTTCCTTCTCCCTGTTTTTCAGTTTTGATATATTTAACGGGGCGGGGGGGGGGGATTTTAAATGTCGGCGCGAAACTGGGGTCAAACAATTAGAATATATTGCGTGATATATTTTATGAAACTATACGCATATGAATATCCCATAAAACGTAAAATAATATACGATTTAAGAAAAAAGTAATTAAATAAAAAGTGAAAAGCTAGATTAGAATTGCCCGCAAGCTGTAAAACATTTAAAAAACCTTTATGAAAATGTTGAATAATCCGTCAATTTAAGAAACTAATAGAATTACGAAGTTGTAAAATACTCGAAAACAATATAATTTAAAATATAGTATTTTGTTATCCAAGAAGTTTTCTTTGCAACATAGAGGATACAAGAATTGCAATAAAATTTAAACGGCCCAATTCTCGCAAAACGAAAATAGAATCTAAATGGTTAGAACCTTTTTGCTCACCAAGCAACCACTTCACTTTCAAAAGCTTCCCCGCCAAACAGGATAAACAATTTAAAGGATCTATCCATATTTCTGAGGAGTTGAAGATGGAAGGAGGTTCTAATGGAAGTAGGTGTGATGAAAGAGGAGAATAGGGAGGATGATAGTTTGGCAGATACTTGGTGCGCGAACTAGATATCACAACTTTTAAATGCTGAGGGTTTTTGGGTTTAGGATGAAGGCGTTCTTTTTGTGTGGAAAAATTAAAGGTTTCCTTGGTGGGGAAATTTTTACAACAGGGTTGTTTTTGATGAGATATATGTTCATTCAAGAGAAAACTAATGATTAGACAAATTAGCTGCCTATGGAAAGTGTAAGTTCAACAAAACACTGCATCTGTTTTCAGGCAAGTGTATAAAATTGGCTAGCTCCATTCTTCTGGAAAGAATTGAAATAGTGCGTTGAATCATTACTAAAAAAGAATTCAAGATTTTCGATCTCTCGCCGTAAAACCGTAATCTTAGCCTATCGACAAAAACTTGGAAGTTCTTGTGAACTTCTAAATCGGTCGAAAAAGAAATTTCTATCTAATGAAATATAGCTACAGAAGATAAATATTAGGTTGCAATATATGCATTGAACTATTTCCCAAATTTCCCGTAAAACTGAAAAACAGTTTATGCCTCTTCACCGGCTTTCAAATGAATAGTCAAAAAAGTGCTACAGCTACTAATTTTCGAAAATCTGCTAGTTAAAATAGGACCCAGGTTTAGTGCAATAAAGTCAGTCGCACAGAAACACCGTCGCAAACTACTAAATAGTTGCATTCACTGAAAATAAATCTACTCCTTCTATTACTAGCTACAAATGGAAAACTCCTAAATTACTTTTTACTTTGCAGCAAACGAAGAAGGATTCCCAACAGTTTTTGAAAGAACAAATTTAACGATTATAAAAAAAGTTATTTACCTCAACAGTTTCAAAATTTAGTTAGTTAAAACACGACCTTTGATAATTCCCACGAAGTCAGCCGCTACAAAGACCTCGTGAACTTGTAAAAAGTGCGACACTGAAAGGAAATTCTTACCTTACGTAAGCTTGCTACAAATGAAAATCTTCGATTCCGAAAAGCTAGATCCCCACCCCTAAAAGTTTTACAGCAACTTAAGAAAATACACTCCCCCCCCCCCCCACCGAAAGAATTGGAGGGATGAGTTAAAAGTTTGGCAAGTGTCACGACAGTTTAAGATTTGCATGTTCGTGTTAACAAAACCGTTGCTTCCGTTTACTCAGGGCCCGATTTAGAAATTTTAGGACTGTAAGCACAACAAACCTGTGGGCGGCTCCCTTGACTTGCAGAACCGAAGAACGTGCTCAATTGCCCATCTTTTTGTTATTGCAGAGATTCCTATCCTAAGAAAAATGGCGTACCATCCAAAAAACAAAGAACTGATACACTTCCACATCCCCCCCCCCAAAAAAAAATCAATGATGCAATCTGCACCATTGATTTTTTTTAGGTTGACCTCATTGAAATTTGCATGGCTATAGGCTGCAGTAAACCGAGGATATGTAAATATATATGTTTTGATAAAGTCACTGAACATCTTAAAAACTTTTCCTTCCCCAAACTGATCTCAAATTGCTTGCAAAAAGTAAATAAAGTGCTTTTGGGGGGCGGAGAGGGGGTGCACCTGCATAAAAATGAGTTGATCACCCTCCGTCCAGTCAGCTGCATGTATTTTGTGAGTCGAATGCTAAGTACTTCTGATGTAAACTAGCTAAATAAAATACTAGATGGTAATAAAAAGTTGTTTTAATATTACGGATACAAAAGTGACAGCTCACAACAGGCTCTGGGATCAGATGACTGCTAGTCAATTTATCAACCCTCAATAAAGATCAACAGCTCTCTATTTGTAATTTGAAACTTACATAAATAAACAATTAAAAAAGATTCAATCATCTTAAATTATTGTAAATAAACAGAAATAAAATAACTGCCATAAGCAGTTGAGCTCCATACCAACATGGAGTTGCATCTGAGTGATATCATTCTACGCTAGATATCACTCCAGATAGTTCTCATTCCATGGGAGATTTTTCGTCGGAACTTATAAACCCTGTTAAAACATAGCCAGCAATAACAATTTAATATTTAGAATAAAAAATACAAACTTACACTTTTTTTTTGTAATTTTTGGGGGGCCCCAAAGTGTGCTTCTCGAGCTTACACTTAAATCAGGCCCCGAGTTTACCACCTGACAGTTGAAAATGTTTTTATCCATGGTAGGGGTAAATCCAACAGTCACAAAAAATGGGAGCTATCTTTACACTTTTGGTAACCATTGAAAAAAATAATAAAAGTATGGAAGCAACGCAAAAAGTAAATACCCCATTCGCTTTCAGTAACACTAACAACAAATAAAAAAAAAATATGGTAGTACTATACAGTAACAACTAACATAGTTTTACTGAACATAATTTTTTAATAAGACAAACCTACAACGCAAGGAAATGGGTTACAAATTTTTAAATATATTACAATTTAGGCAATTATAACTAATGGCAGCATATGAGGATTCGTATAGGATTTAGTTTCTTTATAAGTCATAAAAGGTCTGTCGCCTGACTTATTTTTCAGGGTATTTGAAAAGATAAAAAGCCGTAAACGCAAAAAAGAACCTTTAATCAAAAAAAAAAAGAAAAGATGATAAGGATAAGGTAATAAGGATATAGAATTCATGGTCAAGATTCACCACTACACCTTACCATAAAGATTATTTACAGCCGTACAACGTAATGTATTTCTGTTACCAATCTGATTTTTTCATTTGGCTGAAATCTTGTTTTTTAATTTCAACTATGTTGATGGTTTCTCCAGATGTTTTTCAGGTTTCATCTATGTTGATGTGTCCTGAAGAAACGTAATTTTACACCCCCCCCCCATTTAAAATTAAACTCTGCTTAAGTCAAGCGTAGAAATGCAAACAATTTGTAACCATGGCGACGAAAATGTTTCTTCTTAATAAATATAAAAACAACGAAAAAGTTTATTTCCGCTATCGGAGCAGTCTGAAAAATCAGAGTGACATTAACTTTGGTCAAGTGAGGATGATAAGAAATTCGCGATTGCTGGAAAAAAAAAAAAGAAAAAAATCAGATAAAAAAAACGCGACCGTTAAAAAGGAACATTTTTAAGCACAGGTTTAACGTAAAATACCATCTGGTTTCAAAAATTTATGTAACGATATAAGTCCCCCTCCCCTCTCCCCCCGTTTTAAAATAAAGAAAAATGCGTACACACCCTTGAAATTCTAAAAAGAAATTCTTTGTAATTAAAAATGTTTCACCTAATAAACCATTACGCTAACGGTAGCTAAAAAACGTTTAAAAAAATCCATCAACTATTGCTTATTGCCTAACTCGCTAAGCGGCCGCGCTAATGTAACCTAACCGATTAGCGAGGATTCAAGCCCCGATGGATTAGCGATCGGATCTTTTTAACGAAAACGTTTAACTGAAAATCCCTATTTCTCCCATAATCCAATAGAAAAAGAATAATTAAAAAAACACATTTTGCCTAGAACAAAGGAAACTCCTCTTTCCTGTAGAAAAAATAATTTATCTCAAATAGTTAGCAATTATTATAAAACATTTTACACTTCAAAATAATTAAAATACTAATTGTAAACGCATCAAAAAAGAAAAAATCATAGCTTAAGTTTAATTGAAATGTATACAAATAATTTAAATTTTAAAAAATGTAAAGCGCGTGCTTAAAAGCCCCCGTTTGGGAAAAAAAAACATATCCAAAGAATATTAACAACCTTCTTTAAATGTTTAAGAAAAAGTGAAGAAAATATGCGAAAAGCTATCATTGGGGGTGGGGGGATTGGATCGCAATATTTACCCTATACTAAGGACAGCCGCCTCCCCCCACCCCTTTATCTACAAATTTCATCCACCAAAAATTAATGGCACAAAAATGAAATAAATTTACAAAAGACAGGTAAATAAAAATAGTAAAACAAGTTATTATGGTTGCACTCTTTCGAATCTTTCGCCACCTAAGATATTCAGTTCACAAACCGTACGGTGCTTTAAGAGAAACAACAGAACGCATGTAATGTGCTAAGTTTAACACTAAAATAAATGAATAAATAAAACAGGCATTTCATAAAAATCATTTTCTAGAACCAATATCACTTACTTGAGACTCTTAGTACAAAAACAGCCCCTCCCCCCCAAAAAAAACCCCTCCCCTGCTGCAGCGAGAGGCCTCACCCCCCACCCCCAATGAAAAATACCCCTTAAAACACGTTGTTTAGAATTTCAATGGAGCAATCCGCGACATGTCTTTTTCCCCCTTATAGGTGGGCACGCCTGAACAAATGGATTTCAAAATTTAAGACTCTAAAATTCTTGAACTCCGTAGCCCATCCTTACACAGTACAGAATTAGTGCCAGAACGTTTTCCCCCCCAAAAAACTCTGGATTCAGTAATGATTCATTGGCGTTTAAATTAAATTTAAGAATTTATCACTGCTATTTATAAAACTGAATGTGTCATAACATTTTCTATTAAAAGATTAGAATTTCAAGTGCATAAACCAAACTTACCCTGCATTCTCCGGGATTTATGCAGACTTCAAATTCAATTACCGAACTTCATGAAAACTAAAAATCTTCTCGACACCATTTGAAAACAACATCTACACTAACCAAGGGGAAACTACGAGATTCTTTCTGCGTGATCAAAATTTTCGCGCAGCTCAAAGCGCGACCAATGAAATCCCACATTGATAATTATCATATGCAAATTCGTTCGCGAATCGAGAGCTTCTTCCTAGAAGAAACAAAAATAATTACGTTTTATTTCAAAGGGATTCTTTTCGTGAAAAGTATTGGGTACAGCAAAAGTATTATGGGGTACGTTCGAATAATGTAACTGGTTAACAGGTGACTAATGAGGCAAATTCTGACATAGCTACAGGTTGATGAAAGCTAATGGAAAACATTCGATAGACACTCAGCGTGTCGTCAACAAATCAACCAACCGGTTATTCTATTCGAACATATAACATGTTATTTAAAAATTTGAAATAAGATTTGACGAATATTATGTAAAACTTATATTACCCCCCCCCCCCCCCCCCGTGCCATTCTGAGGATTTATTTTCAGCTCAAGCTGCAGAAAAAGTTCTCGTTGTCTGTTTGAACGTGATTCTTATCATAAATGCTAGGAATAAATTTAAATGAAAGTCCTCGGAATTTCAGCGAGAGTTCTTATCAGTAGAAGGCCGATACCTTCGGCTCCTCCTCGCGGAGATAAGCGCCGGTGCTCCATTGGAATTTGAATTCGGTCATAAGAGAGTTTTCAACTGGAGATCACAGATTTTTTGCTACAATATAAAAATTCAACGTGTTACTTTTAAGTTTTGTTCCAAGCAACGTTTTTTTTTTTTTTTTTTTGAGCAATCACGAATTGCTAGTTATACTTAACCAAAGTTGATGTTTTTTTTTTTTTTTTTTTTTTTTTTTTAGCTTCCCATGACGACAGTTATTTTCAATATTTATTTTGAGAGTCAAGTTTTCCTTTTCAGATCTTAACTCAAGCAGGTGTTATCTTAAAAAACGGATTATTTGTTCAAAATTACTTTTTTCCAGGAAACTACTCCTATATATTTCATTTAAATGCAAAACTTACAACAAATGGTGGGGTAAAGTAGTCATAAAATCAAGGTTTCTTAACTTATGTGGATAACAAATTAAAGAAATTCCTTAAACATTTCAACTTTTTTGTTATTTTACATTACATTAATGAAGAATACGGTACATTGAATTTTAGAAAGAGAGAGAGAAAAATATTTAAGTAGTCTTATACCACTTCCTTTTCCCTATGTATTTATGACCACTTTAAGCCATGGGGTGGGGGAAAGTGGTCATAGCATGGGGTAAAGTGGTCATAGTTAAAAAAGATGCAAAACCCAATGTGAATAACCATAATATTTATATATTTTGGTTATTTATAATGATTAAACTTATAAACACGAGTGTATACGTGCATACACGAGTATACAAGTTTATACATGAGTATATACATCTATGCAACAAATACGTGCATTTACATGTCTAGTCGAGTATATACGTGTATACCAGAGCATTTACGTGTGTACACGAGTCTTCATGAGTATATATGTGTCATGTGGAAATGTGTTAGGTAGAGTATTAACTGGTATTCACGCTTATAGACGTATATACCTGTATAGTCGAACATTTGCATGAATGTATATTTCTCGAGAATATACGTATATACACGAATATGTACAAGTGCACAAGTACATATGTGTACATACGTACATATACGGGTATACACGAGTAAGCATGAATATACGTTTATACATCTAATGCGTATATGTACGTGCCTACTCAAGTATATACGTGTAAACAAGCGTAAATACTTATACGTGCGTGTATACATATGTATGGACGTATATAAGTACCTACATATAGTTTTACATACGTAAATTTGTCTATGCACCAATATATGCGCGTCATCAAATGATTGTACGTAGGTGTCAACTCGTGTATGTATACACGAGTATATACGCTTAAGCATGAGCATATATGCGTATACTCGAATATATATGTGCGTGTCCGAGTATTTATGTGTGACGTGTATATACGCGTATCAGGAGGCTCCACCCCCTGCTCGCTCCGCTTCAAACCCCTGTTCGGCGCCAGCGGCGGGTGACAATTGATGACTTTAATGTTTTTTGATGATTTCATAACCGGTCCTTATCTCCGTTACTTAATTTTTAGAGGGGCGAGACAGAGTGAAATGGCTTTCCCTGAATATCCTGCATCCAACAGGACCAGTATTGACGTGGTAGGCGTTGCCAGTCCGGAGGAGATTGGGTTACAGTCAGACAGACATAAGCGTATAGAATTTAATTAAAATGTAATTAATATTATAGAGCTGGGAGCTCTGTCCCTGCTCGCTTCGCTCGCCAACCCCGTTCGTTTCCTGCTGTTTCTCGAAACCAACTGCAGTCGACGATGATTTTAAAGTTTCTTCCCCAGGACATGAGGACCCTTAAGGTTCAGAGGGGCGAGACAGAGCAGAATGGCTTAATGTGGACGTCTTGCATCCGAAGGTACCAACATTGACGTGGCAGACATTGCCAGTGCGGAGGAGATAGGGTTTGAGACACACATACATACAGACAGACAGACGCGCAAAGAAAATAATCGTACAGATTAAGCTGGTATATACGTGTATAGACGAATTTATAACTATATAGACATATTCTTGTAGACATCCATGTAGGTATTTATTGGTCCAATTATGTAAATACATTTTTTTAGTATACTTATACCTGTAAATACCAGTGTATATTCGTTTATATACAGGTAAAAACACGTGTTATACTCGTGCCGACACATATATACACGTACATACTCATGTATGCGTATAGTTACATTTATGCTTCTCCATGCACGTATGTACTTTTGTATACAAATATACAGTATACGTATATACAAGTATATACACATGTAGACGCGTTCATGTACGTATTTACGTAAAGGCAACGTATGTATTCCGGACATGTGCATCTATTTACTATTATACGTATTTACGTACGTATTCACCGGTACATATACAGATATAGTAGTATCACACGTATATGTTCGTAAATCAAACTTTATTTCATACCGTTTACTATAAAAACAATACATCTTCAGTGAAATGAATATTTAATTAAGTTCTGCCTTATACGTTAAGTTTAAGTAACTGTAGAACACCGATTTCTCTTTGTCTTCTAGTAGTCTATGGCGTTACCATTGCATCTGATGACCTCGAATATGTGATTTCCCATTGATAGCATGAGATTATGGAAGGTTTTGGGAGTGAGTCTCTACCAGGCTTCCTTGATTGCTGATATGAGCTTTTGTACAGAGCAATTCAGCTTCCCATATTGGTATACGTCACGTGAGATAATTCTCCACATGTTTTCTATCGGATTGAGATCTAGGCTGAATATTGGCCAGTTTAATTACACTGATATTTTAAGACGCAAACCATTCCTTTGTACTACGAGAAGTGTGTATTGGAGCGTTTTCTTGCTGGTAAGTCCAGTTATTACCACTTTGGACTTCCCCAAACGGTAACAAATGCTCGTTTAAGAGTATTTTGATACACTTCTGAATTTTGTCTTCACTTTAGAAAGCTAACCGAAGTTTATCCGTTGAAGCAAAAGGCGCCCCATACCATAAGCGAGGCACCACCTTGTTACCTACTGATTATGCACTTCGGATCTTTCCTCAAGTCATGCCAATAATATGAGAACAAATCAGGATCGTCTAAATTCCATGTTTTTTTAAATCTGAGAACATAACACTAAGCCATTCGTCACTATAATGTATGTAGTGCTTTGCCGATTGCAGTCTTGCTTGTTTGTGACACTGTTTTAGAAAAAGTTCAACAGCTAACTTTTGTTTTTTGATAAATCCTGATTCGATTATTGTCTGCGTATAGTGTCACGTGATATTTGAGCCAAGTCGAGTTTTTATCCGATTAAGAGACAATTTTCCAGATAGAGCCATTCTTTTAATTCTTCTATCCTCACGAAAGAAGGAGGATCTGAGAGGAACCATCCTCTCTTCTATCCTAAATTTATCTGCATTCCAGAGCGATACGCAGGTTTGAATTCTTTTCCACGTTTCAGAACATTATAAATACCACGTTTAGACCAATTTAAAATTAATGAAATTTCCATAACAGATTTACCTTCAACACTCTGCTTCCAGGGATTCGCAACTTTTTCAGGCAAGGAAACTTTGGCATCTTGATAACACGTTAAACCATTGCTACAATACGTGAAATACACCACAGCTCAGTCATTTCCAGTCGAGGACTGCAGTTTCGTGCTTATTAGCACTCATCAGTCCGGCATAGGAAAGTGACTGAGCTGGAGATGGAAAACCTCTTAAGGAAGCCAAGAGTGCGAAACAAACTGGTAGCTAATATAGATTTAGCAGACCAGACGAGTGACCGAAGCAATGGTTCGGTTCAACTCGAAGATTGAACGCGAGGCAAGGTATATTCAGTAAATTACCGCCAATAACCAGGGTTAAAGCATAAATACGTGAAATACACCGCCAGCTCAGTCATTTCCAGCCGAGGATTGCAGCTTCGTGCTTATTAGCACTCATCAGCCCGGCATAGGAAAGTGACTGAGCTGGAGATGGAAAACCTTAAGGAAGCCAAGAGTGCGAAACAAACTGGTAGCTAATATAGATTGACCAGACGAGTGACCGAAGCAATGGTTCGGTTCAACTCGACAATACATTTATTTCTGCTGAGCTGGCGGTGTATTTCACGTATTTCTGCTTTAGCCCTGGCTAATGGCGGTAATTTACTGAACATTGCTACAATATGTAATTCGTTGAAAATAACCGCACTGATTCTGCACACGTTACGTTTCAAGCGATATTTGCATAAAATCTGATTTGTGCATAAACTTTTGCGACAGCCAAAAAAATGTCGTTTGTACTTTCTGATTTTCGTTACGGTTATATTTTCAAAATTTCAGACATATTTAGGATCATACTAGCTACCTGGAGTAGAAATTTTAAAGCATTCCGTTGAATGGTTTTGTTTTTATTCAAAAATTTGCATAGTGCTTAGACTTTTGTGCCGCACTGTAGAAGACATATTTAGCAAATTTTTTACAATCTAGGACTGAAGTCTTTTTTTTTATGTGTTAACTTTTGAACTTAATTAAAAATCAGATTTTTGGAAACTTGGGCAAAAATTGTTATGTGTTTCAACTTTGCTCTGATGTAGACATCTCTTATTTTAATTCACAAACTTTGAGCTGGGCTTCCGCCACATCTTTCGACGGCTTGCGTAATGAAAGGGGAATACTTTTATATCCAAGTCTGGTGTAGTACCTGCTTTAATAAAATATTTATTGTCTTCGTTAGTAACTTTTCGAAGAAAAAATGAAGAAGATAACGTTGTCGTGATCCAAGCATATAAGTACGTCCATAATTGTGTAATCAGTGGCTTCAAAATTAGGGGATGGAATAACAAAATTTCTGATGTTTTTGCCTTTAGAACTAGATACTTTGGCTTTTAAAAACTCTAGTTATCATTTGTACCTCCTTTCATCAAAAACCATGGCCATTAATAAATTTTCGGGATGCACAAAGAAAGTTTCAATGAAGGGTGAACAACGTGTTTCAGGTTCTCAGGCACAGGTTTGAATTGCTGTGTACACATGAATGGGACCCCGCGTGAAGTTTTCGCATTTATTAATTTCAAACCATGCTAGCATATAACATTTCAAGGTAAAAGTAACCGTCTTTGTTGTTGGCGTGTTCGTAATAAACTACTACGGAAAGATTGGTGCCATTGCCTCGAAAGGTTTGACTTCTTTATTAACAGATAAGACAATACAAGAAAGATTTACAGCACATAGAGAGGAAATAACATCCAGTGCACCGGCGGGAATCGAACCCGCAACCTCCGGTATATGAAGCGAAGCTTCTACCATACAGCCGCTGAGGCCCCAGTAACTGTTTTTAAATGCATCTAATGTGAGCCATCTGGAATGTGAGAGTGGGTCGGGGTCAAGATTTGACCAATCATTTGAACAATTGCAACTCTTCATCGTTTGAGATATATCTAAAAGATTCCTCTGATCCATACTCAAGCAATTTCTGATTACTTCTATTGTTATACAGTAAATTACCTGAAAATCAATTACCGGCAGTTGTTCACAACATCTGAGACGCTCTCCTTATTGGTCCAGAAAATAAATTTGAACCGGTTGTTTCACAATCAAATGCCGAATAAGTGACGATAAGCCAATTCGATGAAATGGAATAAACAAATAAGCCTATTGCAAAGGTCATCCAACATAAATTTTGAGTTGACGAATCGCGACAATTTTCCACCTGGTATAAATTTTAGTACCATTATAACTTATGATATGTAAGCCGTCTAGTGAAATTCGTTGTTCGTTTAGATATTCACGATGTCTTTAGATTATCCGGAGTTTGGAGGCACATGGCTTCGCTTCAAGTTTACTGATTAAATCAAGAAATGGCTACATAAGAGCAACATTGAAACCCAGATCAGTTATGCCCGAGTTTTCCAAAAAATTGGTTAGTGAGATCCAACAAGTCACTTTTAAAATAATAAGACTTGTGTACATTTTATCATCTTCTATTACCTGAAAACGGCTCATTCTTGTAAATAAAGGGAGTTCTGTATAATTGAAAGATACTTCCGTAGTCGAGAAAAAATTAACGTTTATGTGTAATATAGTACTTTTTAGAAGGCTTTTTTCTATAATGTTGGGAAAAAAATGAGAACAGTTTTTTAACTGAATTAAAAAGAGGAAATTCTCGATTTTTCGATTTTTCTGGCTTGTTACTGAATCAGGAGGTATTATTTGGTTATAACATTTCTTTTTGATTTATCAAGGCTTCACTCTTTATTTATTTTTTTATTTTCAGCATTAGCACTTGAGCATAGGAATTCATTGATAGAGTGCACTTTGGTAGTGCACTCAGCACACATGAAGAGCGTACACTAGTCGTTGTACTCTCTCTTCATGTGTGCTTGAGGTGTAATATAGTAGACCTCCTCGTGGTGCACCCTAGTTAACAATAATACACTACAGCAGCAGAGCATTACATGGAGAGTTTACAGTAAATTGGCTGTAACTACGTTAATTCTTTTTAAATTAATGTCATCTTGTCTTTTTGCAAATCGTAATCTGAATTGCTTTTAAAAACATTAGTTCTGTATTTACTTCAACATTTGTTTTATAATGTATCAAGAAATGCTTTCGCCTTGTATACTTGCTGACTCGCCACACGTTCTGAAACTTGTGAGGCTCCTTTTAGGGTATGCTGCTCCCACCCGCTGACGAAGAAGCAGCTTAATTGTGCTTGTCTGAACGTTCTACTTCTTATCCCAAAATAAAATAATTTTAAATTAATATTTCACAGATATATTTTCTTACTTGGAGATAATTTTAGTTATTTTTGCTTCAAAGAATATTACTGAGATAATGAAACATTTCGGATGTATATCAGCATGTCGTGCAAAGCGATCACCTGTAATTTTTTTAGATGAACGAAGTCGTTCAAATATCGTTGAATGAACGGATCAAAAGAATGAACATTATCTCATGAACGGATCATTAAAAAGAACAACATTGTCCACCTCTACGCCAAACCCAATCCTGAAAACATGGTAACTTACGAATTGAAAGAACTATTATGACGCCCCCCCCTCCCGTCTAAAAGCATTGATTTATTTCTTACTATTCAAAACATGGGTGTACATAATGATTTCGTTGTTTAATGAAATCATTTGAGTTAACGTCCACCACCAAATCTTTAAAAAAAATTAACAATGGGGACAAATTCTAGTTATCTTACCTTTTGGTTCTCAAAAACTAAAGATTCGTAGGAAATCTTGTCTCCTACTTCAAAAAAATAATACCAATGATAACGCTTAACAATTGCAAGTGTAACAACCAAGTACTAAAATTTAAGAAATTACGTTCTCAGTTTGTATAATTTCATTAAAATGCTTTTCGTTTGCAGGAAGTTGACAAAGACACTTAACAACAGTAAGTGACATAAGTAATGCGAAACACTATAGAAAGTTAAAAAATAATCATTTGCAAGTCAGAAATAAGTTTAAAGTAATCGTTTGTAATTTTGTGTATAGACGGAGTAGTTGTACTGTAAGAAATTAATTTTTAAAACATGAAATTTTATTCAAGTACTTCTCAAACCGCAACGAAGCTCGAATCATTCTTTTTTGTGAGTTAATCTCGAAAAGTTCTTAAAACAAGACTTTTTTTCTTTTTTCATTTTATAAATCTTTTTACACATTGCTTGATTGAAGGAGCAAAAAAAGTAGCAAAAATCTTATTTCCGGGTTTTTGACTTTCATTTCTTTATCAATCATTTATTCGAAGTTTAACCAAATAATATCCTGTTAACTCAGAGGACTGCATCCTAACCTCAGGATAAAAGGTCGGAATGCTGATTATTTGCAATAGACACGTAAATAAATCCAAAATACATAAAACAAATGGTTGCTGTGGGTACGTTGGACTCCCCTCCCTCCTCCCCCGCAATTTTCTTGCACAAAAGACGTGATTCTTTAAAAGTCTGCAACAAATAGGTGCAGTCGTTAAAACTTGACTACGGATAGACGACTGATGACCTTGAAGGAAAACATTTTTAACCGACTTCAAAAAGGAGGCGGTTATCAGTTCATACCGTATGTATGTTTTTTTTTTTTTTTTGTCTACTCACAGCGTCTCACCTAGTGAACCGATTTTAATGATTATTTTTTTAATGGATAGGGGATGGCTCAACTTAAGTCCCATTACTTCGTTTGACCATATTTGCTCTTTAGAAAAAAAATTATAAGCAAAAGACAGTAAATTTCACGCATTTTCCCTATTAAATGATAGGACTCGACCGATGCATCGGCGCCAATGGTTCAACAATTTAGCCATCGGCATCGGCGGCCGATGCTAACTTGCAGGAAGCATCGACCCATCGGCCTCAAAAAACATCGAAAAGCCGATGGAATTGGCCGATATTTTTGAAAAAAAAAAGGACCTTTGTTGTTTTACTTTTTTAATACAAAGTAAAGGGAGTTATTGTTTTCATATAAAATTGTTTACTTAAAATTCAGCATAAATTTCTATTTTAGTCACCGCCGAAAGAGTTTTTGGAGCGTTCCGGTACCAAACAAGTTATTTATTGCGTTGTTTCTTGCGGCTGGATGTACGTATATATCTCTTATATGTAAGTCATAACTCAAAAATGATAAGCTGTAGAAGGCTAAATTTTCGCATGTGGGGTGTGCGTACGTTCCAGTTGTGCACTTCCCTTTTTGTTTTCGATCGGGTGTTCTAAAAAGCCTGTTTACTCATTTTTTGTGGCTTTTGATTACTGATTTTAATACAAATTTAATATAGCGTCTCAGACTAACGATCATTTGGTGATACAGTGCCGAATTGGAGACGGTGGAAACAAATATGAGATGGCGAAACCGGTTTTTTTTTTTTTTTTTTTTTTCATTTTGTTAGATTCTTGTTGAACCGATAGTAATTTTTCGATATTTGTAATATGAATCACAGTAATGCAGTCTTTTCTGTATCACTTCGGTGGAGCTACAAGTTTGGGGCCCGTTTTCTCTATCACAGAAGTTGTAAAACATTTATCATAACCATTTTTGTAACTTCTACGGTACCCCTATGTTATGGGGCATCATGTGCAATTGCAAGATTTGCTATATTTTAAATCCGCCAGTGCACGTCAAAACAAACTCGGGTGCAAGTTTTAAAAGGGTTTTTCTGCTCAATGTTTATGATTATTTTGAACTCTATTTTTTACGACTATTTTTTGTACTTCCGAGAACACTTACGTGCCCCTCCTCAAACTCCCTCAATTTCTGAAATTAAACTCTAGTTGTACTTCTGAGTTGTTTAAAAGTATCACCATTCATAAAATTAGAGATTTTTTTTTTCAAGCTTTATCTATTGTTTAGGAAGAATTTAGAGCATTAATGTAAGAAAATGATTAAAGACGTTTTGAATGGTGACATTATTCGGAAATCAAAGGGACTTTTGAATTTTTTCTTCGGAAGTGCTGAAGTAGATTCAGAAACTATTCCGAGGCGTTGGTGGTAGCAATTCTGTATTAAAAAGATTGTTCAATATTACGTGTGCAAACATCAGATCAAGTAGTATATGTATTCAGTTATTAACTTTGTGTAAATATTGAGTTTGTTTATTGTAGATGCGTTTTAAGAACCTCGCTCTTTTCATGGCTATTTCTTTTTTCCGCAAAATTGTTGTCACTGTTATAGCTTTTATAAAAATGCAAACTCTTCTATTCATAAATTTTAAATAAGTATAAAAATATTCCTAATATGATTTAATATTGTAATTTATCTGTTACCTTTTTTGTTTAATTTGATGACTAAAAAAATGTCTACGAGCGATCTTTCCACTTGAATTGCGTAATTTGTCGACGGTTTCATAGTTTTATTCTTAATTTGTTTTTTGAATGATTAAACAACATAATTTAATGCTTTTTAACTATGTTTAGTGTACCTAAATCCATACATTATTACAATATTACTGAAATCTTAGTTATGTGTTCAATTAAAAAAAACAATTGGTTATTTAAACAGTCTCTGTGTTTTTCTTCCTTCCTTTTTTTTTTGGCTGTTGTTCTTTGTCTTCCATCATACATCAGTCAAAAAAGGAGAAGCATAACTACAGATTGTACGTAGTACGATCCAAAAGTTCGGGGGACAAGCTGTATAAAACATTCCACAGAATAGTTCACATTACCGAAGCACATCCACCTTCAAAAGGTCACCTTGAGGAACTACACTTCTGCCAGTGTTCATATAACTTTTGGAAACACTCCTAAAAGCCATTTTTCGCTACCTTCTGTGATGCGGCTTTATCTTCTCCTGACCGAAGAAAGCGGCGTCCATGCAAATGTTTTTTTTTTCTGCTGGGAACAGGTAAAAGTCAGACTTAGCTAAGTCTGACGAAACGTTATGTTATTTGTTTGTCTTTTTAGAGTACTGAGCGATCAAACTGTGCATCCTCAACATGAAAGTCGCCTTCTTCTCCACGATGAAGTTAAAGCAGCAGCGCAAGAGGCTTTCCAGGAGGTTGCGATAAATGTCTTTCAGGAGTCTTTCTAAAAGCTATACGAACATTGGCAGAAGTGCATAGTCGTTCAAGGTGACTATTTTGTAGATAGATGTACTTCGGTAATGTGAACTACTCAGGGTAAGGTTTTATACAACTTGTCCTCGAACTTTTAGATCATACTACGTACGTATGAGTTTTCAACTTACTATTTCATAACGTTTTTGAGTGACGCTAGTTTACGCGCATGAATACATCACAAGAGAATTTGCGATAATTAACTAAGGAGGAGTTCAAAATGAATATTTCGGTCATCTCTATGTTCTTAGGTACATATGCATGTACAGATGTGCCGAAAAAAACTTGTGAAGTTTAAATTGGGTGATTGTAAAATAGAAATTTAGGTCGAAATCTGTTTTTTTTTCTTTTTTTGTGATTACAATTCGTTATTCGTAGAAAGGAAGTAAATTGTAATGAATCAATGATCCTTTAAATCCATCACAGTCTTATCAATTTATTTCTGTTAGATTTTTTTTTTTTTTTTGCCATCGGCCAACGGCATCGGCCATTTGGAGGAAAACAATCGGCCATCGGCCATCTTTGAACAATCGGCCAACAATCGGCATCGGCCCCTCGGCCAAAAAATGCCATCGGTCGAGCCCTATTAAATGATTAAATATAAAACCCACTGTTACAAAAGTTTGGTGTCATACAACAGTGATATTAATAGCAATTGTAATGATAATTTTGAGTGAAGGCTTCTCTGAAGCAAGCATCAAGTTTCTTCAGTGTCATTGCTCAATAGTGGGAGTAAACCTAACGTGGAAGCGAGGTAATACAGTGATTATGATCTGCTTAGCCTTCACAATGCTACCAGGTTACGTTTGCCTCAACTATAGTAGTACTTTATCGTTATCATCTATGCCAATAGCAGATGATCGGGGCTAAGTAAGGAGATACAGGATTGCATTACAAGCATCTTGTATGCTGTGAAATGTAAATTAGTTTGGGAAAACGTATTATTTAAATGGTTATAATTAAATTAACACGCAAATGAATTCCAGAAAGGAGCAAAGATAAGTCTTTAGTGCCAATCGCTTAAAGTTTAAGGCGTGTTGATAGCTTTTTTTTTTTAGTATGGGGCATTTTTATGCAAAAAATTAGGTGAAGTTTCGTGATAATAACTTCTATTTCTGAAATACATTTACACTAAAAAGAATAAAATAAAAAAAATTTTGAAAAAAAATAGAACCGACTTCAAAAGTGCTTTAAAAAGTGAAAAATAATTTTATTCTTTAAACACCATCGATAATACTTTTAAACATAATTTTTGAAGTTGGCGCAAAAACGATAGATAAAATCATTCACAACCATAAATAAAAAATTAACCAGGCCCAGTTCTTCACTATCACTTACATTATGCATTGATGATAGCATATTTGAGTAACGATATAAATGTTTCGTTCCTAATTTTTGATTTTCTGAAAAAAAATATGAACGAAGCATGTTACACTGGATTTTCCTTTTTGTTTTTGCGCCAACTTCAAAAATTATGTTTAAAAGTATTATCGATGGTGTTTAAAGAATAAAATTATTTTTCACTTTTTAGAGCACTTTTAAAGTCGGTTCTATTTTTTTTTTCAAAATTTTTTTTATGAGTCGTAATAGGTAGAATCTGCCAGAAAGTACCGAATAGTAGGAACGGTCTCGTTAATCCTTATCCATTCCAAAATAATACCAAAAACCTTTTACAGGTGATACAAATGTTTCTGCTTCAAGGTCATCCGCCTTCTTTTTGTGGTCAAGCTATACTACAAACGTCTGCTTTTTATATACAGAATGGATATTCAAGCACACAATTGGCTCTGGAGTGAACCAAAGGGTAAGACTTTAATCGAAAGGGGGTGGAAACTTATCAAATAATGTGAGACAAAAGTCTTGAACCAAAATAAACATATTGTGAATAAAAAAGCACTGAAGCTACGTTTACTATCACTCGAAAAAAAAGAAAATATATCGAAGGGATGAAAAGCAATTGGCTGAGAACGTAGAAGATATTTTTTAAGCACGGGGCGTTCAACTAGAATTCTTGCGAGCCAGAACACATAGAACATCAAAATACCTAAATTCCAAATATGGGAAAATATGGAAAAATAAGGAGAATTACAAAGCGATAACTTGTTGTACTATGTTTTTTTTACTAAGCGCATCTGTTTAATTTCTAAATGTTTGGTTCAAAATTTATAACATTGCCACTAATTGTGCTTTTCGATTTGCATCATTAAACAAAACATTGGCCGACAAGGGTCAGTTTCGAGGGCCGTAGGTTGGGCACCACTCTTTCAAGCAATAAAAAGGTGCTGAAAACGACCATCCTAACTAGACGAAAAAAACAAACTTAAGCCGGTATTAATTTCTTTTAAAGTCAACCAAACAAAAATGTGAAATAAGAATTATAAAAAAATACAAAAGTTTTGAAGAATATTGTTCATAAAAGCACTAAGTGAGAATAATAATAGTAAAATGTATTGAGAAACTAAATCAATATTTTTATTGGTGAAGGAAACAGTTGAATATAGTCGAATCCCGTTTTAGCGAAGTTCAAGGGACCAGCAAAATCAGTTCGTTGTTACGTAATTTCGTTATATCGATGGCACAAATGTTGTCATTATTCCTATGTAAATAGGGGCTCCCTGCTCATTAACTCTCATTCGTCACCTGCGGCGGGTGACAATTATTTTAATGCTTTACCCCTGGAGGCCTTCAGGACATCTAGGGGGAGAATGTCCTCAGGACATTCTCAGGACTGGATGCCCGACCTCTGAAAGCTTCGAATGGTGAGCCAGGGCGAATTGTTTTTCCCTGAATATTCTCTAAGCAACGGTACTAGTATTGACCTCTTATGCAGTTACAGTCCGGAGGAGATAGGGTTAATTACTCAGACTGACGCGTTCCGAAATTAACAATATAGATTTCAGTTGGAGACTATCAGTCTTCGTCAAAACGAGATTTTCGCTATAACGGACTTCGATAAAACGGTGTTTGACTGTATTACCATGGGAGAAAAATAATTCATTTCTTATCCGACCGAATTACTGTTATGAATTTAAAACTCCCTGCGACTACTTTTTCCGTCTCGAAATTAAAATATATTAAGTACAAAAGTCCTCTATAAACATTACTTAACATAAACATGCACCAATGTTTATAAAAGATTACTTCTTTTTTATTCACTTTTATAGTTTCCACATTTCTAAAAAATGAGCTTATGATATTCACTATTATTTCGCCATCAATTGATATAGTTTCAAAGAAGTTAGTCATTTTACCGGCGGCGATTGGGAGTAAAAAGTGGGGGGGGGGGGGAAGACAAAAAAACGATAACTGAAGTTATAGCTGCAGCAAAAAAAAAGGGGGGGGGAGAGGGTATAAAATAACAAAAAAATTTGCTAGGGCTGTTTTGAGAGCGGATAAGTGGTAATTAATGCAAATCTTAAAACTTAACTCACGCTTTTATTAAGATTTTAATGAATTTTGTACACAATAAGTTTTTCGGAAGAACGTCGACATGAGAATTATGCTTCCATTATTTTCCCCGAAGTATTTCGAGATGTCAAACAGTTGGTAATAATTTCATTGATCAAGTTTAAGTAACAGAATTGATTTACTAATATCTAAACATAAATGAAAGTTACTGTTTGTGCTAAATAATATTTCATAAAAGAATATACAAAGTTAAAAAATATTATGTTCTGAAAATGTTGACATTTCTGCTTTTTTTTTTTTTAATTTCTAATTTTGTTTCCTAAATTGAAAAAAAAAATAAATGGACCGAAAAAAATGAGGGGGGATTCGACCCCCTTGCCCCCTCGAATCGCGGCAACTGCACTAACTCAATTCCCGAGTCTTAATGTAACAAAGTTTACAGAATAACAAAAAAAAAAAAAAAAAGGAAGAGACCTGCAAAAGGCACTTATTTATTTAAAGCACTTTTATTTTCACGAGGCTAAAATTTTCTCGAGTTAGTCAAAATTATCACCAAAATTATCAAAATTTAAGTCACATGAAATATTTCAACTTAATAAAACTAAACAATTTTGTTCTGTTTGCATAAAATTCGCGAAGTATTAAGCTCACAAAGCCACATATCTCTACTCAAAAACTGCCGTACGTGAAAATAAGTGTTTTTACAGTACGCATAAAAAAACAGAAACCATTTGTAATGCTAGTAACATTAAACACAACAAATAAATAAGAGATATGTTTATAAACAGACAGCAAAAATAAATGACGAAGCGAAATCTTAATATCTTAATTCAAGAAAAAGGCGGAGTGAAATGAAGCAGTCCCCCCCCCCATCCCCCAAAGATTGTTTAAAATATCTCGCCAATGAAAAGCATCGTGAAAACTCATTAAAAAGAACAAATAAAAATAAATGTTCATATGTTCACTCCTAAACAACTCATTACCAAATTGAGTGAACTCAATAAAAATCATTCTTCCAAACATCCCCTACCTCCCTATAGTGAGAGAATACTTCCCCTCAATCTCGAAAAACCACGAAAATTCTCATAGATATGAGCTCACCAATTAAAGCAAATCATTTTCACAATCTTTATTACTAGACCCCTGACTGTATGCACTTAAAAATGACGAAAATAAGTTTGCAAATATGCACTGAAAACACCTTAAACATGCTAAAAAGTGAAATATATTAGCTAAAAACTGAAAATTCTACTTTTTTTTCTGCTAACGCCGAAAGTTATCGCATCCGAATTTTAAAAAAAATCTATTTTTTAAAAATAATTTTATAACTTAAACCGTCAAAAAGTATCAAGGCAAATATTTTCACAGAAAGTGGTATGCATTTATAAAGTATGCATTCGCGTGTGCAAGAGAAAAAAAAATGCATTTAGACCGTGCTCTATTTATTATTACAGTAGAACCTCATTAAACCGGAGTAATAAGAATCCAGATCGTCGGAATAAATGTAAATACAGATTCAACAACATAACCTATAAATTGAGCCAAGGTACATAAACAAACCACTGTAAACAGTAAAAGTTTTATTTTTAATAAAAGAGATATAAATATGAAACTGCACAAAAGAGAAAAATACAAAAGATGACCTGCAAAAATACACTATTGCGCTAACTCGCCTTTTACTTATACATTATGTACATCTAAACAATTGTCCGGGCTAAGCGAAGTACGGTTTAATGGGGCCGGTTAAAAAAATAAACCGCTTTAATAGCAGACCGCAACGAGCCATAAGGAGTAAACACAACATCGTATTTAACTGTATAAAGAAACAATTTTAAGCATTCAGAATCAAACTTACCCGTTTTCCTGGCGTGAAACTCATCCAAACAAGCAAAAGTTCTCAACTTATATGTTCTCGATTCACAATTAACTATACTTGAAGTTTTCAAAAGTTTGGAGAAGTTGTAAACGAGAGCGTTCATTGAATTTCAAAGAAATTATTTTTTCGTTTCACGGCCAACGCAAACAGCACGTAAAATCAAGATTCGAAAAGGAAAGTAAGCAAAAATTCCTAACACTTTCCACACGAATGCTCAACCAATTGAATCTCGCCAAAGAACTTCTGGAAAGATCGTATGCAAATAAGTTTCGCCCAGAAGATGAAAAAACTTTCTTCCGCTGCAAGAAAAAAAATGAATCTCTCTAACAAAATGTTGCATAACTTTAAATCTTAATTTTTTCTTATTGTTCTGGAATATAATTGTATAATTATTCCTGTTTGAAAATAAACATCGAAAACGCTTGAAAAGGTAATACAATCTGGAACGAAGGCTACGTTTGCCGACCTCGACCGGTAAATACCGGCCGATAAACTAAAGCAAGCAAATGGACCTTCTAGGCACACGCATTTCAAATGTTTCTGAAATAATAAATTTATATTGTTCGTGTTTGTGGGGACTCAGGCGGTTTGAAGCTAACTTAAAATAAAAGTGCACTATTTTTGCACTAAAAAAAGAAATATTTCGGGGAACGACGTTCCCCTTGATTCTGCAGAACTGACTATATTATGTGAGGTCTTCAAGGGTTCGAGCTGAGCAGAGCCGCTTTGAACTATTATTTTTTCTAGGGGGAAAATTCTCAATTGGTAAGCTGAAATTCCAATTTTACCGAATGTTAAAATACAAGCATGATCACACATCTATTGAAAAAGAATATTGTGTATCATTAAAAGACATTAAAAAAATAGCACAAAAGAAAGAAAAAAATAATTTGAATTTTTGGCATCTTGAATTCAAATTATGTTTTTCGCAATCACGAGCGTGTGTGTGTATGAATGCGCGTGTGTGTTTGTGTAGGCGCATGTGTGTGGGTGCGCGTGTGTGTGTATGTATGCATGTGTGTGCGTGTTGTGTATGCAGAGCTGTGTGTGTACGCGCGTGTGTGTAGGCGTTCGTGTGTGTGTAGAGGCATGAGTGTGTGTATGTATGTGTGTGTTTTTGTGTCTGTGCGCAGGCATGAGTGTGTATATGTGTGTGTAGGGGTGTGTGTGTATGTGCGTGTGTGTATGTATGTGTGTGTAGCCGTGTGTGTGTGCGTAGGCGTGTGTGTGTAGGCGTGTGTTTGTGTGTGTGTGTTGGCGTGTGTTTGTATGTGTGTGTAGGCGTGTGTTTGTATGCGTGTGTGCGTAGGATATGGACGCCTCCGACGAGGAGAAGCGGATAGCTTAAGACCGGGGGACAGCCGCGCCTGGAGGACGGCGGGCGGTGGTGCTGCAGAGGCCCTGGTCCAAGCTGAAAAAGGAACCGTAACATCAAAAAATGTGAAATGAGAACAATAAGCAATCGTGATTGCTCAAAAAATCAATGTTGCAATAGTGTCTCCAAATTCGGAGAAAACCAGTACAAATGGTAGGCGAACCTCTCCTTTTTCTTGGAAAAAGAGATAGTACTAGTAGCATTTAGGCGCTGCTCTGCAGCATTAAATAAAAAAAGTTCAATAAAAGACTACCTAGGATCTTATCTTTAAACGTGTTTTACTCAAAACTTGAACATGTCCACTTACATCCCTTTGCTTCTCACTGCCTCATATGTGTATGTATGTGTTTCCGTGTCAACTTGATTGGTAAGGCGTTGTAATCGTAACTAGAAAGTAACGGGTATCGATGACTACCGGTAGAGGTTCCTCCAGGTGCGCTAATGGTGATTGGTGACAAGTTAAATTTTTCGCGGTCACCTCTTAGTCAGCCAAAAACGCATTTCAAAAATCATCTAGGTGCTGGATCAGGAGTCGCTCGTTTCCTAGTCTGGATCAAAAAGCAGAGCTGAATTCCTTGCTCCCTCCAATCAGCTAATCCACGTGTTGTGGTAGATACGAGGAGCCCTGGAGGCCCTCTGGGATTGGAGTAAATAACTTGATAAATTTGCTCTCAATAAAGATTTGTTAAGAATGTACATGACAGCCTGATTGTAAGAGCAGGGGTGAGGGAGATTGACATTCTTACCTTTTTGACAGTAATCCTCATGACTGACATAGTGCGCGGGAGAAAGAACAGGAGCTAAAGCCTTGACCGTTGAATTTCATGGGATTTTTTTTTTTTAAATATTTTATTTACTCTTGCAAGCTGTGAGTACATCAGTATTATGCTCCAAACCAGATTTTTTTTTTTTCAATTGGGGATTTACTCGATCTCCCCCCCCCCCTCTTCCACGGGATTGATATGTAATTTGAAGGAAGCGAGAAATAACAAATAGCAAGAGACAAATTTATATTATTTGTGAACAATAATGTGCGTAGAAAGAACCGAGAGGAGCAGGGGGTAAACTTTTAAGGGTCGTTGGGTTTAGCACATGTTGCCAACCGTAATATGGTATATTAAGTATATGTTACGACTGGCCCAACCCCCAAGGCAAGTTCTGGCTGTATTAATGGTGAAAAAAGCAGATTTAATAATTTTTTTTAAAAGTTTTTTTGATTATTATAACTAAAATTATGTTCCTTTGGCAGCAATTATTTAATTTCCGTTAACTTGTTATTGCAAACAAATCTGAGGAAGGTAAATCAGCCGGTGTCTAACAGAAGAGAGGAGGGGCACACAAATCAAGGAGTAATTCGGTAAAAATAATGTACCCCCTTTACTAATTAGAGAAATTATAAGCTCGCCTTCTTTAAAACCAAAAGATTTGACAATACTTCTGAGCAAGAGAGTAAAGGTTTGTATAAATCGATCCTTAAAAATAAAGGCAAAAATTGTGTTAACGCTTAGTGAAATTGATAAATCTTCAAAATATTCGTTCGAATATCGTTGACGAAAATGGAGTTTTGTTCGCGTTCTAGTGTACTGTTGAAAAAATTAAATGGGGTAATATAATATATTTCATGGTATTGTTGACCAGAAAACCCTTAATTTTATGCCATATTGCCAATCCTAGTATCAGGAGTGCCCTAGTGGGAGGTGACGGGAGATCACTCTGACCTTCAAAAAATGTTATTTAGCAAATTTAAGTGACGATTTGGAAAATTATCATTCGGCAAAATTAGGAGTTCAATTCGGCAATTTCAGAATTTATCCATCCCAAAAATTTAAGTTCTGGGCTCCCCTGCCTTGTATATTAATTTATATGCATGTAAAGTTATTTAGTGACTAATCAACAATCTCTAGAAGAAAATTCTAGTTTCCTAATTATCCTCTCTCCCTCACTCACAATAGACTCACAAAGAAAATTCAGGCTTCGTGGCGCTGTCGCTTTTTTTAATAGAACCCAATGTTTAATTACGAAATAACATGAGACCTTTTACTTAAAGATTGGTAAACTAAATTTAACCTTTCAGACACCGCAGTTGCGTAAAACTTTACGACAGAAATTAAAACAGGCTTTTCCAGAAAACATTCGTCTATTTTAAGTTGAAGCAATATGGTTATTTTCGATTATTCACGAGGCACCGTTAATTCGTACCATTTCCGACATCACAAACGGGAAAAAAATGTTGCGATAAGTTCTACGCCTGGCTCGCTTGCAGTAAAATCCAAAACAGATTTCATAGGAAGGTTTGAAAAGTTTTGGCACGAATCGGTTCAATTTGTTTCTTTCGAAAACTTATCAGTGTAAGCTATTTCTGTACCAAACGTTTATTCCTATATAAAGAAATGTAGGTTTACCAGAAGCATTATGTTAAAAAACAAACACTTCTCTATTTCAATTGTTTTAAGTCTAACTAATGCGATGAAAAACAAAATGTCGTAACATTTTAATAGAGTAATGTTTTCATCTGACCATTTGCAAGTTTACAAAACTTAAACTTGCAAATACACTTGCCAAATCTGAAAGCAAATGGAAAACGCCGGGTAGCGAATCTTAGATGTAGTCTCAACAAACATCTCTCATTGAATTTGGAATTTCATTCTTTAAATTATCATATTGACAGCAAGTATTCCCGCAACTAACCTTTTTTTCTTGTAGTGGGAGGAGGCTTATGATAGCTCTTATATTTATGTTATATATTATTATCGTATGGTTTTCAACCGTGGATCCAGTCTTACAGGGGCGGACTGGGTCCTCCAAGAAGGCGGCAACCTTGACTCCCAAGAGACGCAAAAAAAAAAAAAAAAAAAAAAAAAAAAAAACTTCAAAACTAATTTCTGCAGATACAGCCGATTACCCGCTCACGGCAGTATACGCTTCCTAATGCTCCCCCCCCCCCCGACTACACTACCTTCTCGCTGCGCATCCCGTGACATCCACGGACAACGTAGAAGTAATTGAATAGTTTACTTTCAAAACGTATTAATCCACTTTTGGAAAGAAAAAAAAAACTTTTTTTTCGTTTTCAGAATCTCTAATATAAGCCCTATCGATCCATGAACTTCTTCTCGGTGTGGTTTATATCTGAGGACTTTACTTTCAAAACTGATTATATCCAGTTATATATATTTTTGGCAAAACGAAAAAAAAAAAGCTTTATGCACAAAACCTTACTGTTAGAATTTCGAATTTTTCACAATGTTTTGGTAGAATAACAAGTGACTATTGACATGGGTCTTGGAATTTTTCTTCAACTTTATCAGACTTAAATTGCCAATTTTATTTTGGATATATATTCCCTTTTGGTGTAACACAGTGGAAATCATCACTTTTGCAAAAAAAAAAAAAAAAAAAAACACGCATTTTCTTCAGAAATAAACTTTAAAATTAAAACAAAATATTAAAAAAAAAATTAATTTGTTTTTTTATTCTACTTTACTCCTTCCTAGTTATTTCATTATTTTCATTGAACATTTCAATAAATAAATAAATAAATAAGTAAAGGACCTTCGATCCCATTAAGTATGAACAATGAAACCACCCAAGCTGATTCAAATAACAAAGTTGTATATAGGTATTAATAGATCACAACTTTTATCACAATTAATCACAATTTTTCAATTAATCGCAATTTAATCAATAATTAATCACAAATTAATAGTAATATCAATTATTTGATATTTGATAATAATTTGACGTCGCGCTTGCTTAACTGATAACAGACTTGCACAAGGCGCAAGGTGATGCGATTTCTTAATACGGACAGGTATCATGCTTGATTGGAAATGCTCAACCAGTGCCTCGCTCCACTATTTTATTTGTGAACTACTATTGAATTAGTAGTGGCAAATTTAAATTTGGATATGTGCCCTTTTGATATGAAAGTGAATGAGTGGATACCAGCAAATAAGGTATAAGTTCCACTTCGCTGTAAAAGACCTGGCGAGAAATAAGGGGATGGATATGCACCGCTTAAGTGTTAAAACCAATGTTTACGCATTTTTTAACAATAGATATAAAACACTTCGAACAGAAAGAAATTCATAGGTCGATAGGGCCTACATTAGAGATTTTGAAATCAAAAAAAATAAATAAATAATAGGTATTTTTAAAAAGTGGATACAATCAGTTTTGAAAGCAAACTCCTCATCCTCTGTTTAAAAATGCGTAAAAACTGGTTTTGCCACCTAAATGGTGTATATCCATCCCCTTATTTCTCGCCAGGTCTTTTACAGCAAAGTGGAACCTATCCCTTATTTGCCGCTACCCAATCTTTCATATCAAAAGGGCACATGTCAAATTTGAATTTGCCTCTTCGAATTTAAAAATAGCTTACAAATGAAATAGCGGGCTGGGAATTTTCAATCAAGAGTGATACCCGTCCGTATTAAAAGAGCGTAGCTCCTTGCGTCTTGTGCAAGTGTTATCAATCAGGCAAAGCGCGACCTCAAATTGTGATTACTAAATTAATATTAAATCATAAATCTTAATATTAAATTGTGATCAATTAAATATTAAATTGTGATTAATTAGTGATTAAATTGTGATTAACTGTGATAAAATGTGTGAACTATACCTACAACGCTATTTGAATCGGCTTGGGTGGCTTTATTGTTCATACTTAACTGAACCGAAGGTCCCTATTTTTTTTTTTTTTTTTTTTTGAAATGTTCAATGAAAAGAATAAAGTAGGAGGGAATAAAGACGAGTAAAAAAAAAGTAAATAAAAAAAATTACGAATATTTTGTTTCAATGTAATAAGATTTATTTCTGAAGAAAATGCGTGTTTTTTTTTTTTTTTTTTTGCTGAAGGGATGATATCCACTATTTTTCACCAAAAAGGAATATATCTAAAATAAAATTGGCAACTTAGGTCTGGTAAAATTTCCAAACTTATGTCAATAGCCACTAGTGTACGAAACCATTGTGAGAAGTTCAAAATTCTAACAGAGTTTGTGCGTAAAACTTTTTTTTTTTTTTTTACCAAAAATATATAAAACTGGATATAATCCGTTTTGAAATTAAACTCCTCAATTGAGCTCATCGCGCGATTTCCAAGATCGCGACGTAATTTTAAATCCTTATTCCGCTATTGCGTATAGACATTTCATAAAATCGACAGGTTTGACTGTTAAAGCTTGCCGATTTCAAACAGCCTTTGAAATTATTAAAGTTCATTTCTGAATATTCATTTTCGGTTGTAATTTAGTTTTAAGCATTTATGTTCGCAATGTTTTAGGTTATTGCTACATCAAAAGTTTGATTTATGAAAACTGCATAAAACTAGATATTATCGAATATCGAAGTAAAATTTACTTATAAAATTGATTAGGGAAAAGAATAATTTTATGCAGGGTGTTCCGTTTTAACCTGCAAGACCTTTATTTTCGCAACCGGTAGTCCTAGATGTATACTTCCATCTGCAAACGTGTTCAAAATTAGACACGGACTTAAGATATTGAAAGTTTGAAGTAAAAATTAAAATGCCAAAAAATACAAAATTAAAAATTTTATATTGGCCCCAGGTCCCCTAACTTATGTTTAGGAAAATAATCTTGATTGAAAAATAATTCCAACACAAAACGTTTGAAATTAGTGCGACCAATATTCACCAAGATATGAAACGCAGCGTTTTGTGACTTACACCACTTTTCACTGGACGTTTTGGGGGGAAATATAGCGGTTAACAAGTGTTTAAAATTATATGTGTGCGTGGAGTGTGGTTTTTCAAACTGATCGAGGTTTCGTCGTGTGTTTTTGCGTATCACGAAATAACATTTGCTTTGATTTTTGAATAGCAATGAAAAATATAAATACCTTGTTTTTCTTACATTGATGACCGACCTGTCATACTTCTGAATGGGCGATAAGTTTCAATCCTACCTTCTGTATGGTCCCTTAAAAGTTTGAACTGTAGTATCTCCTTGAGTTTTGGTCGCACAAATGTCAAGTTTTTGTATCAGTAATAGTTTCCAATACAGAATATTTCTCTAAATACTAGTTAGGGGACCTTAGGGCTCGTATAAAAAGTTAAATTTTGTATTTTTGACTCCTTTTTATTTTTGCTTCAACCTTTCAATAACTTAACTCTGCATCTGATTTTGAACATTTTTGCAGTTTGAAGTATACGCCTAGGACTAACGTTTGCGAAAAAAAAAATTATTGCAGATTACAACGGAACACGCTGTATACATAAGCTTAAAAAAATTGCCTTTATTCCAGCGAATTGTAAACTTTACCTTTAGATTTTAAAGTCCGGCTTAATATGCAACATAGACTTCAAAAACAAGATTCGACTTTCTATACCAACTCTTACTTTCCACAAAATTGATCGTTTTTCCATAAAAATTTGGGTTCGTCATACTTGAGCCTCTTTTATGCATTTTTACTTATTATACAAAACAGATTTCTTTTCTTGTCAAAACTTTGTAACGTAAGATAAACAGAAGCGGACTGCTGTCTAGTCAACTGCATTAAGCAATTTGAGATTTGAGGACTAATTTATCAAAAGGCAACATATCCATTTTCCAAAAATGTTTAGGTAATAAAACAAAAGGTAATTATGCTAATGGAAAAATAATCTTATTTTATGGGTACAGAATTGAACACAAATGCATAACAGGTTACGTCCCAGACGAAGAAATTTTTACATTACAAAAAAACTCGGAAATATAGCCATTTTAATTTTGTATATGTTGCCCTGTGAACAAAAACCTAAGTGCTGATAGCTCCAATTTCACGAAAACACTAATCTATCACCTCCTCATATCCTCATTTCGAAGTACTTCTTGACTCCAAAACCAGTGAATTAAAATTCAAAGAGTTTGGACACATGAGATTTTGACAAAAAAAATTATCGTTCAAGAGATACAATCAGGATATGTTTCCTTTTGTTCGAAATGAAAACTGTACCATACTTAACCCTATTGTTGAATAAATCGCCTTATGTGTAGAAGCAAACAATGCGTATTTACAGAATTGACTTATTATTAAGCGTAGCCTCGTACCTTAACGTAAGACAGAATTAAGAAATGTTGGGGAAAATAGGGTAATGACACTCAGAGCATAACCCCACTTACCCAAATATCACTAAATAGAATGAATCTAAAAACTCGCAATTAGAACCGTATATGTTTATAGTAACGATATTGTCAAAGTCAAATGTTTCTGTGACCTCACATGATTCGTTTGCAGTCGTTTTATTATAAAATTCTACGATATCGAACTTGCAAGTAAGCGAGCATTATTATTTTTTTAATTTATTTTATATGTTCCTGCTATTAAATATAAGCGTTTAGCTGCACGTTCATGTTTTTACTTTTATATTCATTTGTTACGCCAATTAATGTGCCCTAAGTCCAACATGGCGATGAAGGGTATTTTTTGTAATTTGTTCCTCCCAATGTTGTTCTCGAAACTGGCGACTCAGCTTAAAAGATAAAACGGATGGGTGCAGTATAAACATGAATAATGCCAAGAATATTTTAATGTATTGCCTCAAGAAGCAGTAAATAAACTTCAGAACAGTATTAAACTACTATTTATAATAGGGCACGTATCTGAGCACACTTATCATTGCAAAGCAAATGCCATTATTTGTGAATAAATATAAGTATAATTTAGCTTTTTACTTTAATGATTTTTTTTTTCGATTTTAACTGATATTCTAATTTGTCATATTACATAATAAACAAAATGAATTTGAGGAATAATAATTTAAGAAATTCTTCGTGCTTTTTTTCATTTTGGCACAATGCCTTCAGACCAGAACTCTTGGCAGAAAAGCAGTTTTTTTTTTTTTTTTATTTCTTGCCTTTTTTTTCCAGCAAATACGCTTGACGATAAAAGTAAACTTTTGAAACAAATTATTTACTTCAATTACATTTTGTTAGTTAGTTTTGTAAACTGCATATCGTCGGTTTAGAAGAAAAGCTCACTAAGTGTATTTTAAGTCGATCTTGAGGTGTTAGCACATTTGGTTACTAAAAGCTGGGATGATTAATCGAAAATTGCAATTATGCAGGCTGAAAATAAAACTTGGATCATCAAGAAAAGAAATTTGCAACAAAAAATAGCCCGTAGTGTTTTTTTTTTTCGTTTATAATTATTTTCAAAATTTTTTTCACATTTCCAGAATATTAATCAAAGTGCACTTAGTGAGTTTTTCCTCTAAACCGACGATATTGTTAAAGCTGCAATATATATATATATATATATATATATATATATATATATATATATATATATATATATATATATATATATATATATATATATATATATATATATATCGCGCAATTAAGAAAAACACATTAAAAGACTGAAATTAATACAACGAGCCAGCTCAATTGTTCTTGCTCTGCACTTTAAGTTTTTTTTTTTTTTCTTTTTGCGCTTTCTACGAGCGCGAAAAAAACACAGCAAAATAGGGTGACGGCGCCAGTAACACACATTAGGGTGTCCCGAAAAAAAAAATTCCGTTTTTCTTAATGCAATACCTCTCAAAATTTGCGAAATCGATCGTAAATTACAAAAATAATTTAAAAAATAGAATAAAACTAGAGCTTCAGGGCTCTACCAATCGTCAAAGTTTTGAAAAATTGTCATTTTTATGGCAACTGAAAAAGAAGTACTGTGAATAAAGTTATAAATTTGCTGTGAAATAAAAGCTCGACAGCTGAAATAAAAAGATCGTGATTCGTAATATCAACACGAACAGAAAAAAAAAAAAACGTTTGGTGATTACTACTGTAAATGCCTATATGGGAATAACCCCCATTTCCGCAGTAGAATCGTCCACGAAGCTTAGCGCCACGTCTCGATTTGCATGCAATATGTTACTGACGACTTCGACTTTGTTTGGTTTCAACTTGCTAATTCCTTTTACTTGTTTCGAGGGCTTTCTTGGCTGGGTGTTTTCTTCGTAGCCAAAGTAATTTTAATGCTATAAAAGTAAAGTTGCAATTGTTAGTGTTATATGCCGATTCTGTTAGTTTTAAGTAATGAGTTCGAGACGTAGTGAGACTACTTGTGCTATACTGGGACCCTACAAGGAACTTGATGATCGGCAGCTACCTACTGTAAGAGACGTCATAAAATTTAATTTATTTGTCAGGAGCGAACAGAAATGTATGCATAATGGAAAGGACCCTTCCAGTTCAGATATATATACAATTGTTTCGGAAAAAAATCAACAGTATTTGGACAAAAGCTTCAATTCCAATCGTAACTAAGGAACGAGTAATTCAATTATTAAAATTCGATTTCGAAAAGTACGTCAATTTGAAACGATACTCCAGAAGCAAACGAAGTGATAGTTTTGAAAATAAACTGAAGTGCTTTTTAGAGTCATCTGAGTAGCTCTTCGACGTTGCGGCTTGTAAGTGCCCTGTATTTGAGTCTTGTTCGTGTTCAAAACCTAAAAAAGTTCCCATCAATGAGAGAAGTTTCTTGTTGGATCAGAGAAATGACAGGAAAATGGTGATAAGAGGTGTCGATAAGAAAGAAACAGCTAGATTAATGAAACAGCAGAGAAAACTTGAAAGGGCAGCAAAAAAGTCTTCTACTGAAAATAACGATTCTGTCTCAGCAAATTTTGATGACGATTCGATGCGTGAATTTTCTCCAGAAACGTATCCCATAACAGAGACGAATACGGCCTCTACAGGGACACCATCAACTTTAACGACAAATAGGAATACACTGATCTTGCCAACAGTTGCTAAGGTCTGTGATAGATACGGTTTGTCGACGCGATCTGCTGCTGCTGTTGCTTCTGCAGTTTTAGCTGATGTTGGCTTGGTTTCAAAAGAAGATTTAACTCTAGTTGTTGATAAAAACAAAATCCACAGAGCTGTAGCTAAAGCTCGGAAAGAAGCTTCCAAAGATATTGGAAGTATTGTTATAAAAAACATTTACTTTGATGGACGTAAAGACAAGACTCTGATAAATGAGAAAATAGGAGCTCGTTACCATCGCAAAGAAATTTTAGAAGAGCACATCTCAATTTTAGCAGAACCCGGATCAATTTATTTGGGACACACAACGCCAAGTCGTGGCACTGCAAAGGCAATTCAAACTTCGATTACAGCTCTATTAGAAGGTCAATGCTTGAATTTAGAAGACGTGATTTGCGTTGGATGTGACGGAACTGCAATAAACACCGGTTGAAAGGGTGGCGTGATTCAATATTTAGAGAAGTATTTGGGAAAGACCATTGCAATGGTGTGTGTGTATGCTTCATGCCAACGAATTACCCCTTCGTCATTTATTCTTGACCTTACATAGTTGCACTTTGGGTCCTAAAGAATATTCCGGACCTATTGGAAAACAGTTAGCTGGTTGTGAAAATAAAATGACATTGTCTTTTTGCGCGGTGGATGGTAATATGCCTAATTTGCCGAAAAATGTGGTTGATGAACTAAGCACGGATCAAAAATATCTTTATGAGATTTGTCAAGCTGCATCAACTGGTTTCTCTAGTCCTGAGCTGGCAAATCGCCAGCCTGGAAAAATGGCGCACTCGAGATGGCTTACTTCTGCTAATCGTATACTCAGACTTTATGTAAGTACTCTTAATCCAACAGAAAATTTGCGATTACTTGTTAACTACGTGGCTAAAGTGTACGCTCCAGTTTGGTTCTTAATCAAGCAAAAGTCATCTTTTAAGGAAGCAGCCAAACATCTTTTTCAAATGATTGTGTACTCTCGATTTTTACCCGAAAACTTGAAATCTATTGTGTATTCTGTTATCGAAAGGAATGCTTTATTTGCGCACCCAGAAAACCTGCTGGTCAATATGTTGTTTGATGATAGGGAGCACATTCGGGAGTTAGTATTACGAAGAATAAAAAATGCTAGAGAGGCTGAAAGTAGCACTAAACGCAGAATATTTAAAACACCAAAAATTAACCTATCAGTTTAAGATTATACGGAAATAATTGTCTGGCAAGAGTGTCAGGTTACAGCACCACCGGTTCTTCGACATATTTCTAACGAGAACCTTCAAATTATGGCAAAAGATAATAGTTTGGAAATCGTTGCCTTTCCTTGCCACTCACAATCTGTGGAAAGATGTGTTAAACTAATAACACAGGCTTCACAAATTGTTACTAACGCTACTTCTAGAGATGGCTTCGTTAGAACCAGGTTGCAATCTCGCGCAGAAATGCCAAATTTTGGACACAAAAATAAGTTTAAATTCTAGACCTTTGTCATTATTTATAAACTGTAGTTTGTTTATTTTATTTTCTTGTGTTTTGTTTCATTAGTTTCTTAAATAAAATGCTTTCTAAACTTTATTTTTGTATTTTTAAATCATATCGTTTAAGTCTGTCAAAAATGTAAAATATGCAAAACTTCAAAGAGCGGTAGAGCCCTCAAGATGACACGCAATTCCATTTTTTTTACCTTTTTCGTGATCTGTGAAAAATTTCGCAAATTTTGACACCTCTTGTGATAGTGTAGCTCAATTTTTTTTTTCTCATATATGGACGGGACACCCTAACAGACATGCTTGAGACATCGCTCCCAGGTTAACCCAAATTTCTGAGCCTTTTAAGGTATTTAGAATTTTAAAATTATTTTTCTTTGATGCAACTACATCTCATCTAACGTTCGGCTTTCTTCTGTATCCTTTGAATAGTTAATTCTATTTTTGTGTGCTCAGTTTCGGAAAAAGGTTGGACCCCCAGTAACAGACACCGACAATTTTGATGATACCCAGTAACAGATAGGATAAGAAAAGACTGAGTAATGGACAAAATTCCCTATTTATCTTCAAAATGTGCAAAAGTTTTTTTTTAGAACAAAGTCCTTATTTAATTCAAATGAACATGAAACTTCTGCTGACCTCGTGGTAATTGTTTATAACCTTCCACCACTGCCTTGTAAATACCAACTGGCTCATGAAATTCACTCTGATAACACTCGATGGTTGCACCGTATTCATAGGCCACAACAACACCAGTTTTACGCGCCTAAAATTCTTATTAATTAAATCAAAACTTACAACAGCTTATTGCTGGACCCTTGTCTGTTACTGGTGTCGTTACAATAGTATAATTCTTTTCTTTTTTTTTGATTAAAATTTCGGGATTTCTGGACACCTCCTAACCTTCCACCCTCTTTGCTACGTCAGAGTGTTTATCAAGCTGTATATGACAATTATTGCACTGCAAACTACCGTACCTCAACAGTTAATTTAACTCCAAATGTACACTGTCTTTTGCTTTTGTTTTCTGAATGGGGTAAACCAATAAAACCCTCCTGTTAGGTACGGCCTTGTTCACAAAACTGGTTTCAAGTTATTTTACATAACTGGTGAGTGGTGATGCATTAGCGATAATGATCAACAGTGGCAAATTTGATTTTTTTTTCATTAATTAACAATGCAGTACTAATTCATGCTACAAAAACCAGCCGGTAAGAATAACATTATGTTTTATATGCGTTGTAGCATTCCAGCCAAAAGTGTTTTTTTCTACAAGCCTTGTTGCCGGGGAAAAACAATCGCCAATATCGAAACAAAAAATATCCAGCAACCAGCATTCGATTGAATTTTGACGTCTTGAATTTAAATGATATTTTTCGCAATCGCGAATTGCGATAGGACAATACTCGTTGAGTTTCTTGTTTCAATAAATGGAATAGAAATGGCCAAGAAATTTGCACTCGTCGACACAAATTTCTCGAATAGGTAATACGAGGTATATCCATAAAAAAGAAATGATGACTAAGGTGCGGTAATAAATAAATATTTTATGGCCGATATCCACCAGTACACTTATCATAAAGATTGTTTACAGCGTAGAACGTTGTGTATTTTTATTTCGTATCAATCTTAAATGATGGGAATCAATAATCTGGGAGTTTTGTATTTAGATGAAGTTTTTCCAGAAAACATGTAATATTGCTCCCCCCTTTTTTAAAGTAAAATATGCTGAAGTCAAGCGTTGAACGAACGCAAACGATTTGTAACCGTGGCGACGAAAAGTTGCCCTCTTAATATTAAAACAACGAGTTAGAGTTAATCTCGCCGTCGTGGCAGTCTGAAAAATCAAAGCAACATGAACTTTGGTCAAGTGAGGATAATAAGCAGTACGTGATTGCTAAAAAAAAATAATAATAATAATAATAATTTGAATTTTGACATCTTGAATTCAAATTATGTTTTTCGCAATCACGAGTGTGTGTATGTAGGCGTTTGTGTGTGGGGGGTATGTGTGTTTATGTGTGTGTGTGTAGGGGTATGTGTGTGTAGACATGTGTGTTTGTGTCTGTGTGCTGGCATAAGTGTGTGGGTAGTTGTGTGTATGAATGTGTGTGTGGGGGGGGGTGTATGTGTATGTATGTGTAGGCATATGTGTTTGTGTCTGTGTGCAGGCATGTGGGTAGTTGTGTGTATGTGTGTGTATGTTTTTGTGTGTGTGTATGTTTTTGTTTATTTGTGTAGGTGTATGTGTGTGTAGTTGTGTATGTATGCGCGTGTGTGTAGGACATGGATGCAACCTGGAGACAGCTTTCGCTAGAGGAGCAGCATCGTGAGGAGCCGGTCGACGGTGATGGTGCGGAGGGTGGCGATGGGAAAATAAAATGATAGCACGCCAAAAACAGTCAAATGAAAGCAATAAGCAATCGTGATTGCTCAAAAAAATGAATTTGTGACACTTCAAAGCAAAGCAACTTTTTAGAAAACATATGCTTCTGAATTCTAACTTTCTTTTTCACTTCATCCTAATCAATATGTCTCCTCATTCCTCATCGCTGCTTCCGTAATATATGCTGTTAGTATTACGGAAGTAACGACCTAAGCCATGCGTCAAATTACAAAGAGTTCAACAATAAAACGCATTAATTTTAGTTTCTTGTTCGGACTGCATTTTTCGTACAGTGAACGCAGCACAAAAATACAATCTTTATGTTTTCAAAAAGTTTAAAACTACATTTTTTTCTGTTACTACTGGATGCTAGATGTTTTATTCAAGAGTTTCACAATACAAAAAAAAAAAAAAATAAATAAATAAATAAATAAAAATAAAAATGTAACTGTTGTATTTTTTTTTTTAAATATTATTTTAACTATTATTTTATATTTATATATTTAAATTTATTATTTTAACTATTTAATATTTTTAACTATTATTGCTATTATTTTAACTATTTAAAATAATAGCAAGGTATCGACAGCAATTCTCTTTTGAAGTTTTGGCTACCGTAAAATAGCTGTAAGTATTGCGTAATGGAAATTTTTCTATAATTTAGTAGCAAAACATTCCAAAAGATCGAGAGTGCAAGACTTTCTAAACGTCTGGGAAAATGCTACCCACTGATTGCACGTTTGCTATTCTAGCACCTTAAAAGCTCTTAAGAGTAAAGAATAAGAATGTGATACATTAAACTCTTTTGAAACAGAGGCAAGTTACTGATACAAAAGCTGTTTTATGTAAAATTTACCTCGAAACTTTTCCAATAAGCCATAGAAAAAGTTTTGATGAACATTATGTACTAACATTTGTATAAGAGTTTATGATTTTAACAAAGTATGTTACAAATTTTCTTTCTCTAATAAATTGTCCATTTTATCTGAATTTGAAATCAATCCTATTAAAATAATACTGCAAAAACTGCATAACTTCAACCAAGGGACGTTTTCTACTTTAAGATATATTGAGAAAATTTATTAAATTGAAAACTCACTACTGATTTCGGCGGGGGAGGGAAAAACGGTCAAGTTTATATCAGTAATAGAAGCTATTCAAATGAGTCGTCTGTGCTTAAAACGGAACCTTTCTAAAACAAAACAGCTCGTCTAATATATTTTGATTCTTTTTAACATCAGTTAACAGGTTTTCAAAAGTAGCAAGTGCTTCGAGACATTGAGAATCAACTTCATGCCCACTGACAAGGATATTTTTTTTTTCAAGTTTGGATACCTTTCAAAGAGTTTACGATTCTTTAAAGTCAGAAGTAGAGAATTTTAACTAACTTTATACAGCAAAAACCTTCCGAGTAAAATGATGACATTTCCTTCGACACGAATTCATTGTGTTCAATTTTAAAACAATATAGAGCTCAAGCAGTAACTGAAGGTGAGTGACTTGACCATCTTCTCCTATTTAAAATTAAAGGCGACTTCTGCAGTTTTGGACCTAAGCTGTGTATATTTTATGTAGTTTTGTTTCTGTAATCGAGCAAAAACGATTCGCCTTATTTTGAAAAAGACCTCAGATTTACAAGACGTAAACTGTTTTTGTAATACCGGTTGGTCTTGAACAAGCAAAGTAATTTTTATGATGAAGAAATACTGCATAGTACTTTGCACGCGCCGAGTGACGTTTTTACCAAAAGTGATGTATTTGGAACCATTTACTTTCAAAAATAAACTCGAGGAAATAATTTCTGATTATAATTAAATCAATAAAATGTTTTGATAAAAAACAAGGCAATATGTTTCAACGCAATGTCTGTAATGTATAACTTCCTATTGCACGATAAAATCAGATTGAGCGAGATTCGTACGATATAGTCTGTTACACATTTCAAATGCAAGAAAAACACTGAAATATTCCATCAGAAAAAGATGCAAGCGCTTGGCCCTTATTGTCTTACACGCATAAAAATAAAATATTTAAGGTGCAACTAATACACTGAATGTACGCAAAATAATCGATTCTAAAGTCTAATGATTGGAGATTTCTTTTTAATTGATCCGATTAGTATTCTGAGACGATTTATTCTTTTTTTTTTCTTGTTAAATACGCAAAGGGAGACAATGTTATTTTACGTTATATACTGTGCAAGCAAGACCAGACAGTTTTTAAAACTTCAATTATGTATCTATAGCATTTGCTGCGACCCTCACCAATTCAGTTAAGAATTGCTCTCACGACAATACCACCGTGCTAAGCACAAAAGTCGTATCTGCACTTTTTATCAAAGTTACGATCATCAGTTGGCTCTTGGTCTCATATTTTACCAAAATACAATGTTTTACGGTCATTTGTCAGTAAGAAATATTTTTAAAAAAATATTTAAAAAAATTATAAAAAAAATTATTAAAAAAATTTCCAAACATTTACATCCGAATCAAATACATGGAGGCGAAAAAATTTTAAATGCAGTTTCTCATTTAGAACTCGGCTAAAGATACCACTTTTGCGCTTAGCAAGGCAGAATAATGGCACATTCAAACATTATTATTTTGAAATATACATGCAATGCTCTTTCTCACCACAATATTAGCAAATACTTCGATTACATAGCGCCAGCTATGCATTTGAAATTTAAGCGTATAAGCGATGTAAAGCGCACACTTTTTTAATTATCGACGAGAAAGAAAATTTGCTAAATTAAAAAATACAGTGTTCAATTACGCTGAAAGAACCAAATGGGAAAACATAATTTAAAAAAGCTGTTTTTATTGTATTGGTTTTTCAATTAAAATTAGTGTAGCAAAATCTTCATTTTCTCCATTAAATGTAGTCTTCAGACGTAACACTACCGTCGGTGACAAGCGATATGCAGGCTTTACGAAGATATAATGAAACCAATTTTAAAGAAGTTTAAAATTTGACAAACTAGAAAATAAAATCAGAACAATGCTAGTATTTAGTAACGTGATATGACTGGTGTTTGGTGTTGTATAAAAGGTTTATTATAACTTTTGCAACTGTTATCATATAATGGAACAGTTGAAAAATATTCCACTTAGAATTAATACTTGCTGCCTATGTGATAATTGGTTAATATCAAACTACAAGAACTAACCAGTAATAGCTAAGTGCGTATTTTTTGAGGATATTGTAGAAGAAAAAGAGTAAAGATTCATACTTAAATTCACTTACCCATATTTTGCTCCAACAAAGATTAATTATATATGAGCGTACACATTTACAATTCGACACGACGCAGGTAGCGATATAATCACAAATGAAGCACGCGGATTTCCTAAAACGTAGGCGGGGCCGGGTTCAATCGTTGGTGAGTAGCACAGATGCTGTGAAAATGAATTTCTTGGAGTCAAACGTTTCAGTTTGGACGTACCTGATAATTTAAAACGAAACAAACAGATATTATTAGTTTTCAGTTAAAATGTAAACAATTTTTTTAAAAGCCACAGGCTCAAATTTGGAGGAAAATCAGCGAATTTACGAACCTGTAAGCCATGTTGTTACACGAAAGAATGCAACACGTTAAACATACAGATAATCTTCTTAATGATAAAAAAGACGATTTTAAAAATGGTTTCTTTAAAAATATGGCGTAGTATTGAATTGTTTGTTGTTATTGAATTTGTTGATAATGAATTGTGTGTGTGTGTGTGTTTTTCTTTTTCAAATATAAGAGACGGAACCGCTACGTTCAGATCTGTTTAGCAAAAATGCTTGTCATGGGGGGGGGGGGGAGTTGAGATTGTTATTTTTGAAATTTAAAATATTTTCTAGTGGACTGTATTTAATTATGTGTAAAGAAGCATTTTTAAACTATTAGTAACATCGGAACGAAATTTACATCACAAAAAGTAAAAATTACTCAGAAAGAAGGCGGACATCGAACCCGTAACTTCCTTAATTGCAATTTTGAACTCTGAAAGTAAACCTAGGGACCGTGGTAGCCCGATCGGTAGAGTGTCGGATTCGGGATCGGAGGGTCCTGAATTCGAACCTCGCTGGTCGAAGACCCACCGTCGTCATTAAAGAGGACTGGGCGACGTTAAATATGCTCGTGGTCTCAATGTCCTCCAAGTGAAACGATACCTCTGGGGGTGCTAGCACCAGGAGCCTAGTTCTAAATTCTCATTAACTGTTCGATCCGGTGATGGTGCTGCCATCCATCGGTTTAAAAAAATAATGGAGGCAAGGCACTTAGTATGCAGTCCTCGACATAAATACAGTTGTAGTCAGTTGTGACTCGGAATCGGAAAGTAAACCTAAATCCCTACCTCCACACAATATAAACAGACTTTTTATTTAACGTGATTAATTATTAAGAATATGAATAGAATTATGCCATTTAATAAAACATATGGCGCAACATAGCCTATCAAGGCTCTTGCGCAAAAAAAAAAAATAAATAAATAAATAAATAAATAAAATAAAATAAATAAATAAATAAATGTAATTCATAGTCTCCAGTTTAATTAATTTATTTATTTACTTATTATTATTACTTTTGTGGAGACTAGTAGGGAAAAACAGATGTTTGCTCTGTTAGTATTTCTCCTACAGACTAAGAAATGCTGTTAACAGCAATGATAATCATTGCAGCATTCCATTTAGCTTGTGATAAACTGCAAACTTTCGTTCAGCTAAACTTTTCAGAAGCAATGGATAAACAAAATCATAACTGAACGGCACAAAGTGGCCGCTATGAACCCGGGATCAAATCCCTGAAATGTCATTCTCTATTGTATTTCTGGAACGTGACCCAGTGGCTTGGAGCTCACATGAAGCTGTTGCTTCTCTACAGATTCATGGAACATTCGTGCTGAATGAGCGTGCTAAAAAGCACGATGGTCTGGATAAAATGATCTGTTAGAAAAGTGTTTCAAAAGAGTCGTGCAAAGTCTGGTAGAGGACCGTGGTGGCCTGATCTGTAAGACATCGGGCTTGTGGTCGGAGAGTCCTGGATTCGATCCTAGCCGGTCAGAGATCCACCGGGTTCATTAATGGAGACTAGAAGACATTAAATATGCTCTTTGTCACAAAGTCTTGCAAGTGAAACGATATCTCTGGGGTGCTAAATCAGGAGTTGTTCGACTTCAGGTAAGGTTCTTGATTAGCGGAATGTTAATAGAAGTGTTGCCATCTATCGTGTACTGTCTAAGCCATGTAAGCCTTACATCATATGAACTATTTATGCGTACTGGAGAGTATGGTCTCAGTTTCCACCCTCTCATTCAAAATACTGCGCCTTTGGGCGTCTATGATAATGAAATGAAATGAAAAGGCTGATTGGATCAACTGTCTGCATCGATTGTAATGCAATATGGGTATAAATTGTACAACTTGATAACTTATGGAGAATCGCGTTACATTTGAATGCTGTAAAGCATTTTTGAAAACTCGGTTCAAGATGCTACCAATGCTTTGCAACCCCTAAATTTTCCAAACAACGAACTGTTTCATTGAAAAAATAGAATGAAACTTATACTAATTACAATTAATTTCTTGATCTATGTATTATAAAATTTTGTCGGTGCTATCATAGAATCAGAACTTAATTTAATGTACAAATAGTCAGAATAGTCCTCCAAACTGTAATGAATTACATAAAATTCAAGTAACATGCAGGAGATGAGCTCCCGTCAACTGTCATTCAAATTAAGCTCTCCTCAGCATGCAAAATTCATTGTGTGGAAATGTATTGTAATCTTTTCAAGACTTGAAGAGCCGTAATTTAGTGTTGTACATATATATTGAAATTTTCCAATATTTCCTGTCATATTTACACTGATTGAGGTAAACATTCGCACATCAAGGAATCGGCACTGAAATATATGAGGTCATACATCACCTCGTTCGACAGTTAATATAAACGTAGAAATAATTTGATCAAACTGGTAGACTCTCCGACGTATCGTCCCAAGTGATCCTAGATATTCTCTATCTGTTAAAAATCAGGGAATCGCATTGGCCTGAAGCGATAGGTGGTGCTGTGGTGGCAGTTCTGTGGTACTCTTGTTATATGTGGCCGAGCATTGTCCTGTTGAAAAATGGAAATCGGAATGTCTCCATGAGTGATAACACATATTGCTAAAGGATTACATATACGTACTGTGCGTCTGTCATGGTGTTGTGAATCAACATCAGAGGTGACCGTTAATAATTAGTAGGTGCAGCGTGTGATGACACGCTGCACCAACACATCGGTTAAGCATTGGTTTCCTAGAAGCGAACACGCTTAGCGTCGGCGTCGTTCCTCGCCGAGGCGAAAACTTGATTCTTCTGCTCATGCGCGCCCGAGCCAATTCGGCGTTCTGAGTGGTCACGTCGGAATCCACTTGACTTTGATTTTAGCGTTACGTCGATGAGCGACGTCGAAGATCGGCGATTCGCTTCTAGGAAACCAAGGCTTTACGGGTTCAGTGTACCGCTGATAAGAAACTGCAGTAGTTAGGGACTCGCGTCAGGCCCTCCACCCAAAGGGTACCCGAATCTCATTATAGTCGGAACTGAATCTAAACTTGTCACTGAATTTGATTTTCAGGGACTCACTGCACCCACAGCTGGTGAGATTTTTTAGGTGACATCACATATGATATACGGTATCCCATAATGTTTAACCACAACACCAAAACAGTTAAGTGATACGTTCGTATCATCTTTCATTTTCATGTATTGCTATTCTTGTCGGTGCTCTTTGGAGTTATTTTCTAACAGGACAATGCGTGACCACCCACAGCAAGTGTGTCACAGAACGGGTCGACCACTCTTTTTATGTTCTCTGGTTTCCCGTGATTTGTCATTCGCGCATATCTGGGATTACTTGTGGCGGTAATTTTGACACCTTACGGGTTTGATTGAATTCAAGGCTCGTTAATAGTAATTGTTTATGTTTAAATTTTTTGCAGTGGTATACTGCATTTGTGAACAACAGATTTTAAGGACTAAAAATTGACACTATCAAGTCATTTGTTCGGCAGAGGTGCTTTGTTTGTTCCTGCAAAAAAAAAAAAAACTTTGAAATTTTAATAAATATGTGCTGTTTATTTACGATTAGAAAAATCAAAGCACGTTCTTTTGTGCATTTGCGTTGAATGTTCGGTTAATTATGGTTTATGACTGTTACCTTAGACTTCCACGGTAAGGAAGATGGAGGCAAACAATTATTTTAGTTTAAGTTTTCCCTGGAAAGCGTTGAAGAACTTAAGAATAGTGATAGAGACTTCTTTCTCATAAAGACCAGGGATAAAGTTTGCAAAGTATTCAATTCTGTAAGATGCTACATTCACTTTGAGCTCAACGACAAAAATCAATCCACAAGGATTATTTTCAACCGAATCAGCAGGATTCGCACCTAAATGTGTTTAAATGATTGTAAAATGATTATATATATATATATATATATATATATATATATATATATATATATATATATATATATATATATATATATATATATATACTGAAGAGCCAAAACATTATGACCACCTCTAACGTTTTCAAAGAACTCGTCTGGATGACGTGGAGACCACATGATGAGGTGGGATTGGCATATAACTGGGGCTGGAGAAGGTAAGGCTTCATTCGAGCACTTTCTTTTGCAAGTTATGGGAAAGGGTAACGATCTTAGCAAATTTGTAGAGGGCAGATTGTGATGGCCCGAAGTCTCAAAAACGAGTATCTCAGAAACTGCAAGACTGGTAGGTTGTTCACGTTCTGTCGTTGTTAGTATTTATGCAAAGTGGAAAAAAGACGGTGAAACCAACGGTAGGCGTAAAGATGTTGGACACCCAAGCGTCATCAAAGATAAGGGACGTCGGAGAAGGCCGCTTGTTGAAGTAAAATCGGAGGCAGACAGTTTATCAACTAACAGCTCAGTACAATGCAGGTGCGAAACTTTTAACTAGAAAAAAAGTGTTTTTACAAGTAACTGCGGCCCGACCTGTGAAGAGGTTTGACTCGGAATTAGAATAGTATAGATTCGACAGGGCAAGGGTTTAGGAAAGGGGCTTGGTGCTAAAACTGACTTGTGACCTGCCTGCCTTACTACCGTTAAGTATTATATTTATAAAATACTGTTGAATATTATATACATAACTAGAAAGCCACCCGTCAAGATATGACGAGTGAAAATTGCTTCTACATTTGAACGAAGAAATTGCCTGTTTGGTCATATTTTGATAGTTCAAATTTTAACCTTAATTCTAGTAGATAGCGTTCATTGTTGATCACTTTTTCGTTTCCTCATTCCTCTGAAATGACAAATTCTTACCATTAAAACAGTTAAGTTACCGGATCTAGTTCAGCCTTGTCGCAATAAAGCATTTCCTGTATGATAAAAATTACCAAAACGTATTATAAAATTATCATGCCGTGGCGCGAGTTTCAATGTTGATGACGTCAGGAGCATTACTCTATCATTGACTATTATATATATGAGGATGCTAGGACGGGAACTTTTCCTACATACAAAGTCCTTGCGAAAATCCGCTGAACTAAAATTTTAGGGTACGGTATTTGAACATATGTACTGGGTACCGTGATGATTTTAAACAACGTAGTATCCATTTGTTACATTTACAGTAATAAAATTTTGAGTTGCAACACCCACCTGTTTCTGCAAATTGATCAGCGTATTGAAAAATCATGAATGGCTTTGAAACGAGTAGCATGTGACAGAATTTGCATGCTTAGAGCATTTGCAAAGATGATAACTTTGAGTCATACTGATAATTAAAAAAATATTAGGATTTCTGTCGTACTTAAATGTTTCACAGGGTTAAACAGAACATGCATTCATTGTTTGAGGAAAAAACTTCAAAATACAGAGTGAAAAGAGTTTCTTCAGTTTGCATATGAACTTGCCAAAAAGCAAATTTCGTTACAAACCAATCATTCTAACTCCCATTTGCAGTTTCTCAGTACGCTGATCAGTTTGCACAAGTCAAAAGTAAGTGTTGTCTTTCGTAAATTACGATATTCGTTCTTTGTAAACTTAACCATGATTACTGCGCTGTATAAAATTTTAATCTCGAGCGCATACCTTCAAATAACCATATTTAAATTTTAGCTCAATTGTCTTGGCGGACAGGTCGCTATGGATACATGGATGGGGAAAGTTACTTATGGACTCCCTTGTACATATTATTGAATGTTATGTTAATAATTGATATTTAATATTGGTGTTTCAATATTAAGGTCTCATTCTAAAGCCTACGGTGACTCATATTTGGAGACTAATTACTGCGCCAAATTAAGCGGAAAAGTGTTAAATATCGTCACTTCGGGTGACATTTGGCAACATTTTGAATTTTTTATTACTCTAGTGTCATGTAATCAAAATCAAGGTCACGTGCCACCTATGATAATGTCATTAACGCAACAGACAAGCTGAAGTCGCCTTCAGGGGAACATTTAATACAAATATACATGGCTACATGCGTACAGTAGGGCTTTACTAGTATAAAATTAATTTCTTATTGTGTTTCAAAAGTTGTCAATTACTTGCGGAAATTGGTCAATTGCTGGAGGTAAGCGGTAAATAGCTGGCGAAATCTCCCTTTTAACTACTATTGAAAATAGTTTGAAAAATTGTAACTAAAACAGAAAAATTAAGAGTAATCGTTAATCTTGATAGTTTTATTGACGCGTTGAAAAATACAGTTTCCCCCCCCCCCCGTGAAGTTAAGTAGAACTTGTAGAAACTTTCACAAAATGATCAACTACTGGCGAATCACCCTGCTTACCCTCAGCATACTGTATTAAACCACATAGTAGATATAAATGTGAAATAAATGCTGCAGGAGTTAAGGGAGAGGAAAACTGATATTAGATTGATCAATGCATATTAGCTTGGGTTGGTTGTCGATTAAATACTAAGATTAGGCATGATTGTAAGTGCAAGAAAGTATACTTGAAATTTTTAGAAGATCAATTATAAGGGAATGTTATCATTTTTTAAACATAAATCCTCAATATTGGAAAAAGATGTTTGAATTATTTTTGCTAAATGAATATTGAATGAGACATAATAATTACAAAAAAATTCTAGAAATAACCAAGTAATGTTTAAAAAATACTAAAAGTCAATTTCAATTAAGTCATTAAAGAAAAAGTTATTTTACCTATTTTTATTGACTAATTATAGTTATTTTATGTATGTAAATACATAAACTATATGACCAAAAGTATTAGGACACTCCAAAATTAACATTTTTAAGGATTTTTCGAGAAACAAGAGACAATTTGCTTTGAAACTTCCAGATCTCCTTTTCCATTGAAGTTTATAACCCCCCCTGCATTTTAGGGGATCATCCACAAATTGAGGACAACAAAAATATTCTTTGATCATCATGTACCATGTAGATTATCATGTACGTGAACTTTTCAGTTGTATTGGTGGAAAAAAAGATTATTCTAGAAAGTGTATCTAATCTTAATAAACAAACTTTTAGTCTCTGGTTAAAACCAGACTCGCCCTCTCGTTTGCGGCAACTAGTAAAGAAACTTTCTCACAAACGTTCGAAACTTTTAAAGGAAATTTTGGGGGCAGTTTTGTTCAAATTAGCTTTAATAGTTACAAAATAAAATTATGTTGTAAAAATTTGGAAGCGTTCAAGCAGAAACATACTGATCGTAGTTCTAAAATTACACTTTTCTTTTAAAAAAATATTTAGTCTAGTTGCAATACACTCACTTGAATTGAACCTTATTCCTGAAATATAATCCATAATTATTCGCATGAGAGTTTTAATCATATTTAAAATGTAAAGTACACTTCGAATAACCTTAAGCTATGTGTTGTTTCTTATTCAAAATATTTGTGGTAGGGTCCTTAAGACTAAGTTTTACAATTTTGGTATTGGATATCACTTGATATAGCTAAACACCGTAATGACGCTTTATTTAGAAATTTAATTTCCCATTCTTTGCATCATTTGTAGTCACCTTGATTATACTCAAGAAGGTATATAGCTTTGCGAAACAGCTCGAAGAATAAAAGTATCCTTACGAAAGGCTTCCAATGCTACCCCCTTCCACATTTTGGATAGTCGTAACATTGATGCAGCATGAAACCAGTTCTATCTCAATGTAAGGCCCCTATAGTGAAGTTAGTTCTCCCTCGAGTTATAAGGATTCTATCTCAACGATACCTTTCTTATAGTTCTGTTACATTGCATACAATCATTAAATGTTAACTCTTTGCGTCGCGTTAGGCTTTATTTCACCAATGAAATGTTCAATATAATGTTTTAAATTATATTACGGTGTTACACTGCACATTTGCATACATATAAAGTTATGCTACTGAAGACAAGAGCTTTACTGAAGGATAAATTAGTCAAATTATGTTTTGAACTACAGGGGTGTCCCTCGTATAACACGGTTAATTCGTTCCATGTGGTATCAAAACCGTGTTATGCGTGACTTTTTTAAAAATAACATTTTTACTTATTTTTAATACTAATTATGTATGTGCATAAGAAAAATCAGGTTAGGATGTATCGTGTTATATCGAAAACGTGTTCCGTATTATATCGAAATCGTGTTATACGAGACTTGGAAAAAATGTAAATCAAAGGATGTGTACCGTGTTATATAGAAACCAAGCTTCATAAAACCAAAGTAGAAACTTATTAGAGTTATCAACCATTAACAGAATGAAACAAAATAAAACAAAAGTGAAATTCCATCTTTTTTAAATATAACATTCGAGTTATATAAAAACCATGAAGTATTAAATTCAAGTTTCATACCGTGAAATGTCGAAACCGTGTTATAGTAATCGTAAATTCGGTACTGTGTAATATCGAAACCGTGTTGTAGAAGTACTGTGTTATACGAGAGACGCCTGTATATCCCACAATATCAGCTGCGTGTGTAACGGTTTATACTCAACGTAATTGCACAAAAACCTTTAAAAGTTATAAGATAGCACACGGATCTTATACAGTTCACTTTCGTGACTAGCAGCTTGTTGTACTGATTTTGCCGAAGTTTTTCAAAATTTTGATTCTTACTTTTTTACTTAGTTCATTTCAGCTTCTTTTTCAAGTATCACTGACTAAAACATCATCGTAAAATGAAAGTTCGTTACTTGGAGGCTGGTATAAATCATACAAAACTTGCTGACTATTGTTCTAAATTTGATTCAATTATAACATAGTTTCACCAAAGAGTGTAAATAATAGAAGAAGAACCTCCACTCCGCGATCGGTTTCTAAGATCCGCCGAGAAAAAATATACTTACGGAAACGTGATTCGACCCAAAAACCAACGTTTAGGAACAAATGACATGCATTCGTCGCCAATGTTGAACTGGCTTGGCGGAGTGGTTGCCTTTTCCTCCGATTACTAATTCGAAGAAAAAAAAAGAGTGTCGCGGGAGCCGCGGTCCCTCTGGTATTGGAGATGGAGATCCTAAAGCCTTACGTATCTGACGATTTAAAGAGTTTCAGATGTTCAATCTTTATCTTCTCTTTTACTAATGTACTGTAGGTGACTTTATTGGCTATTGTTGAAAAATCGCAACTAATGCATCGACTAATCAGAATAATTTGCGTATTTTCTCTTTTTACTGATCATATCCTTTTCAGTTTAATAATAAAAATACATATGGAGGAAGGAAACATTATTATTCATATTTACTTTTGCGGATTTAAATCATTGAGGTTGCAAAAACTAAATAACCTTTTTGGTTTGCTGCGAGAGCGGGAGTAGCAAATCAAATGCTAAGATGCTTTGTGGGTGCTTGTGTTCTTTTTTTAATTTAAAGAAAGGGTTTAAACGAAGAAATAAATTTAAAAACAGTTAATGTTTTGTTCGCTTTATTTTACCCCTTCGACAGAAACACCAAGTGTTCCAGCATCTACTTTAAAGCACTTGCAATAATGAATAACACAGGGGAACAAAAAAAAATGTTGTATGTTTGGTGCCCTGAGTTTGAGAACGCATTTTAGATTTGTTTGGGGCGCTGAATCAAAATATGAAATTAGTTTTTCTCAAGCAGCTCAGATAAGTTCAGCTGTTTTACCTAAAATACGCAGTTTTAACTCCATTTTATGCACTTCTAAATCAAAGTATAGGCCTCTGAAACAAGGATTGCTTCCAGCACATTTGCTCTATATTCAGTCTGCAGTCCAGTTACGTCCAGGAAAATTCACCGCATCGAGTAAATATATAGCAAGTTTAGTAACAACGCTTCAACGAATTAAGGTCAACTTTGAAGTTCTTGCTATGCGTATACTCGCTTCACGTGATGAGTGACGAATTGGATCTTTGTATATAATATTTTCAGGATCCGTCTAATGTAGACCCTAAACGAACTTTTTTAGGGATCCTTTGCTCCTCTGCAGTCAAACCTTATAAACAAAAGCATTAATAAAGAATCAGGGGTCGTGTTTTCAGGGGTATTGAGGTGTTAAACCACTCATTCAGAGCAACCCAAACCTGTACACATAAAAAAACTGTAAATAAATTCAGGAGAGTACCTTAATTTTCTTAAATAAAAAACTACAGCAATTTTAGTCTTTTTGGGATTTTAAGTTATTTATTATTTGGGATTTTATTTTATTTACATATTGGATAATTGTATTTACCTTTCCTGGTTGACAACTTTTATCTAAAAACGTTATACTCACACATTTCAGCAAATTTTAACACCTAAAATGGCAGTGGTGAATTGATACCAGGTGCAAACAGAAAGTTTGATCATGTTTTTGTGAACGAAGTAACATTTATTATTACTGCAATTTTACATGGAACGTATTCTATTATGGTAAGGAAATCCAAACTTCAAACTCAATCCAGGGGCAAAAAAAAAAAAAAAAAAAAAAAAACTCAATAAAATTTTACACATGCTAGTTTGAGACAATTTAGATCCTTTTTAATCCCCTACCCCACAATATTTCGAAAAAATAATTCAAATGACCCACCCTACTGTACACATAAATGTCACACATTTTTCAACATTTTTAACTTCTCCACCTCCCCTTTTATCAGAATGTCTCGTACTTCACCATACCCTCTCCCCCAACATAGCTATTTTTCATAATCATAAAGGTATTTGTGTTTTAAAAAAAGTGTGATGTCACACTTCTTGATCCCCTCCCTTGCCTTTTGTCACAAACACGTAAATAGTTAATAACAAAGATTTAGATCCCGAGTTATTGGACATCAAAAGGCCCTGAAGGTATGTTTCATGAGGGCTGTCCGATTCGTACTTAACTTTTTTTTCTATTCCTTATTAGACAGATCTTTCTCGTGCTATGTTGTCCACTGGTTAAAGCCCGTCTTTCGCTCGTACGAACCAAGCTCAATCCCTAGCATAGGTCACGAGATTTGACCCAAGGTAAATGCCCCGGAATTCCCCCCTCCCCCTGTCCAGTGGTATGGCAATCTTAAGGTTTCATTCTGAAAGGATTGGAGTTGTTGCAGAAAAGAATATATCCTTCGTAAATAAAATCCCAACAAAAACATTCTGTGAAAAACTAGTCAAGTCTCGATGGAGCTGCTTGTTTATCTCTAAAAAGTAGTGAAATATAGACAAAGTCATGATAAGTCTAAGGTTCCTTACTGCGATGTCTTTATTATTATAGTTAATGTTGTGTGACTTGGCCGTTAGACATTCTTTATACCTTAGTGGGTACAGGTCAATTTTGTTTACACGTTTTTCAAGTGGCAATTTTCCATCGTCAATGGGTAGCGGTTCTGGCGAAAGATTGGTGCAATGGTGTCATGGAGCACCTGGTTTTGTACCCTTGTGAACCCTTTAACAAGCAGCTCCATCGAGACTTGACTAGTTTTTTACATAATGTTTTTGTTGGGATTTCACTTCTTTTTGTAGAAACATTAAATTTGTGTAATGTTCGAGTAGACTAATGTTGGGCTAGATTAAATTAGAAGATGTGTCCCACTACGCTGGACTTTTGCAATGACAGTCGATTTTTTTATGTACCAATAGTAGAAGAGGGCATTACCATATCTCGAATACACATGAGGGTTCTTCATTAGATACTTCATCTTTCGATTTTTGACATCAAATGAAGCGGCCCGCCAAGTTGAATATTTTTTGTAAAGGCGGTATGTCGATCTCTAATAGTTTGTTTGGGCTCTTGTGTTTTCTAATCAGGGTCACTCCAGATCTTCAATCAGCCTAGTTTTTATAGTTTTCCCTTTATGTGGCCATCAAACCCTAACTCTGTACCAAATTTCACCTCTCTGAGTTTATGGGAAGTACTAGTTCTATTTTGATGATCATGAGTGAGTGAGTGAGTGAGTGTCATAAATGAGAAACTTTGCTTTCGCTTAACTTCGGAACTAAATGACCTACAGACTCGAAATTTCGGATTTTAAATATGTGATTATAGCTTACTGGATGACGAAAATTTCTGCGCTCTAGTCCCATCAAAAGGTTCTCAAATAGGGGCCTAAAAATGCGGCGAAATGGTTCCAGTAAAGGATGGTACGGCAGTGTTTGCTTCGCGCTCGACTTGGCGGGGGCACTGCTGTGCCCCCAAATTTTCAATGCGCGTTATTTCCACTAAATTCTAAGCAGTTCACTTGATTTAAGTATTTTATGTTTGGTATTTTACGGTTGTTTTGTGAACAATTTTAATGGCTTTAGCTGCGGAAAAAAACAAACCTTCATTTGCCGAAATATTCAGCACAAAACTATTCTTATAACCGAAAATCGAGAAAATTACAAACACTTTCAGTACTTTGTATTAGAATATTAAACATGATTTTTGAATAAAAATTGGAATATATTTCACTGTAGATGTCAAACTCATAAGACAAAGGCTTAGTTTATTGAGAAGAATCCTAATTATGAATGATTTAATTTGAATCAATAAATGAAATTATCCCACACAAGCGCGATACGATACATAAACTCGGAAAACAGAGTTAACGAAGCCTGAACTTCAGTGCTTAGTAATATTTGAACACTGCGATTAATAATTTTTAACACTCCCCCTCCCCAATTTAAAACACTCAACACAATTTGAAGGAGAAGTAAATTTAGTTATTTTGTTTGAAATAGGTTTGATCTTTGGATAATTTGTTTTATGTGTTTTATTAGTGCTAAATATTATTTCAATTTTTGATAAGAAAATATCGCGAAAAAAATATACATTGGAGAAAGGCGAATTTTTCACCTTTGATTTGTCCTAAAGTACTTTTGGACAAATGGTACGACTATTTACACATATTACCGATAATATGAACTCTTAAAAACTACGACACTATGCTCATTGCAATTTGGGGAGACGCACGCAAAAAAATGTTAGTAACTTTTGTATTACTTAAAAAAAATCTCGACTTCAAGTGTAACTTTACTACACGAATAAAGTTTCTAATGTGATCATATGTTGCTAAATAGCTACTAATTCTGTTAAAAGATTTTATAATTACGGAACAAATTGCTAACAAATAGCATCGAAAACTGAAAATAAATGATCTGAGCTTTTAAATTGAGCTAATCTGCAAAATAATCAAAACTTTGGATTATCTGTAGGGAAATCTTTTTTTTACAGCCAAAAAAAAAAAGAACTGAAGAACCAGGCGAATTCACAAGTTTAATAGTAAAAAACTGTTTTCAGAAACAAAAAATCAAATTTCCTATTTTTTAACTGAAACTTCCGTTCTGTTTATTAGTTGTGCTTTGCAGAAATCGATTGTTGGACTATATAATCGTTAAAAATTTAAAATTGAGCGTTCCTTTTATTTCAAGGTTATAAGTTCCACTTGCAGGAAAAACACCTAAAGCGTCAAATTTACACGATTCATACTTAGAATATTTGTTTGCTACCTCAGTAACAAGAGAATGTTTCTATGTTCGTCTATGCCTCATGAATTAGTATTTCATTTCGTTAAAAATGCTGTCAAAATAAATGGGTTTATGCCTTCCAAAGACCTTATAAACTAATTTTTGTTACAGCTATCGGTTTTACATTTGTCGATTGTAAAGAGTCAGTTTCAAACACTTTCTGTTTAGGCGAACAATTTAATTTTCCTTCCAAGATTAGGCAATTGCGACTTACGTTCGACTTGATTGACCTTGAAGGAATTCCAACTGCTTTCTTGTTCACGCAATATGTCAGATTCTGTCGCTCTGTATATTTTCGCGATTTGAACATTTATTTCTTATTGATCTAAGCTCTTCATTCCTCTCTACTATTTTTAACGGATAAAACACAATTATTTGCAAGTTTTAGAAGCATTGCACTTAATTTCTGAGCTATTTAAAAAAAGAACGCTATCTAGGTGATTTGAATTTCAACGGCGCACAGATTTTTTTTTAGGTAAAATAAATTATACTATTGTTATCGCATGCTTAAACTGTAAAGAATATTGTGTTTTATTCGGCCCACACAGAAAATTCTTGATAAATGTTTCAATTTTGCATTAATAAGCAGAAAATAGTTAAAAATGTATACTCCCCTGGCTTCCCTTTTTTCGGCTTTTTGTATAAACACGTTTAGCGTTCTTTTTTAAATAACCTGACATAATGTATTTTACTAAAATCATACTCCTTTATAAACATAAAAACACATTTTATCAAAGCACATTGAAAAAATATTTATTGATATGCAAAAAAATAGTTATTTTTTACACACAGAATAATAGTGTCACCCTCACCTGGCAAAATTGAAAGGCTGAAATTCAACATTAAAACTGCTGAAGGATCTCCTTAACCGCAAATAATCCGCGTAATACAAACTAAAGTTAAAATCTAGCTAAATGTTTCGATCAAAATTCAAATAATATTGCATCAATTATCGTTATAAATGTCACGAATGTGCTTGTTGCAGTCGTTGCAGTATTTCCCCTGGTATGTATATGTTTTTACATTTTATCGTTACATAAATGCAAGTTTTTAAATGACAGGTTTATTGTATGTAAACATCATGGATTGCGTTTAAGGTCTAGTAAAAAGATTGCGTGATGTTGTTTTGACAGGCTATGTGTGATTTTGTCACTTGTCTGACGTCACTCCTTCGACTGTTTTTTGTGCCATTGGGAATACATAATTATCTTGAGATTATGAAGCTTTATTTATTTATTTATTTATTTATGTTTTTATTTTTTTTCTGTTCTAGTTGCTCATTCCGACTCATATATCATGACGGACATTAAAAAGAAGAAAACAGGGAGAGATAAATTGGGAAAAAGCGTCAAGCTGAAATATTACTTTACCAAGAAATTAAAAATGATCCGGATAAAAATTCTGAATTAGAAGAGAAAGAAAAGCATAACTATCAGATAAATAACGAAAAGGGGAAAATATTAAGAGAATAACATAAATAACTCTGCCAATAGTGTTACTCCCCTGACAACATTTTCCCCTGCTGCCTATAAAACTGAAAAAAAATTAAAAAATCTTCTGATCTTCATCTTTACAAACTCAAACATAACGGCAACTAGTGAAATAATGAATATTAAATGAAACTGATGACTTTTCCTTTGGGGACATAAAAAAAAATCACTTACTTTATATTCACCCTTCTACAACGTAAAAAAATTAGTTTTGCCATTCATGTGTCACAAGAACAGTTGTTAATAGTTCTTGTACCCTTAATTCTTGTTGTAGTTTTTTCGTTTTTACTGTCGTAGCAAACCTGTAACTGAGATTGCAGTCTTTGAATTATTTCAATCACTTCCTTTTGTGATTTCTCACAAAGGAAACATTTTATTATTTTCAAAACCTGAAATATTTTCGTAGCAATTGCAACGCGGTGGCTGGTAAATCTACAGTAGCTAAAAGGTTTCTAGTACATGGTGAATATTATCATGTTTTTTTTTTTTTTTGAAGCTACACCAATCAAGGAAGTTATGTAAAAAATAACACTGTTTCTAAAAGCAAAAAATATCACTTTACCATTGCAGCGAACAGAAAAAGTTCGACAAAAAATACACTGTACAATAAAAGGCATTATGAACTCTTACGAAGAGCTAGGTAAATTCAATTTTGAAACAAAAACCAGGTCCGTCATTTGGGCGATCGTCCCTCCCCCCCTTTCTATTTTAAAACCATAAGAGAATTGCGATTTTTTTTGTTTTTACCGTACAAAATGTATAGATTACATACCCTTCACCCTTTACGCCCCTCCCTTCTGGAAAATTTTTAAATGACGGGCCTGACTAAAAATGCAATGAACAAGCAATTATTTATGCTGAAAATGTTTTTTTTCTAATCGTCTTTAAAATTTTGTAAAACATTGTACTACCGTGGGAAGGTAAAATGCAGATTTTTTAATTTTTTGCATTTTTATAATCTATTGGAATTCAGCTTTATTGTATAAGCTTGCTCTTTCGGATTTTCCTGAAAATAAAGCTCAAAAAAGGGGGGGGGGGGAGCGTGAAATTCCAACGTTTTTCTATCGTTAGTATGGATTACGTCTTTTTTCAACTGTCTCAAAATTTCATTTTTGCAGATACTGCAATTTACCTTCCCATAACAAAGTATTTGAAACATGTTATCATTTTTTTAAATACAAAAATGAGAAGAAGTGTTTGAAAACAGGAAAGAAGTTATGTAGTAATGAGTTTTAGTTTCAGGAAAGAAAAACAACTTGTTTTCATGTTCCATGCAGATATAAGCAAAAACAACTGATATCCCTTAGAAAGGCAGTGGTGTCAGTTGGAAAATGCAGTAAAACCCCTCCTAACGGACACCCCTCAAATGCGAATATCCCTTTGACGTCGTAAATTTTTAATTCCCCGATTCAAAGGCAAATAACATTATTCCCCCCTGTCCTCCTATTTTGTCCCCTGTTCTGCGGACAGAAAAAAATTGTCCCGTTAGTGTCCGCATTAGAGGGGCTTTACTGTATTAGCAAAGTATGGTAAAAACTTCCATTACAACTAACAAAAGAGCACATGTTTCGATCACCCTATATAGGGGCGGTTCTCAACCAGGTGTGCTCCGAATAAATTGTTTTGAGGGGGGGGGGCGGAAATTCTAAATTTGCTGAATGGATTTCCAAGTTTCGCCGAATGATGATAATTTTGCACAATCGTCAGACAAAATTTGAGGAATAAGGTAATTTTTGGAAGTTCACCTCCCATCAAGACGCCCCTGTTCGCAGCCAGGGAGGGAGGGGGGAGGGGTGTATAAGAATCTCAAGAGAGGCATGAACATATAAAAGAAAAAGTACAAGAATAAAGGTAACTATTATTCGCTCAACTTTGCAGTCAGTTGTGAATGCTTTTAACATTATCGACTTCTTTTGAGCTGTGAGCATCTGAGTTTTCAGCATTTGAATTTAAAAACAGAATATCGAGCTAAACGTTGTATGCGGCCTCTAATGTTGTGTAAGTGAGTGGTATTATATGCCAACATCCCTAATATGCCTCAAATGTTTTGGAATAGTTTTATGATTCTTTGATTTAATAAGTTCTAGAAATCAAATTTTCAAAAAAAAAAAAAAGTTAAGTATAGTAATAGTAAAATTTCTGTGCAAAATTGTCTCAATTTTCATGTAATAATTAGTTTTAGCTATTCAAATCAACTTCAGTTTCAAATTCCGATCATGACCCCGTCTGTTGAGCGAGGCGAGGGGAGGGGGCAGGACTCGCATGTTTGACAACCACTGCTGTATAGAACATGTTGGTAGAATCTTTCTACTTCGCTAAGTTTACCTGTTGATACCACTGCCTCTCCACATGGTATCAGTTGCTTTCTTTTATATATATAGAATTTTATTAACGGATTTTTAAAGCCAGATTTTTTTTCTTTCCAGAAACCGAGCTTAGCACTGAATTGATAATTGATGAATATAGCAGTCAATCATTTAACTGATATGTGTCACATCGCTTTGTGTCAACGTTTGCTAAAAATAAATTCTCAGAAAAGTAAATAAAAAGGTACTGAGATTTCTAACTTTTAAAATTTATCACGAATAATAAAAAATAACAGTTTCCAAAAAATAGAATATTTTTTTAAGTCTTTCATAAAAGCAAACAAAATTATATTTTTTAAAACTATTCCAAATGTATCACGCATAACAAACAGTACGATGCATCAAACGTGTCTACGTACCTCAATCAATCGTTTCCAAGCACGGTATATTTACAGGTAAACGGACGATTATAATCCTGAAAGAGTCAATAAATACAAGTGCCAAAATATGGGTGAGTTCACAAACTAAGTTATTCATTTGATTATGTGACAGGTCATCTGTGCGGTTATACTGCAGAATTATCACCACTTGACTTTATCTGATTGAAAATAATTTCTAAGTCGGTTGATTTAAAGCGAAGAATAAAACTAAAATTTGAAGCTCTGTTTGTAATTTATCGAATTAATGAGTTATATCTAAATAGCTAAGGAATCTTATGACTTGTTGAAATCATTACAGGACTTTGTACTAAAGCCCTTAGTAGTTCTTGTCTTTTTCTGCACTTTTTGATTTGATAGCACAAATTCAGGTCTTATGTTGTTCTCAACGGAGAAGCTTCCACCTATGAAATCCCCCCCCCTCCATAACGTTTTTCCAAATTTTATTCTCAGGACAATACACCTGAAGGATTTAGAATACATGAGAACGAACCCACAGTTTCCGGCTTAGAAAACACATCTAAAGAACTGTAGAGCACCCCCCTTCTCATCTGCAATAGCATCTTCCTTGACGGCGACGTAAACACGCGTTTGTTTCCTTTCAAATCATTTTCAATTCCAAACTTTTATTAAATAATTTTGTCCTAATGATTAGGAATACCGCAATGGATTGTAAGTTTAGGATAACAATCAAAGCTGATACAGGAAAGCTTATAAAATACAAAAGAAATTAAGCGACTGTTTTTCATGCTACAGAATGTGCTAACACCATGCGCACCGATGGGAATCGAATACAGAACCTGCTTGACTGCGCTCAGGCAGCTGTAAGAGTAAGCGCTTTCTGTCGCTTGGCCCGTAACAAAGGACATTTCTGGCTGCAGGAATGGTAGATACATTTGATCGTATTCTATTCGATCGAATTTTGTCACTGTTGAATAAACTCCAAAATCTTCGCTAATTACGAAAGGTTCACTCGTAGTAACGTTGTGAAAAAAGAAAGGAAGAGATAAGGATCAAAAATTATAAAATTGTTATGGTTTAATCTGAAGGAGTTTCTTTAAAGAAATTTCCTTTAGCAGTTTAAGACTTCAGGCCCGATCAATTGCCCTCGTCTTAAACTCCCTAAATAACGGGTCAGTTTAGAAACACCCTGCTATCATAATGACAATTTAAAAATTCTATGACCTATCAGCAGCGAAAGCACCTTCTTGATTTTCAGTCCTTATGCTAATGAGCTCCCAGCATTGAAACCACTCAGCAACTGAATTGCGACGTTTCCAACTTAAGATTGTGGGAACGAATCCTCATTCCGCTTCCTAGAAGACGCTCTATTTGTTGCAAGTTTCGAAAGTGTTTTGCCGTTATCGAACTTTTGATTATCATTCAAGAATGGCTGTAAATATGGGTAAGCAAATCGGTTTCAACAGTTCCTATTTCTTATCGTATTGCTGCACAAAAGCGTTGCTATGAATTTTGTTTTTTAAATTGACATTCTTAAACTCGTTCTAAAGTATGCATGTCTCAAACGTGTAGAAAAGTTCAGTAAAGCTTTCTAATAATGGAAAGATAATTCTTGATATAAAGTGCCACATCTAAATAAATAGCGATGAAATTCATCAACAACCCTGCATACTCTTTGGAAACTGAACGATTGTTTAGAGTATGAAGGACATTTATAAGAACTAGCTAGAAATAAGTTTATTCCTTGTTAATGATGAAATGCTCATATTTTTGCAGTAAATCTTAAAAGTACCGAATTTAATCATTCACAATAATGTTAGGTGAATGTCAGCTATGAGGATTATTTTTCAGTATTAAATCCAGTTTTTATGGACTGTTTGTTTTGTATTTTTTTTTCATACTACATATTGTACTTATGTTGCAGAAAATATAATTCATGCATAGTTAATAAATTTTTGAATCGGTTTCTTGCTAAAGAAAAGAAATTCCATTTAAAAAATATTTTTTCCTCTGGTTGTTATGCAAAATAAGGTCGGTTCCAAACAAAATGAAATGATTGTTTTTTGCAATCCAGTTTAAAAATGCGGGAATTTAATTATAAATTTATTGTTAACAAATTTATTAAATCATTAATATCTTCAAGGTAGATCTAAAGAAAATTAAATGTTTATCCATCAAATAATCGGCTAAGTGGTCTATTTATCGGCACTGCTAATTAATAGGCGCATTCTTACTACAAATGTTCACTAATTTTAGTAACAGGTAGAACTTTTACGTTACGAGATATCAACTGTAAGGAAATTTAGTGTTCAAACTTCAAAAGGGTCAAGTCATGGTCATGTGGCAGACTTTTCGGCAATGCCAATAAATTGGTTCATTCTTACTACAAATTTTTAACTAATTTTAGTTTCAGGTTGTATTTTTGAGTTCGAGGATATCAACTGTAAGGAGATTTGGTGTTAAACCTCAATGTCAATTAAGTCATGGTCATTTACAAAACTGACCGTTTACCCTAATTAAGCTTATAATCAAAGTATCAAAAATAAAAAGTTTATTATACTGAATTTACACTCCATTTCAAGCACCACTGGAGGCATTATTTTCTCTCTTCAAGAACACTTGACTGACCTCTAGAGATTTGAATATCAAATTTTATCGCAGTTGACCTTTCGCATTTGGCAAAGTTATAAAATTTTTACAGTAGCTAATTGACTCAACAATTCTGTTTCTGCTCAAAATTTTCAAGTTTTGAAGTTGTACTTCTCACAGAAGATATTATTGGTCTTGATAAGTTTTTTAATCCGTAATGTCCATAAGGATTGGCCTTTTCTGGCGGGTATTACATTTTGCTAAAAAAACCCTCAAAACCAAGTCCCCTAATGCGTATCAAGGCATTTCAGAATTAGAGTACTGCTCCGTATTTGTGTTTGTATAAACGAAAATAATTCTAGTTTGTTTACTGAAGTTGCTGCAATTGCAGCAACCAATTCATGAAAAACTTCTTATTAATTCATATTTTCACACTGGTACAGTTGAATGTGGTTTTGGTTTACTTGAATCTTTTGTTTTAATTTTTTTCTGTTTAGAACACCTATAATTTCTATAGGTTAAGTTTCTGTCATTTAAAAAAAAAAGCTTTGTAACAAGTTGCAAAACCACTCCTTAAGTAGAATGGTGCGAAATTAGTCGAAAAACATTTTTATGCAGTCACGATTGCTTATTTATTTCACTTTGCGGTAGTTTTGCATTAATTTGATTCGTTTTATGATTGGTAATAACTAGTCGCATGCATTGTTGCCATTGAAAGGGAACAAATAGTTTCTGAAAATAAAATCCTTGAAGAAAAATAAAATCAACTTTTTAGTAAAAAAAAATATCTACGGCAAGTTACATTGCTCTTTTAAGTTATCTCGTTTTTCTATTCTAAAATTTTAATGGGATTGGACAGTTCTTGAATTGGTAATTTATTTAATCTGAAACTCTGAGATACTTTAATGGTGGAATATTCTTGAAATCCTTTCTATGTAACGAACTTCTTATAACAAAGACATTGAAATTAATTTATTTAGAATCTGTTTTTCATCTCAGTTTTGTCTAATTTAAAATCAAGTTTTTTAGAATTAAAAATTTTGTCTTTGTCATATATTGCGGGCATTTCTCTCTGCGTTGTTCATGTTTTTTTGATTACAGCGTGTGTTATGATCTTTTAAGATATGGAGATTTGTAGTGCAGTGGGCGCCAAAAGAGCAGTAACTGCAAATTTTAATTTGCAGTATTTTGCATTTTTGTCATGTATTGCACTTTAGTTTGATGTACTAGCATGCTTATTTGGTTGCCTTTACAGGAAAAAAAGGCCAATTATGTCATTTCCATGTTAGCACTAAATCCGAAACGCGTTTCTTCAAATGTCTCGAAAACTTATTTCTGCAGGTACTGCCGTTTACCTGCCCACGGGAGTATTATCAGTTTGCAAGCAAGAGGCAAATTACTCTTTTTTTTTTTTTTTTTTTGTCCTTTGAGGCTGTGAGAAGCAAAGGGTGTAAGTGGCAAAGTAAAAAATTTAGAGATAACCAGTAAACATGGAAGGTGAACCTCTCCTCTGTCTTGGGGCAAGAGATAGTACTAGTAGCCCTGGTAGTTGCTGCTGTACAGCATGATTTTGAAAAAAATCAATGAAAGCCTACCTAGAAAGTTTGTCTTTAAACGCGTTTTACTCAAAACTTCAAAATGTCCACTTACATTCCTTTGCTTCTCACTGTCTCATTTGTATGTAGAAATGTAAAAAACAGTTTTTGAGCAACGGGAATAACTACAGTAATTTTGAGGAATCAACCCAGAACTTTAGGGAATTTTGGGAGTAAATTTTAAGTGTTTCACGTTGATTCAAGGCTTAAAACAAGATTATGCAAGATTCTTTCGAAGATATCATTGCTAAAAAATTATTCTGTGTTCTAAGTATTGGACATGCTATTTAAAATTGAAATTAAAATTTTTGATTTATGTCCAAATGACTACAGCGCAATTCCGTGAAAAAGTGGACATGAGTGCTGAAATTTAAAATTTTTTATTGTTACAAGTAATAAATACATCAAATTAAAGCTAATAACATGAGGTTAATGGAATTATAAAGTGGATTTTGAGAAAAGTAACCTTATTAATTTTTTGAGAATAAAGTTAACGTAAGGTAACAAACTTGTATTTAGGAAAAACATAGTACTTTCATTTTCCCAAAATTACTATTTAAAGCAAGAGAATTTTTTTGTTTGTACATGTTACGGTAAATGTGATAAATTGATGCTTGTACATAATTACCTGTGGTTATTCACAATCACCAATAAACTTGGTAAATGTGATCAATTATTCAATATTTATCATACTTACCAGTTTATTTATACAATCCCCGACTCGTGTTGGGGATTGTAATACAATTGAATAATTCGGTAGGGTAACAAGGGTTTAATTCCAAAAAAATATTGTCAACGCTAAAAAATACTTTTACAATTAAAACAAGGTTTGATATCTATCAAAGCTCACAAAAATATTTAAATAAATATCATGAAACTGGTTTTGCTTCACTTTAATTAAGTATCTTAGAACAAACAAATTAGATTATATATCATAATGTAATCGGAAGCGTCACTACAGGAGGGGAAGGAGGGAGCTGTCTACTAAAGAGTACACCTTTCTGGGAGGGGAGGGGAGGTGAAACTCAAAATAGTCAGTTGATAAGAATATTCAAATATTGCAATTCTGATAAATTTCCCACAAAAAATCTTACATTGCTTAATTTATTGAATTTTAAAGAAAATTGATCACAATATTGCGTGGGGCAATTTTATAAAATGCGTTCATAATTTTACTGGTCTTTTAATGTGAGTTTTCAATTAACCACAAAAATAAAATTTATTTCTGACATTTGTATGAATTTCATGTTTGCATGAACTTTTTTTCCCGAGCGTTGAGGCAGGGGGGGGGACTACAAATTGCCGCCCCAGAAGACATAAAAAACCATTAAACCAAAAGTGTTAAAATTTACTGATTTTTTTTTCCCACAATTAGATTCGTTTTGGGAATATGATGAATTTTTCGAATAGGTTCTTAATTCCAAAGAAGGGAAAATTTTTAAACTTTTCTGAAAATGGGTAGTTAATTATAAAGACGTTGTGATGGCTGTTAAACATACAGTAATGTTTCAAACTAAATAAATGAGTAAAAATAACTTTTTCTTTATTTTCATTAGATATTTCATGAAACACTTTCTTGCGTACAATATGTATTGTAAATTACATTGAAAAATGTAAACCGCTTTGGTATTATTACTTATGTACCTCTTAAGGGCTCGTTTAATATTCTGTTTTTGCCACCATGGCCGACTGACCAATGTGTTTCAGGAATTACGGTAAACAGTTCTCCAAATTGCACGTAAATTTTAACATTGTAGCCGTCTTGTTTACGGGATAGATAACTCCTTAAACATTGTCAGAACTGTCGTTACGTATATTTTGTCTACCATACCCTTCGGAATTTTTTCCACTAATTTTGTTTTTACTAACTTTCACATTTATTAACGAATCGTCATAGTTTTCTTTCGTCAACAAAGACCTGTGTATTTTTTTTTCAGTACATGACAGTTACTAAAACTTGAAATTGAAACGCTGAAGCATATCGGCCATTATTAGAAACCCTATAAAAAGGAGAAAGCAAAGATCCCGTAAAAATGATTTTGCCAGCGCATCATAAATACAGTGAAACATCATTAATCTGTGCAAACAGGGGAGTCAGGTTGTGCAAATTAATGAAAGTACGGTTAAACAAAATAACCGAAAAATTGAGCCAATGTACATAAACGAACTACTGTACACAGTAAAAATTGTGTTTTGAATTCAAGAGAACAAAACAAAACGGAAAAGAATTTTAAAAATGCATACCAAAAATATTATGGCCTGCAAAGGTTCATTATTACGTTAAATTGCGTTTTATTTATAGTGTACATTTAAATGACTATCCGGATTAATCAAAATCCAGTTTAATAGGGTTTGTATTAGTGAGGGGTTAAATTATTGAATTGAAATTAAAATCCAGCTAACCCATGGTCGATAAATGCGCGAACAAGTGCATCCGACAAAAAGACCTCGTCGTGTAGAGATACTATACGCCATAAGAAAAAGCAAAGTAGCTGAGCAAATTGAAAAAAAAAGGCTGAGTATCAACTTTTATGTTCCCCATAACGTGTCGGGGATTGTATAAATTAGCCAGTAAATGTCATAAATATGGCCAAATATTCAATAATTTATCACATTTACCAATTTTAGTGGGGATTGTATAAAATCAACGGATTTGTCACATTTACCGTAACAAATATATTACCATTTGGGACATTTGTCGATCCTTTAGAACACTCAAAACAAATTATTTAACAGGATTTTTAGTATAAATTAAGGTCTCGCTGTCACACCCGTCACAAAAGATGCTTAAGTTACCATAGCAAATGTATTCATCCATGGAAAAACGTGAAACTTATGAAAGTTCTAATGTTTGCAGGTCTGAATAGGAGTATAATGTTCAAATATGATTAAATATTTATTCTGCGGGAAAACTTGGCGTGACGGGTGTGACAAAATCATTGGGATAGGTGTGACAGCATTTAAAATAGCTTTTAAAAACTTTCTAAATGAAATGGAAGATTAAAAAATTTTTATTTCTTAACAAATTCGCATTGTAGTTTAAGATTTTCAGATTTTTTTTAAAGCATGAGATTTGAATTAGGTTGCATTTCAATTTTTTGGTTATTGAGTTTTTTAATTCTTCAAACACTTCAAAGGACAGCTTTAAAGGAAGAAAAAATCAGTTGCACATTTCCATAACTATTCTGTTTTTTTGAAAATGCCTAAGTAATTTTTTTTCACGAGATAAAAAGTAATATCGGAGACACTGGAATTATACAACAAGTAAACTTTGGCCAACATTATGGCACTGGGTCTCAGAATGCAATATCAAGTCTCATTAACCAATTATCACATTTACAAGTTGTACATGATTAAAAGATAATACAATTTGCTCCCTTATGGAAGTAAGTTACTGCATCATGACGAATACGCTCCATGGGACATTTTAAAATGCTAGCATAACTGATCTGAAAACTGAATTGTCTTTAACATAAAAAGCGAAAAAATGTTCTGATTGCTGTAGAGCATAATTAAAAATGATGAATGTAACAATCAAACTAATGCTTTTTTCCAGGACAGGGGATTTTCAACTGCCATGAGATTAGCTTTTTTACTTTGTATAAAATGTGACAGTAGTCGTATTTGTGGGGGGGCTAAATGCAGTAAACATTGTCAAGTTGAGATAAATGAAACTGATTTTCATTTATTTTAATTGCGCAGTGAAGATGACAAGGATTGATTTGTATATTGAAGCAAACACTGAGTGAATATCGTCTGCAAGTTGGAATTAATAATGAAGTTCAGAGAAGTGACAACTTTTGGAAAAGCAGATCTGATGTTTAAGCTGAACAGACTGCAAAATTAACATTGTAAAGTATAGCTATCACATGGAACTCAAATGCTATATCATACTCCCAGTCAGATTATATTATCACCTGATGTAGCTTTTATTTTTCTTTTCACTAACCACCAAAGGCAATGTAGTACAATATACTACATTATTAGTGTTATGTTACTGTTTTACATGTTAACACTAAAAGAAAAATGAGTAAAGATATGCAAAATAATGTATTACCCTGTTAATTTTTCACCCGCAAAAGATATTTAGAAAAATAAATTGTTTGTGATTACCAAAAAAAGGTACACTTGACCTAATTTCGTTAACAGCCATTCAAGACACCCAGTACTAGTTTTTTTCCTTATGAAGTATAATTTACATTCATTGTTGTCAAGGTTGTCATATGTACTGATCACTATTTTAGAAATTGCTCAGCCAAGAAGCAGATTTGCACAATGTCACACCCGTCATCAATTTTGTCACACCCGTCACAGCACAAAAAATTCCTGTTTATTAAAAAAATTAAATTTATCACAAATATCATGTGTTAAGTTTCATTTGAATGTCTTTTAATGGAAAAAAATGCTATAGTCATGAAACATTAATTTATTCACAGGAATTTCTAGAAATATGAGTGCAGGTGAAAACTAGTCTCGCAAGCATCACACCCGTCACAAGATTAAAAAAAAAATCTTTGAAAAAAAAGAATAGTCCTACAGTTTTGCTTAAACTCAATCAAGCAAACGCATTGTTAAACATGATAAAAATACTTTGTTAGTATTTGGAAACCGATTTAGTTCTCAAAATGTTGGTTTAACCAGGAAAAATAATGTCTAAATGTCACACGTCACAATGGAATTGCCCTACAATAAACTTCCGATTATGTGCGGATTAGAGTGTCATGGTAACGACGGATAATCTAATTTGCGGATAGTCCGCAAAAGTAAAAAACAATACTAGTACCACAATAGCTTTAGGAAGTTTAATAACTCTCCCATCCATTTAAACAATAGCAAAAATGACAAAATTTCATAAAAATGTATTAAATGAGGAGTAACTTATCAAAAGGGAACATAGTATAAACATTTTAGATCAAATTATTTCTCTAAAGAAGTCTAAACGGAGACAATCCTGTTTTACTTCAGGGTAAAGTGTGGCTTTTTGATCAAAAGGTAACAAATCCGTTCGCTGCACGTTTTGTTTTGAACAAAAGGGCACATATCCTGAAAGAATTCATAGTACGAAGAGTTTTAGATTCAAAGAAACGTATGTCCAAAGTCCTCAAATTTTAATCCCCTACTTTTAGGGTCATTTACTTCGATAAGAGAATATTCGAAGGTGAAATATTATTTGGATTGGAATTTTCAACATTCAGGTTTTCGTTCAAAAAGGCACATATCCAAAATTAAGATGGCGATATCTCCTTGTTTTTTTTGCTCAGATATTTCTTACTTTGGGTCATGACTCGCTGTGCTTTCGTGCTCAATTCTGTACACAGAAGTTGATAAAGCTATTTTGCTATTACCCTAATTAGTTTTTCTCACCTTGATCATTTTTTGGAAAATTGATATGTTCCCTTTTGATAAATTAGTCCTCAAATGTTATAAAAATCTTTATTGCAAATGGATCACACATACGTAAAGGTTTGATGTCATGGGAAGGAAAGAAATTGGAATGTCTAGAAATTGATTTTGCACTTGTTTGATGAAAATGTGTGCACTTACCTAGATTCAGCTAATCATCGCCGAAAAAAGAATTGAACATGTGTTTCGCGGATAATCCGCCCGTTGATAATAGGGAGTTTACTGCACGTAAGCAAACCTTGCTGGCGCGATAGGTATTATAAATGATATGACTATCTCAGTGCTATTATTAAAGGGTGCTAAAGAAACAAATAATTATTTTAAATGTTTATTTACAGATTAGAAGTGTTTATAAACGTATTAAACATTGAAAGCAATCAGAATTGTTGAACATTGAAAAAAATCATCAGTAAAGTGTAGCCATAAGCAGTCTATTTGGCATAGTTTTGCTAGTAAAACGTTATTTAATCTACAGTATTAACAGTACAAATTTTAATTTTGAAATCTTGTATTAAAAGGGTTAACATATAAACAAAGTTTTCCTGTCTTTAAATTCTTGAATTCCCGGGAATTTATTAACTATTTTTCCCTAAAACAATAGTTTTCGTTTCATTTGCAACACTATTGTCAGTTTTTACGAGAAGGCACTTCGCCACGCCTCCTCGAACGCAGAATTCCATTTTACGCGTGGAAGGTCGGTAAATAATCCACGCGCTTCTAAAGGAGACAAAACCAGACATCCTTAACTTGAGCGTGCATTTTAATGTGTAAAAAATGTCTTAGTGTCCTGTACATCACTTGCTTCACTTGTCTATTGTCATTTTAGTTATTTTTACAATTTAAAAACTGCTGCTTTTACAACAAAATGCTGTAATATAAATATACCTTCTGCCGAAAACGGCGAAATAGGATCATCGGATGCCAAGTGACGAGGGAAGAGTCAAGTGTCTTCTCCTGAAAAACGGACAATAGTTGTACGTATTTATTGTACAAGCTTGCTTATTTAGCTTATTGCACGGTAGTGGGCCGAAAAAATCGAAATTATGCAAAGCACTTAGCCTTAGTGCGAACAATTCGCAAATCCCTAAAATTATTGTAAAAAATTTCGTGACTCTGAGTTGCATGAAAACATAGCGTAAAAATGAGGGCCGTGGTGTGTCTTCTGCCGTGGCAAAATACTTGAATTTGAGATTTTTAGAAAAATACCGTATAATGAGTATTTATAAAATATTTTAAATTCCTCTGAATTTTAAGCATTAGTGCGGTAATTTTATAACTTCCTACACAAGTTACAGCGTATAATTTAAAGCTTGCTATTTATTTATTTATTTTTATTTATTTATTTATTTTTTTTTTTTTTGATCTGGCAAGAGGCCTGAGTTTTGAAAATTTTACATAAAATTCCTTAAATACAAGTGACACATTACAAAGTGGCAACAAACGTAATACACTGCAATAGTTCGAATTTTTAACGAATGCATGTATGTGAGCTTTATGAATTTCATATGAGCTTTAGAACGGCTCATTTTTTTTCCTTGGAAGCACTTTAACCACTTAGGGCATGTACCCATGTTTGACACGGGCGTTCACATACCACATGATTTTATTTCTAATGCCCGTCTTATTTCCGTTCTGGTAAATAGACGGGCAAGATTGTTGTTGGACTTGCATATCATAGACAGGGAGACCCCGATGGGAGGTCACTCTGTACTTCCAAAAATATCTTTATTCGGCAAATTTTGTCTGACGATTCGGCCAACTTTTAACATTCGGCGATATTTTGGAGCTCCATTCGGCGAGACTATCATTCGGAAAAATTTTTAGTTCCATTCGTCAGGTTGAGAATTTCCGTTCTTCCAAACACTTAACTTCGGGGGCGTCCCTGGACCATGAATGGTACAGCTATGAAGGATTTCGCAGAGTAAATTACGTTATCAACTTTTGTTGCCAACTTTTGTTCTTAACAAATATTATGCTTGTTAAGTGTGTTCATTTGATTTTAACATCTTAATGGGACCGTGGACCTTCCAAATAGCTCAAATCGGTCAAAAATAAGATTTTTTTTATTCCGTGGAAGTAACAATATATGTAGTGTGCTGAATCGGATGAAAAAAAAACCTCTTGTTGATCTGATGTTTTATCGCGAAGTTACATGCGTTTAAAAAAAAGTAAACAGAGCGTGTTTTCGATTAAAATGGCTGTAAAACATGTAAACGAAGTCGAAAAACTATGTGTCAAACATGTAAACTAAGTTTCAACAAATTCTTACATTGGTGCTAATGTCAACTATTTAGTCATCGTGAAAATATCTTTCGGGAGGTATTAAAATACGAAGATCATGAAATGTAGGTGAAATTAGACTTTGACGTCATTTATCTCGGACTGGAAAATTCGATGCTGACACAAATTGAAAAAAGCTCCATGCGACTTAATGTATGTTCAATATGCTTCAAATTTCACAGTATGCTACTTTGGTAGTAATTTGATAAAACTGGCTGTGCATTAAGTTTCAAGAGAATGTTATGTTGCTTAAAAATATTAAAATTTTGATTCTATTGTAATATTCGCAACAAACTATTGCTTTACGCGAAAAAAAAAATACTGTGCAGTTGATAATGGACCAATCCTTAAATGGATACCCAAAGTTCTTGGCAGTGTTATGTTCTCTGATAAAATGCAAAATGTTTGAGAATAAAGCAAAAATTTTTATTTAAAATTTCAAAATTTTTAATTTTAATTAAATTTTTATTGTTGCATTTTTTTTGCTTGAAATTTTTCATGCTAATAAACTTACTAACTTTTATGCCCAGTTTCATAATTCAAAATTAATAAATAAAAGAAAAAGCTTTCAAGGTCCACCATCCCCTTAAAGTTCAGAATAGACATATAATGAAATCGTTTAAGTTTGTTTGTATGCACTTGGTAGGTAATACTCTCTTCACCCCCAAATAATCCCCTTCTCACAACTGGAAGCGTAAAAAAATTTACACTACCTAAGCATTTTTTTTTGTCGAAGAAAATTCGATCATTTTTCCTGTTTTTCCCCAAAAAAACTTTTAAGGAGTTCAACTCGTTTATTGTATTTAGAGTCGACAATTGTTTGAATAATTTTTTGCTTTTACTGAAACGTTGCCCTTGGTGTTTTTTAAGTGTTCATTCACCCAATGTCTTTAAAAATGTTTTTTAAAGACATTTTTTTTTAAATCTTAAGCGTTTATATTTCAATTTGTTAAAATGTTTACTCACATGTTCTCCATTTTAATGAGTCCTGTTTCCCCCTTTCCACAGCTGATTACGTGAAGAAGCAATATTTGGGCGAATGTTTGGAGATTGTAAATAGAGAATTCACTGATAAAATAAACAGTTTAGGTGAGTCATTTTCAAAATACTAATAATACATATGTCCCACGATTTTTCCTGTATCTTAAATACGGAAAATGAAAAGTTATTTTAGTTAACCTGTATGGCAACACCGTGTAGACTAGCCTCTATAATATTTTATCTTGTAGAAGAGTTGTCTAAAAAAATTCAAGTACCAAAACATAAACTAAATATTTTTGCCGAGAGCAATTCCATTCTGACAAACGAGCCAAAAATTTAGGTTTAAGTATTTTTTAAAGTACAACACCGACACCATTTAAGAAGTTAGTGTTTACGCACATTATGTCAAAGTGTATTGCTTGAACAAATTCAGTGTGAATTCAGTGACATTGCATTCTTTCAGTAAAATATGTGTAGCATTAGTTGCCCTCTCTGAAGCTCTAGCAGTCAGTTTTATGCTCCTTGTTAAAATAATACAACACCCAGACAAGGGTTCTGAGTTTCGTTTTTTTTTTTCTTTTTTTTAACTTAATTGTACACCTAATATCAATTGAATGTCTGGTAACTGACTTGAAAAATTGACCCACAATTTTTGATATTATTTCATAGAAAGTGCAATAAAAGAAAGTGCTTAATTGATAATACTTTCGAATATTAATAACATATTACATGAGCAGTTATTTTACTTTTAGTAGTATATTTAAAATAAGAAATCATTCCTGTGTTCCGATGTTTGTTTCTTGAAAATACCCCAGGAGCCCGTATTGTTGATCTAGAGGCCGACAAAAAGGAAAAGGATGGACGTTTGATGAACCTCGAAGGGGAAAACTTGGCCCTTCGAAATGAGAATAAAGAAATCAAGAGGGACATGAAGGAGGTAAAAAGGAGGAACACTGTCCTGGAGAAAAAAGTGAAGAAGTCGGACCAAAGTACTACTTCTAAAAGCTATTTCATTTTTTTTATTGCATTTAATTGTATACTATATTTTATGCTTTAAGTAAAATAGTGTTTATTAATATTAAGAAAACGATGCAAAATTTTTGCTACTTTTCCAAAGAGTACTATCAGTTCATACAAAATGCGGCAGAAATGTTGTTCTCTTTTCGCCAAAAAGTTATAACAAATGAGAAATTTTCGTCTATGGCGATATATTTTGTAAGAAAAAGCTGAGATTTATTTAAATGAACAATTTTATAGCTCATCTAAAGCTTTCGGAGCTTTGCCTACTTTTAGCAAGTTGGTAATTATTCTCCGTGCTGACGTTTACGTCGATTTGTTTTCCAAACTTTTCACAGGACCTCTGATGCTCAGAGATTTACAAATTGTAGTTTTAGTTTCTTCATGTGGGAGGAAGAGACATAGGTGGGCTGAGACACAATTTTTACAAATTCCCTTATCTGGAGGTAGAGTACTTGCATATTTAGCACTAGCCGTCTGCGGCGACTAGCTGGTCCGCCTTTTTACGCAATTCGCCTTTTTGCGCCAGGGTTGCCGCCTTCGGCGGCTGATTAGACAATTTAGCGACGGTATTAATGTTTTTCTCTATATATCAATATTATCATTCGTCTTTTTACGCCAACGTTGACTTCTTCGGCTGCTGCTTAAATAAATTTTGTGTTGAATAAAGTATTTTCTAGATCTATCTCCCGTTATGTCCTTTGTAATATTTTTAAAGGGGGGAGGAAGGCACAAAGGGACTCTTCATGCGAAATTTGTCGGAAAATAACGAAAAGCACTTTCACTTTTATGTGAAAGCATTGTTTTTTCAAAGTCATGGTGTGGGTTTGTGTGTGTGGGGGGGGGGGGGGTCATTGATCCCCCGTTGAAATTCCTCTATTTCTTACTGTCCATCTACTGTAACCACCTCTATAATTGTCCACATATAGTCCCTCTTTCTCTCTATCTATACGATCCATTCATATCTACCTCTGATAGTAATTAACAATCCTTTTCTATGTAAAAAATAAAAAAAACATTTTTTGCTCACTTAATATCATCTCTCTATCTACCAAACCTAACCACCAATCCCTACAAAAATCATGCAAAATATCGCGGGCTTTATTTACTTAAAATTGCACGCAAAAAATGACTCTAAGTACCCATAAATATAGCAAAACGTCCAGAAAAAAAAAAAAAGTTGGGAAAATAAAAATATGAAATCTTTGAACGTTGGAAAAAAAGTGAAGAGAAAGCAACCGATTTCAGTTAGGTCACGTGATTAGGAAGTGCGGAACTCAGCCGGCAATGCTTACAGGTCGCGTCGTGTTCTGCATTAAAAATATTGTAAAAAAAAACTTTTGCGTATTTTTAAAAACTTTTTTCTTCAAAAGGGGGCGGAATGTTTTTACTATTACCAACTAAAATTTTGGAATTGAGGGCTCAATACTTCTTGCATTATGGGTTTCGAAAAAAACTAAACCCAGAAAGAAATGTGAATTAAAGGTTTTTTCAAAAATTCATAAAAAATACAAAAATTGCTCTATCTTCAAAATTTTTTCATTCATCCTATTTAAAATTACATTTCCTACACTATAGTACAAAAAATATTTGTGTGGTGTGATTGGTTCGGGGTCTGTGGGGTAAAAAGTGCAAAAAAAAAACGCATAAAACATTAAATAACTTTTTCTAATTAAGATATCAAAAATCGAAGCCCGAGGTGCACAACTTCAGCAAAAACTACACCTGTATACCAAATTTCATCTTTCTAGGCCTTACCGTTTTCCCGGGATGCGCGCCACACACACACACACACATCTTATTTTATTATATGTGTAGATTACCAGAGGCATTGAGATGCAAAGGGATGCAAGTGCCAAAATAAAAAATGGAGATAACCAATCGGAAATGGTAGATGAACCTCTCTTGGGGCAAGAGATAGTACTAGTGATCCTGACAGGTGTTGCTATACAGCCTGATTTAGAAAAAAAAATCAATGAAAACATACCTTGAATCCCGTAGCTTTTAATGCGTTTTACTCAAAACTTGAAAATGTCCACTTACGCCCCTTTGCTTCTCACTGCCTCATATGATCATCGGAAGCGCTAATTTTTCTGTTGAAGATGGCATCTGTTCGAAATTTCTAAGTTGAAAAAATCCTTATAAATAAAATAGAGAATAATATGTGTATGCTTCCTATATAAATCCAGTTTACGTCGGATCTCGACCAAATTCAACAGGAAGGCACACTGTTATAACCAGGGGTTCCAGACGAGTGAAAATATTCCCTCTAATGTGAAAGCATAGTGCCTGAAGGTGCAATGCAGGCTAGAAAATAGAGCAGAGGATCCGAAACAACATCGCAAAAAGACTCACTGCGCATGCGCTTTTGCCTCAGACATACATTCAAAAACCACCTCCATATGGCGGACAAATGATGATTGCGTTCGTGTGTCTTTCACATTGAATGAAGTACACTATTGGATTAAAACACAACTTTTCCAGGATTAATCATCCGAAATTACAAGTCAGTACAGCTTTTGATCACTTTGTAGCTTTTAGGGCTTTCAAACATTGTTAAGTGTTTAAAAGTGCATTTATTGCTTTTCAGTTATCGTTACCGTCTTTTAGTTAGTTAACCTTTACTATCATGAAATTTCTATCATTCAAAACGCTACTCAAAATATCTGTCATTATTTTCTTGAGTACTCGATATGCAGCTTTTATTAATAACCAAAAAAAACACACCTACTATAAAATCAATAATCAACAAGTGAGAATCTTAATGAAAATGATTCTTGTGCTTCGTAGATTATAACAGAAAGCTAGCGAAAAAAAAAATTTCAGTCTAGCTGTTTTTTTCTTTTGCTTTTTCATTCAAGTGTTAGAATCATTTCCTGTTAGCGGTTAATGTCTCGATAGCGTTAGAAATTTCTTTTGGTTTTTTAACTGTCGAAAAACTTCATGTGCATTTTATTTTGTTACTCTTGATTAACGTTTATGAAACGAATTTGTTTTTCCGTAATTGTGATATCCCTTAATATTTTTGGCTCTTCATATAAGTAATCAATAAGTACAGATATACTTCATTTTCGGAATGCGTCATGTTTCAGTAAATGTATAATTCTCACGTTATTTAAATAATTACTCGTCTTTAAATTATAACGATTTGTGACAGATCATTGATACTAAGTAAAGGGGTAGATATTTATTGTTTTAATAATTCTTAACATTACTTTTTGTAAAGAAAAAACTCATCAGAACTCTGAATTTTTCACATGTTTTTAACGGCCCCAGAGTTATTAATATTAATTTTATGAATTTTTAAGAAAACGATAAAGATTTCAATGGTCCGCGAAGTTTTTTTCATTTGTTTTTACCGCGCCCGTGGGTCAAAAGAGGTTCAGAGACACTGAGTTAGACAATAAGCACTTCTTAACTATGTTGAAAACTCTGAAATATGATCAAATGCTGTGATTACATGTTTTAATCATCTCCAGTATCGAGTTCAATGTGAAAAATGTCCAAAACGTAGAATATCATCAACCAAAACAAAACTTAAAAAAAAAAAAACACACACACACACACAACTGTATTCAAAAACGCCCAAAATACGGGGGAGGGGGGAAGGATCTATAGTAAGGGTGCCATTTCTCTCTCCGAAGGTTCCTTTCTTTCACTCCGGCTGTCTATTTTTTAAAAGGTTCCTGTTTTTCACCATATTTAGAGGTGCGATTTCGGCTCCGTATTGGGTGTCGCTGGTGAACAAGCGTTTCTCCCTTGAAAGGTGCCGAATGCATCCTGTAGTTTTAAGTGTACGTGAGCACCCGAGAAGGAACGTAGGTGGTTTTCAAACAACAAAAAAGAACCGAATTGTTAGAATTTTAATTTTAAGGCCCGAAAATGGCATTAAATGACTCTTTCTACCCGAAATGATTATCCGATCAGTTCAATTGTGACGCCATTCGAAAGCTCGCGAGAAATACCCATAGCGTTCCTTAATTTCCTTCGAAACAAAATCTGTAAAATCACCGGGAAATTCAAAAGCACTTTTAAACATAATGGAACTCTATTTTCATATCGGGAAAACTATCGTGCGCGATCTCATTTTAAATTAGCTTTCAGAAGGTTGCCACATTTATTTCTCGGCTGTGACAAATTAAAATTTTGTTTTTGTTTTGAGGTAAAAATTTCACCTTTTGTTTAGCGGGGGGGGGGATGTTTCTTTTTTTTTTAGGATTTTATTTGTATTTATGGAGGGCTGCGTTTCATTTGTTCGGACTGATTACTTTCGTGGTAAATGATTTTTTCTCATTGAAGCATGATTGGTCAACATGCGTAAATTGACGCAACTTTTATTTTCGAGGTAGACCGTGCAAAGCCGAGCGATGCAGCTAGTAAATTACGAATTATAAGCTGTTTAGTTCCTTGTTTAAAGGCTTTTATCAACCCATTTCACTATTTAGTGTATCATCTCAACTCCCTGTCGATGGCTAAAATTGCGTAGGGCATTTTTGCTTTTCGTCTGACTGTCAAGTGGCGTCTCCAGCCAAATCTTAAAGTAAAATTTTCTCCACTTCATAAGTGCTTTTAAAAATGTTTTGTGCTTTAAACGGTATAATAGCTTATTCCTATTTGCAAGTACATTAATATTTCCTAAGCGACCTTTTTTGTTCACTCTTTTTTAAAAACAAGTTTTGTGCGGCAGGCAAAGAATTTTTATAGAATATTTTTATCTCTGCTTTATTTCCGCAAGTTTGGTAAATGTTTCAGAGCTACGGTAACGTAGACGCTCGAGAAGTTTTGCAAATAATATATGGATTTGGGTCTTGAATGCAATGGAATTTTAAATGTCTAACTTTTTTTAATGGAACTTTAATGCAATTTAATAGCTTTGGACAATTATTATCCAATCGACCAGAAATCTCGTCAAATGTTTGGCAAAAATATTTTAATGGCTGAAGCCCTTCAGTTTTTTTCCATCTGTCTGTTTATGAAGCAAAGGACTGCAAAAAATAGTTTCTCGGCTTTCACGGTCAGAACTTACATTGACTGGTCATTTTGCACAATTTCAAACATTCTCCAAATTTTTACTACTTACCTCGGAAACATTTCGGAGGAAAACTTTTAGCATCATTTTATAGCCACCAAAAGTATCTTAGCATTTGGAGACAATCTCTTATTCAAAAATTAGTGACAGACTATTTTTCAAAGGGACGGGGAGCATTATCCGAGATATCCCAAAACGATTATCACTAACTTGGTAACATTTGAAATCACAGCAAGAAGTCACAAATAAGTGTCTGAATATAAATAACGCAAGTATAAAATGATTACGGGGCGGCTGCCTTTTTTTGGCTAGTTTGTAGTTAAATAGCCATACAGAGGTTTTAGACGTTATATTCAAAAGAAAAGTTCGAAGCTTTTTTAAACAAGTGTAACATTAGTAAGGGAAGTTGATATTTTCTTTCGCTCATGTTTACAAAATTCATTCATTTGATTCTATGAGATGTGGCATTAATAAGCACTCGCGTAACGCTGAGTAGTAAGTGAAATATATCTGGCGGCAGGTCGTTAATAAAATTTGAACCAATTACAGTGACGATTTTTTAAACACAGTTCACGTTTATTACAGTAACGATTTAAATTACAAACACGTAAGCTGCTTCACACTGTTTGGGACACCTTTTTCGCCGCATGTGCATATGACGGGTTGAAAAAATATAATTAGCAATATAATTAGCATACCTTTGCTTACTTATTGCCTCTTCACAATAAGTCACTTAAACTTTCACTCCCACGTAGTAATCCTCTGAATTCTTACAGTACTAACCAGAGAGCTACACGATTAATGTAAGAATGAAAAAAGTTTAAATAGGTAGCAATTGAAAATGCATATTCATAGATACATTTTTCGATGCAAAAATTACTTGCTCTTGGGCTCCCATTACCGAGGGAAAAAGTCTTGAATATCCTCCGAACTGCTAAAAAAGCGACAAATTTAAAGAATTGGGCGATAAATTGAAAGTACCAGACTTCACCGTCTGCATGTGGCAGAACATCCATCTGCAAAACGCGTAAAGGATGTCTTTTAATGCTCATCGAAACTCGCTCAATTTGGAAGCTTTTCTTAAACTTTCGACAGCCTTTGAATTCATGTTTCAACTACGGGGACTCGCGGGAAAAAAATTCATCCGTCCAGAAACATGTTTTACATGCTTTTAATTGTTTCTTAGTTATTTGTTTTCATCATTGCACTATCGTATGATTTCCTGGTAAACACATCTCCGAAACCAGCTTCCTTTGGTTGATGACAATGTGACGTAGAAAGTTTATGCAGTTGCTGTAAACAGTTCCATGACTGTGCACTGTACTGATTTGGCACGCCCGCGATCAAAGGAAGACATTATTGTTTGTATGCAATTGTCTTCTCCACCATGGTACACCAAAACCTAATATTTAGTTGAGAGTAATTTTCTGCTATGTCAAAACATGGTGCTGTTTATTTTCAGGCTATAATATGACTTTTACAAGGAAAAAATTGAAACTAGCTGCAATAAAATTTTTTATATGGTTTCACCCTGATTGTAACTGAGGAACAGCATAAATATTTTAAATCTTCCTCTGTGTTTACGGATAACTTTCCAATACATTTCATTTCGTAATTAGTGGACAGAAAACTGACTACTACTTACAAAAGCGTTTGTAAGATACATTATAAATTGCATGCGAAGAGAGTATTTTTTATTCAAGCATTTCTGATTTTTTTTCGCATCCCGTGCATAGAATTGACAGTCGTTAATATTTTTTCAAACTTACCTTAGGTACAGAGATAGAGAACGGGTATTGCTTTTGCCTAAAAAGCGAGTAAAATGTAAGTACGAGTATTGATCTTAGCACTATTACTTTTAGCGTAACTAAAACATAGTAACTAGTGAAATCGAGAAACAATTTAAATTACAGCTGGTACACAATTGCACTGAGTTGTATACAAGGGGAATGGAGAGGGTTCTTGGGATTCAACCTCACCCCCCCTGCTGCAAATTTCGGTTCGACATTAAAATGTTCATTTATATTTAAAAATTTCCAAAGAATATTGTTCCAAAACTCAAATGTCTTTCATATGTATATTAATTGCATAAAACGCTTTCATAATAGATATCCCGACGACTTGAACATCTGCACAAATAGCGCAAAGCTCCGCATGAAAGTTTTTCGACCCTCCTCGAAATTATTTTCTGGTTACGGCCCTGCAATGGCATCTTTATTTTATGTTTTATGACTAAAACTTCTTGGAAGAAAAAGGGTTGTAATTTGAAAATCTGCTTCTTAAAACTTCGAATTTATAGTTCCAACTTATCTCACTACCCTGGAGAAGAAACATAATCTTGCAGTGGTAAGAGTAATTATTCGATACATCTGTTAAATGTTTACACAAATAGTTCTCATTTTGAATAATTATCAAGGAAAGTTCAAAATATAGATAAAACTATGACTTTATATTTAAGTACATTTTTCTTATTCCAGCTATTGAGTCCCTTAAAGCTCTGTGGACTGCAAAATTCGGCGCAAGTAAGTAACGTCCTTGTTTATAGCATTCATATTATAACTTGTCAAAAATTACAAAATAGTGTAGAGGGTTTTTATCATAACTTTAACTTTGCTAGTGAGTAGAATGGCAGAAAATAAGTTCCTAGAATATCATATGTTTTCAAAAATAAGTGTCAAAATTAAAAATTGTCATGAGCTAGGGTGGAGGTGCAAACTACTATTTCTCTACTTAAGGTTAAAAAAAGCGAACTGAAATTGGTGTTTGAAATTGGATGATTTTTCAAAGCTCCGTTAGTCTTTTGTATACAGGCACCCTGCATTTATTTGGGAGATTATTTTGTACTTTGAATCTTTTAATTTACTTTAATTTAGTTGACGGAAATTTTTCAAATTTTAATGGAATTTAAAATCTTGTATGATGGCATTTTAAAAAACTTAGCTGTGTATTAGATGGACTATTTTTAAGGGGAGTCTGTTTCTGGGGAATACACTAAATTGAAAATCAAGATCCTTGCTGCCCTTTTACGCACATCATTTTTTGATACATGACGTTTTTTCGTTGATTGCCTTACTTTAACAATTCTAACAAATAAGTAAAGAAATAAAAAATAAATTGAAAGATATATATATAAAAATATCTACTTTTGGGTAAGATTTTTCTCGTATGAACTACTTCATGCGAAAAGATGGTGAAACACACCGAATATCCAAAGAAACTCTATTTTTGACCGAAACTAGTGGCATATTTAAAGTGGAAATTAACATTTAATTATATTTTTTAAATTGCCGAATAAAAATTAAAGCTTATATATTTGGGCATAATGTTTTGAAAAAAAAGTGAAAAATGATCAAGAATATTTCGAGTTGTAGCAATTTAAGACTTTATCGATTAAATAGATTGTGAATCAGTGCAAAAGATTTAAATTTCTTTACTATTTAATAACATTTTTTTTTTCAAAATGTGTCACGTAACCTCTTTGAATGAGTTATTTTTACCAGTTTGTATACAAATGCTCCATAGAAAGAGATTTATAGGGGATAGCAAAGTAAATGTTAGTGGAAAATGAAGAGATTGTCAATCTTGCGCATCTTTAGCGAATAATATCGTCAAATATTTAAGAAAGTTCGCCATCAACAAATTCACGCAAAAGATTGGGATTTTTTTCATCGTTTCATTTATTAGACCATGCACCAAGTGGCAATCTTCGACATAAGTTAAGTGCGCTCAAAGTTTTGACACGATATTTTATTTACCACAAAAGTCATAATGTAGTTCCAACTTACTTTTTCAGTTGCTGATGGCAAAGACAACCAGTCTCCTGTTCCATCGAGCTCCCAATCATCAGCCCAGCTCCCACCTGTGGCTTCTCCTGTGGCGTCTCCTGCCAACCCACAGGACCCACTGCAAGTTCAAGGGCAGTCACCGAGAAGATCTCCCCGATCACGCCAAGCGCCCTCCCGATTAAGCTACGACTCGTCCGACTCGAGCACTAAAAAAAAGAGGAAAAGTCCTAGCAAGAAATTTTGGAACCAATACAAGAAATTAATTGCAAAAGGGGAAAAGGTGTCCGCTCAGTGCATCAAAATCGGGAATGAACTGGGAGCAGAAACAGAGAAAGCAAAGCGATATTACAACGCAAAAGTGAGACGCGCTCATTCTATTTCATCTTCAGGAAGCAGTTCATCTTCCTCTCCATCTACGTCAAGAAGGCCACCAACATCTTCTCCTCGTCAAACTCCTTCTCCAAAATCTCCCCGGTCAACTTCTTCACCCAAGTCCACCAGGCGCGTCTCACCAAAAGATCCGGCCCGCCGAAAAAAACCCTCCTCCACAAGCTCATCGTTCCAAAATTTTTCATCATTTCAAGCATCCCCGATTAATGACGATGTATCTGCTCAAGGTTCTCCTCCACAAAGCCCCATCGTCTCTCCTGCACAATCATCCTTTTTGTTGCCCGGTGCTGCACGTGCTGTGCCTGGTACAGGTCCAAGGTGGTCATCTGTTCAAAGGAGGCTATCTTTCTCCAACACGGATGCTGCCGCTGCCCGTAAGTCGGGTCGCTTTTCTTGGTTTTATCATTTTTAAGCCATTATTTTGAAGTTCAGACAAGGTGTGGCAGTGACCATTTTTGATTTTTATAAGTTTTTTATATGTCAAAGTAGGTCATGAGAAGTGAACATTCTGAAATTTTTAGCCTTCCAAAAAATTTTTTTTCGCTCGTTAAAAATTCCCAAAGTTTGACGTTTTGCAGCGCTTTTTAGAAAAATTCTAAAAGTCGCGTTTCAGTGCGCTTTAGCTCTTTACAGAAACACCACCCCACGGTAATGTTTATATTTATTGGTTGAACTGTATCTAGTGATGATGACTTCATAGTTATTTTGGTTGGGGGTTGTTGCTTTCTTCAGATAAGGGGTCGCAAAGTATGGATTTTATCCGTTTTCGCGCAAGTTGAACCTGCGTTATTTCCCCAAAAAAGCCACCCCCCGAAAAAAATGTAACATATACTGAAAGTTTATACTATGAAGAGAGTAAATGGCACAAAATTTGTTTCAGGTTTATTTTTTTTAGGAGAAAAATACCCTGATATTTTTCAAATTATCAAAAATTGTGCTTTTTTGATCGCAATTAACTCAAAACAGCATCACTAGGAAAGAAGACCTTTTATATATTATGGTACCTGGCTATGTGTAAAACATCATGAAAAAGAAAGCAGCATGGGATCTCTTCTTGTTTTCCAGAAAATAATATTTTTTGTAGCTCATTTTATGCGTTTTCTCGTACGTAAAACATGTGTCCAGTATGCAGATTAGATCTTCTAAAACTTTAAGGATGTAGTAAGAATGTATATATGTGTGTATAGAGAAAGAAAAAGACTTGTAATACTTTATTTTTCTGATTTTTACAAATTGATGGTATTTTAATTGCAGGTAATTCAGAAAACGATAAATCCATATCATATATATATATATATATATATATATATATATATATATATATATATATATATATATATATATATATATATATATATATATATATATCATGAACAATATCTGCTTCACTTTCCTCTAAATGTCTATTTTCTATGTTATCTTCAAATACCTCTAAAAGGCTGTCAGTTCTTGATAAATCAGTATTATTCGCGTTTTCTTGCTTGGGATATCAGCTAAAAACAGTTTGAATTTGACTTTTAGTCAGATTCGTTCGGTTGGGATATTTTTATGTCTTCAATCATCTCTGTTCTCATTGCATGTTCTACTTGGTCGGACGTCTGTTTTCTGCCGGTTTTTTACCATAAAGGAACTTTTCATAAAGAAATTGTATTTGTTTCAATGAAAATTGTGTACTTTTACGAGTTGGGAGAGCCCACCCTTCACATGAGATTTCCAAAATGTTTTCTTCCTTGTTTTCTCTTTTGTTGCAGAACATGCAATGAGAATAAAGATGATTGAAGACATAAAAATATTCCAACCGAACGAATATCTGACAAAAAGTCAAATTGAAGCTGCTTTTAACCGATGTACAAAGGAAAAAAAAAGCGGATAATACTGATTTATCAAGAACCGACAGCCTTTTAGAGGTATTTGAAGATGACATAGAAAAAGGGCATGTAGAGGAAAGTGAAACAGATATTGTTCATGATATTTCTTCCATTGCTACGGACATAAATAAGAAAAAATTATTTTTGGATTGATACGATATATATATATATATATATATATATATATATATATATATATATATATATATATATATATATATATATATATATATATATATATATTATAACGATTTATCGTTTTTCTGAATTACCTGCAATTAAAATAACATCAATTTGTAAAAATCAGAAAAATAAAGTATTACTAGTCTTTTTCTTTCTCTATACACACATATATACATTCTTACTACATCCTTAAAGTTTTAGAAGATCTAATCTGCATACTGGACACATGTTTTACGTACGAGAAAACGCATAAAATGAGCTACAAAAAAAATTATTTTCTGGAAAACAAGAGATCCCATGCTGCTTTCTTTTTCATGATGTTTTACACATAGCCAGGTACCATAATATATAAAAGGGTTTTTTCCCTAGTGATGATGTTTTGAGTTAATTGCGATCAAAAAAGCACAATTTTTGATAATTTGAAAAATATCAGGGCATTTTTCTCCTAAAAAAAATTAAACCTCAAACAAATTTTGTGTTATTTACTCTCTTCATAGTATAAACTTTCAGTATATGTTACATTTTTTTCGGGGGGTATCTTTTTGGGAGAAATAACGCAGGTTCAACTTGCGCGAAAACGGATAAAATCCATACTTTGCGACCCCATATCTGAAGAAAGCAACAACCCCCAACCAAAATAACTATGAAGTCGTCATCACTAGATACCAGTACAACCAATAAATATAAACATAACCGTGGGGTGGTGTTTCTGTAAAGAGCTAAAGCGCACTGAAATGCGACTTTTAGAATTTTTCTAAAAAGCGCTGCAAAACGTCAAACTTTGGGAATTTTTAACGAGCGAAAAAATTTTTTTGGAAAGCTAAAAATTTCAGAATGTTTACTTCTTATGGCCTACTTTGAGATGTAAAAAAATTAGGAAAATCAAAAATGGTCACTGCCAAAATTTCCGTTTTTTGTCTGAATTTCAAAATAATGCCTCTTAACAAGTAAAGTGTAAATGTTCAAAATGTTTTTTGCACAGTTTTGGGAACATATTTAAGAAATTGAGTGAGGTTGTCAATCAGTGTTTTAATACCATAATATTTGATTCAATTCATTATATTTCAATCGAGGTAATATTTTTTTTTTACAAAAAATGCGTTTCACAAGTAAAATAACAGGAAAGAAATTACAAACAGAAGTATATTTCACCCTGTCTGATTGAAAATTCCTGATTGAGTAGATGGGAGTGAAGGCTATAACAATAGCCTGACTAGTTCCCACCACTCAGAAAAGAACTTAATAAAATTGATTTGATTAAAGTTCAAACACATAGATGTCTTAAATTCGGAAGAAATATAGGGAAACGAGCATGCAACGCTTTTTCTCCCGAAAGACAACGCTTATCTTCCGTAATGGACTCTTTAATCGGTATGGGCGCTGTAATCAGATGAGCGCTTTCTGCTGCTTCCCTTAAGGCGCACAATGAAGCTAGAGTTGATTACGACTTTTGCCACCACGGAATTTTCAGCTGTTGTTAGCCTTTCTCGATTGCTTGTAGAACAGCCATATCAGAACACCACACGGTAGTATAATAAAGAAAAAGAAGTAGGAAGTGGAAGCGCTTCGAGGGCATCGGAACCAGTCGGGATAGATAAGTGCAGTGGGCGTTGTCATGAATGTAGGGATGAGTTCGGGCTCGTTTTAGAAGCCCGAACCCAAAAAGTTTGAACGAAGTCCCCCGAGCCCCGGTGATATTTCTTGTGCCAAAAATTCGAGCCGAATAAAAGTTTCTTGAAACAGAAACCAAACCCAATCGAGTTCGACATCATTGAATGAAATTATTTTACATCAACTAAATGTGGGTACTTACATTGCAGATGCCAATTGGTTCATTTTTTAAATTATTTCTATTAAACAGTTTAGTTCTTTTTCAAAATGAACTACATTAAATGCAGTATTATGTGCTATAATGTAATAGCAATTGGACGAAGATTATTATAAATAACTGTAGATTTATTGTTTTATTACTTTTTATTTTTCACGTGAGGCAGTGGCAGAGCAAAGGGGGGTGGATTCAGGGTGAAAACATCCTTCAGAGGTCATAGGTGAAGAAATTTTGCTATCCCAATACAGTAGTTAATACACATTTAAGAACCGTTTCGATAAAAATAATAATAATAATAACAGGCGTTTCTGATTGCGTTAAAGATGCGAGGCAAGTATCAAATGTAACATTTTGTTTATAAAGTCATTTAAAGAGGCTATTTTCACATTCTTCATATGACAACTGATTTAATTTTTTTTTCCAAAACATGTCAGTTTACTTAGTATTTGCATGCAGATTACGAATTGAATATTTTACTAAGAGTCGTACCCTAAATCCTATGTTAAGTTCAACCTCTCGTCTCCTGTCAAATGAGTAGCCCTAAGTGATTCTTATGGAAAAGAATTGGTGCTTAAATTGATTGCCTACTAAGCAGTTATCTCTTGCTCTATTCGATCAAACACAATGCTGTTAGGTCAGTAATCGATTAATAAAGTTCCTTGTGCTATAGGTCGAGTCGACTTCGTTTTTACAGAGCAGGTCTTTAAAATGGTCTGCGAGGGCCTCTATTTTGGTGATTAAAAAAAAAAAATCTGGATGTCATTAGGAAGAATGTTATTTTAATGCAGATGAATATGGTCTCAGTTTTAAAATACAGTCATAGTTTGAAATATTTAAGTTAATTTGGGTTTGAAATTGCATGTTTGTCTTAAGATAGTCGTTATTTTAGAAAAGATTGAGCTCAATTTTTCTCACCTCCCGCATAAAGAAATAATTGGTCAGAAATGGTTTATTTTGCTATCAAAGCTTAACGGTGTAACATCAAGATATATTTATACAAAATGTTTGAATCATTTCATGTTGAATACAATGTTAATCAATTTTTACTTAATTTGCCTAAATGATTTAATATAAAAACTACTTTAGCTAATATTTTCAGAATTGCAAAGAGTGCAAGAATTCGTACGGGCACGTGTGTCAATGCGTAACAGCGCACGGACCCGAGGACCTATTGACCGTGGGGCTACTCCGCCCCTTATTAAAGAGCTAACGTGCTGGGCATGGAAATGAAATGCAATTAAAATTAATAGCTATTTGGGTTGAAATTAATCACTTAACTCTTTTTGTATTAAGTCCAACACTACAATAGCGCCATGAGGTCAATCTTTCAATTTTGGCGGTATATAATGAGATGCACAATTTGTCCACTGTAGGGTTATAAGCATGGGCTTCTTTATCTGCAAATAACTCCTTCTCATTTAGTTCCGAGCATTCATAAAGGGAAATAACTACTTTCATGTTAGATATATTTTACTTACAAACACTTAATGTATCTTCTGGTTCTCATTACAGTGGATTCTAGTGACGTGTAGGCGTCAAACAGATCGCCAGGCCCTGAAATCCTTGATGATCGTGGCTTTTTCACTTCATCTGATTAAGTAGGTAACAATGATTGTTATTCTCATTTTTATAAATGTAGTAAATGTATTTTTACTCGGATTCTAATAAAATTAATGCGTAAATGAGGCAGGTAGAAGCAAAGGGATCTAACTGTACATTTTTTAAGTTTTGAGTACAATTAGTTTAAAGTTGCGCTCCTAAAGAGGTTTGCATTAAAAATCTTTTTTAAATATCTTGCTGCGTAGCAGTACCTACCAGGACTACTAGTACTCTCTTGTCTCAAAACAAATGTTTAACTACTCTTTTGTACCGGATGTCTCCATTTTTAATGTTGGCACTTGCATTCCTTTGCTTCTGACTGCCTGAAATAGTACTTTGCGTAATTGAAAGAAAACGCATTTTGGATGAACACAAATATTCCCAAAGGAGTTGAATGTAGTGTTTTCACTTTTTCTTTAATTACTCGGTGATATTAGGTACGAAAGGAACATTTTAAGCAAGAATTCATTGAAGTGAATGTAAAATCGCCAATTCCAAAACTCCAGTTATGAAGCATTATTAATTTATACTCGACATCGCCATAAAAATGACAAAAAAAAAAACGGATTTAAAAGATTTCGTTCACTTTAATGTTAAATTGTATCTGTATAATTGGTTTACTTCCTGAAGTAACTAATTGTTTAAGTCTACCAAGTTGCAGTGTTTTATCAAATCTCTTTTCTTTGAACTTATTGACTTTTGCTAAAAAATAGACAAATGTTATGTAAGAAAAATTAATAAGGTACAAATAAAGCACAATAAGAAGTATACCAGTTATTTATCTGAAAATAAGCAATCTTCGAGTTGAAGGGAATGTAAGTGGTTGTATAAGTGTGAAACAGCTGCTTTTTTTTTTTTTTTTTTGAACATTGCATTTTTTAGAACTTAAACAGATTTTGTTTGTAGTTTTACGCTCTCTAAAAAAACATGCGATTTATACCACCTCTGATCTAAATATCAATCATTTATTTTGACGAGGGGGGTCCCCGATGAAAGGTTTCGGTTGATCACTGTCCTTCAAGCAATTCTTTATTCGGCAAGTTTTGTCCGACGAGTTGGAAAAATGATCATCATTCTGTAAAATTTGAAGTTCTATTCGGCGAAGTTTCGTGTTTTGCTCAAGAAAATTTCCAATTCCATTCGATAAATTGAGAACGTTCGCCATCCCAAAAATTCTAGTTAGGGACCTGACACCAACAACATTCCATTTGTGACCCTTAGGTCACTTGCTACCAGCTGAATCCTCTAAGTATAATCGAAATTCATTTAAGAAAAGTCTTTAAAGCAAATTCATCATGCCCTGAATCTACGTAAAATACAAGCATATGTAACTGACATCGAGGTTTGAAGTTCAAAAAGAATATGAGTATAAATACTATAAAGTTTCCATATACCTCGGATTACAGCATTTATAAGGTAACTAGTATCCTCAACTGCGCATTATTTCTGAAAAGGTGAAATTTATAAAGATATATATTTAATAACAATCCCCGTGACAAGCAAATCTGGTCGAAACGAGTTTCTCATTTGTAGACCTGCTGGAAAATGAGATCAAAAAATTTAAAGTTGTTTCAAGTCGTTATGACGACTCATGCGCAATTGTTAGGAAACGCGTGGAATCTTCTGTGTTACCTAAACTTCACTCTCTATCATTTTACTTTTAAAAACAACCCCGAGTAAAGTAATAGTTTGTTTACACTTACTGGAATATATATGTGTAGAATGGAATATAACTGGAAGATATATATGTGTGGATTTTTATAGTATGGTAATAGTTGTTACCACAAGTTTTCTTAAGGAGGTTCGGGACATATTTTGAAAAACAAAATGTTAAACAGTTTAGATTTTTGAAATATTTTGCACTGATTCTTCATCGATTTAATAAGCAAAATCATGAAATAACTATTAAATTTTTTTTAAATTTAAGTCTAATTTTTTTAATGGGATCGCTTTAAATTGCTAAAACTCTAAATACTCTAGGTCAATTTTCAATATTTTTTCAAAAATTATGCAAAAATATCTAAGTTTTTATTCTGAGATTTAAAAAACATTAATTCAATGAAAAATTGAGTATTTGAAGAAAAAATTCGAAGATATATATTTTAAAATCATTTTTTGCTGCAAACTTTTGTTTTCAGAAAATTGCCGATTAGAAATTCAACTCTTTGAAAAAGATAGGCTCCACGTTTCATCACTTTATCTTTATCAGTTCTTGACTTATGACATTGAATGCAAAAAGTGAGGAAAAATTGCATCATAGGGTAAAACGTTTAAAATTTTCGAGTTAAAAATATTAGTTATATGCACGCAACAAAAAAATATTTTTCGTCCTAATTAAGATATAAACAAGATTCAAACGTCCATTGAAGTGGAAAAAAAAAAAGATTCTTAAATGGTAAAAAAAAGCTGAAAATTTGAAGATTCTTGTGTCCCGGAGCTCTTAAAAGATACCTATTTGCTGATAATTCTTGTTGTCTCTAATGTCCAAGAGGAAGCCAATTGACGGTCTTTTAGCAGTATGAGCTGTGTAAATCGCAAGGACAGATGGTAATTTACAGCGTAGAAGTTCGCACGTTCCCGACTTTTTCTTTTGGGCTGACTGCACACTCGACGCAGAAGACAGTTCTAGTTTATATTCTGCTTGCTTGTGCATAACGCTTTTGTACGTAACTGATCGATCATTTCTTGCAGGACTCATTTACACTTTCATATTATGTTTTTTTTTTTTTTATAAACTTAAAAATGTTAAACATTGCCTTATACTAACTGGGTCAAATGTATAGGATGGGGAAAAATATTTAATCATAGGAGTTACTTGAAGACTTTGTTTTAGGTTCTAAAATAAAATTACGTATAACTATACAAGGTGTCGGAGATAGATCTTTACCATTTTTAATTTAATAACAATACTAACCTTTAGGCTACGGCAACTATAGAATTATCTTTTCCCTCTCCCTACGGCTCAAAGTTTTCTTAGTTCCTTCCCCCCCGAATAGGATAGCATAAAGGGGGCGATGTCCACTTCTACCGCTTAGCTCTCCGCAATACAGGGTTACCATAGTGGGACACTATACTTGGCTAGTCATCACTTATTCAATGGTTTGAAAATAATTTTTTTCCCTCCTTGTTCCTTATGGGGTTCTCTAAAAAAACACTGCTGTAAACACGTTTTTCAAAAGCATGTCGACATACTTAAAACGTAACTAGTACAATAAAATATCAGAAAATATTAACTAACTTACATTCAATATGATCAGCAGTTAATAGTTTTATCACAATAATGTTTCAACCATATTAGTTGATAAAATACATGATCATATTCCCTTTTTAATTACGCGAATAACGAGATATACAGGTTTTCAGGAAATTTCATTCGAGACAAACATGGGGGAAAACATTGAATTAATACTTTATGTGCAGGGAAAATGAAAACTTTGACATAGAGAGGTTTTCGAGATAAACAGTTTCGACTGTATTAGTGAATATGCTAAAATATGCTTAAAGGCAGTCTTACTCATTACAAATAAGCCCGTCTAATGGAATTTTCCATTAAGCTAGAGATTCTTTTATCCGAGATCACAGAAGCAATTTTCAATGGTTTAAAACATTAAAATATTATTACATAAAAAGGGTTCAACTGTAATTCATCAATAATGTTGTATATGTACACTGGAAAAAAATTAAAACATTTTAAGTTTATTGTGCAGACTTACTAAGTTATTCTGTGTAATCTCTCTTTTCTCATTTTTTTATATAATATTATTGACATTAATAGTATGAATTTTTTAAGTTGAGATACAAGTAAAAGTGTTTCTACTGTATGTGCTCCTCTCACATAAAATTGAGCCTGTGAAAAATCAACCACAAAAATGCGTTTATTTTTTGACACATATGTATGCTTAAGACAGAGAGAGAAAGAAATATATTTCTATAAATTACACATTTTATTAACGTTCAATTCTAATACAGGAAATTATTACAGCTTAAGGCGATACGGGGGTTTCAATTTTTTTTAAAGTAATTTTCAATGAATTTCTTTAAAATTTTCAGCATAGTTACATGATGCTAATACCAGCTCAAATATGAAATTTCATTGAATTATTTTAAAATTTAATTTATTTTTAAATTTAAATTTAGATTTTATAACGCTTTTGTCATATTACTCCTTGCAAACGAAAATTCATCAAATTTATAAAATACTAGCTAAATACGATATGTAAAACAACCGAAATTGGGATGTTGGAATTACTTTTTCAAAATTTTGTAATAAAGATAAATAATGAAAAAAAACCCCAAAAACTAGACGTTTTCGATAAAATATGTTCATATTTCAATAAAATATAGCAAATAAACTCCACAAAACTAATTAAACAGAAAAATCTTTCACAACAAAATGTTAACAAACCACTTAAATACTTGGCATAAAATTTTCAGCAGATTTAAATAATAATTCGTTTAAAAGGAGCAGTTTGAGTTTTGTAATTATGTCGAAAATTAGGTTTTGAGGAAATCAGCATTTTCTGTTTTACTATTGCAAATTTCGTTATTGAATAAATAATTTAGTTTTTAATACTAATTCACCACAAATAAGTGCTTATGATTCATTAGAAATGGTATTAGTATTAAAAATTTAAATATTATATGCTTTTTTTTTACTCATGCATTTTATATCCATTTCTTATATGCATTTTGTATGCATTTTTTAGTAAAAAAAGGGGGCGTGGCTCCCACAAAAAGTGTCACAACTTCGCGAGTTTTCCACCGATTCAGTTTTTTTTTTTTTTTAAACGGTTCAGCTAAAGGTGTCGTTTTTAGAAATATGATGAATGAAAATACGTTTGTTTGACCAATTTTTACTCATCTGAAAGCCCCCTTATCGCCTTAACAGAATTTAAAGAGCACTAAGTTCGTATTCAGGTACAAACGAATAAACATAAACATAAACACAAATATTCATACACACATATATATTATAGCCCCCCCCCCCGTTCCGTTTTTTTTCCCCCAACTCGAAATTTGACCTGGTGGACGCATCTGCAAAGCTCTGCATAACTTCCTAAGCGTCCGTTGAATTTTCGTGAAAAATTTCAAAACAATTAATATCAACGCATAGAGCAACATTGCATTTTTTGCATATGATGGTTGAGCGCCTTTGCACATTTTTTTTAGAACAGACAATGCATCTTCGTCGATTTTTAATTGCTTGTGGCCAATGTCCTTCGTTAGAATTTCTTATACAAATATTTTTTCTATGTGGTGATTGAATGGATATATTACTGGTTGAAGGGCTTGTTGTAATGCTTGTTGAGATAGTTAGAAGTTGTCTGATGAGGTTCTTGCGAAATGTTTTGTGGGTGCTTTTCGGAAATTTTAATTTAAACAAATAATGACAGTTAAGTACTGTTAGATCAAGGAGATGGAAAAATAACTTCTTAGTCCACTTCATTGTTCTTCTCCCAAAGGTATACGAATTGGCCATCCTATCACTTACATCCACATATCCCATGTGCTGATTATAATCTTCTACAATTTCTGGTTTTTTATTATCTTTGCTAGTTTTCAAATCCGGACAATGTATGTTACTGAGCATATAAACATCGCGTTTATCTTTCCAGCGTAATGCTGTAAGCCCTGTTGCATTATATTTTAATTTTACTTCCCCCTGCTGCAGTTTACATTTAGTTTTTGACAATTCTTTTGGGTAATATTTTCGATTTGATCGTATGGTTCCACAACTGTTAATTTTATAGTTGAAGAAAAGATCTGAGAAGAGCAATGGGGAAGAAAAGAAGTTGTCCATGTAAAGCTTGTGCCCTTTGTTCTTGAAATGTTCACACATTTTTACTACCACATTGTGCGATGATAAATTAGTGCTACTTCCTTGTGAGTTATCTTTACCAAGATAAACTTGCATATGACAAGTATAACCAGTTTTATCACAAATTTTAAAAATTTTTATACCCCATCGCTTGTGTTTTTTTGGAATATATTGTTTGAAAATAACACGACCTTTGAATTTCACAATAACTTCATCAATGGACAGTTCTTCTGTGGGATCATACAGGCTTCTAAAATATAAATTTATATGATCAAATACTTCTCTAATTTTCCACAGTCTGTCGTAATTTGGATCGTTTCGGTCTGGCGAGTTTTCGTTGTTGGCAAAGTGTAAAAATTTAAGGATCTGTAAATACCTGTCTCGGGACATGCTTTTTCCGAAAATAGGCGTTTCAATCAGTTCGTCTTTCGACCAATATTCACAAATATCATCTTTATCAATATGACCCATTAAAAGGGTCAAAGCAATAAAACGTTTTAGTTCTTCAGTGGTGCAAGGCTTCCATTCTAAAACATGTTTCCTTTTTCCTAAATGTACTGGCTGCAAAGTCTGAGAAGCATACCTGTTCGTCTCTTTACATAAAAATTCAACAAAGTCATTGGTAAAAATGAGATTGAAATAGTCTTTCTCTTCTTGTAGTTCCTCCACACTTACTTTCACGCCAACATGCGAAGTGAATTGGAATTTCATTGGAGAATCAGATACTTTTGGGTTATCCCACTTTTCTAAGGCTCCAACTTCAAAAGAACTTTCTGGAAATTCCGGTGCGACGATAATATTTTCTTCATTTCCGTCGATTAGCTCAGATTGCATAAACGATTCATCCTCCTCCTCGCAATCTGACTCACTATCAGCATAGTTTTCATCGTCTAGTTCTTGCATCAACTTTTGTATTTCTTCATCTGTGAGTCCTTTCCGACGATACATTTTTAATTGCAATAAATTTAGTAATTACATTAGAGGTTTAGATTTTCTGTAAGTATATTTGGTTCAGTTTTAAAATTGAAATCACTGAAAAAACACTTCTCATCTAGCCTAAGGCTAACGACAACAAAATAATAAATATCAAACTCTATTTGTTAGGTAGACCACTGGATTCAATAAATGCCAGATGTCCTTATATATGCGCTAAAATGCGGAGGTAAATAGCGTTCAACTGAGACCAAAGCCATTGTAAATACAATGTAGAATACCTTAGATTCAAGGGAGGCAACTTTGCTTTTCAGCTTGGCTATTCAGAAAAATGATGACACTAATACGTGTGTCCAAGATAGAATCTACAATAATAGCAAACAATTCCTTGCTTTGCTTTTCTGAGCAGGTGCATGCGGAATATGCTTGAACACCGTATTCATTTACATAAAGAACGTATAGCGCTTATCTATCTTTTAGAGCATGCAAGGCACCCTTTTTTGTATATGAAGCTGTTAGAGGCGTTTCAAAGTCAATCACTGTCGAGTGAGATAATATGGAGAGACAGCCTACAAATCCCCTGATATCCCCATTCACTCTTTCTTCTAATTGTGGTTGAAATACCTCTAGTAATTGTTGAAGGATTAAGTTCCGCTCCCTTCACAATGCACAAGAAAAATATCTGGGCAAATTTGTTTTAGATTCCAAGTCTTTCCTCTTTTCAACATTTCCTATTTATGTACTATCTTTATAATACATTTTCACTACCCAGTACGTTGTTATTTGTGAGTAAGAGAAGATAAGTAAAAAAAAATACGCATGAGTAAACAGAAAACCAACCTCTTTCTTCCATTTTTTACTGGCATAAACAGTTCCAAATGTAAGAATTAATTAACAGAAAAAAAAATAAACAGACATTAGACCCTCATTGAAAACTGAGTAAGATATATCAGGTGCTCTTATAAATCTTTTCACTTAACCTCTTTTTTTTGCGCAAGAAAGAAAGAGGAGCAACCGACTTTGACTTAAAAATTAACATTTTAAGCCCTTTAAATACAAACAGGGGGAAAACTGAATGCACAAATTTATACTTTATCAACTGCTTTATAAGGCCATAACGTTTAAGAATTCCTAAGTTGAACCATAAAATTAAAAAATTCAGCGAAAAAAAAATCCTCGTAAACGTGCCCCGGTGTACCATACTTATTTTGTTTCACTCAGCATATCCTTAGTCCTTTTAACTTTCTACTGAAATAATATTCACTATAGACAAAATATCAAGGAAATACATTTATATTTTCTAAAATATCAAAATTAGGTTTTTATGCTTTTCACTCAATAAGTGATCAATTATCACAGAAGATTTTGAGGCATAGCGAAGGGGGGGGGGTTAAAAACACCCCTCAGAGCCCTTGATTTTAACATTTTTGCCATCCCTAATGCAATAACTTTTACATATGAAAAGGTTCGTTTTGAACAGAAAGCCCCCTCCAGAAGATAATTCTGGCTGTGCTAGTGACTCTTTTTATAAAAAACAAAAAACAAAAAAACAAAAAAAAAGAGCATTTAGTCTAACTTTTAATTTTTAAACCAAAAGATTCACGTCACAGATTCCTAATTGAACCTCTCTTTCAAATTTATTGATTTTAGAATGTTTTCCATGTTTTGTTGAAACGGTATTACAAATAATTTTCAGTTAAAAAGTAAATAAATAAATAAATGAAACGTAGCAAATCGCAAATTGATAAGTTGTTTCCTATTCAGCATGATATTCATTTTCGAAAAGTTAACAAAATAAGATATGCTTTTCAAGTGTTTAATTATTTTTATAAAACCATAACAAAAGAAATATTTTGGAGAATGATGTTTATTGCCTCTGCTCCCTAAATATCTACACTGCTTAAACTAAATAGGTGTTTTGTACTCAGTAAAATATGCTGTTATTAATTATAGGACGCCTTACTATTGGGTTATTAAACAGAAAAAGGCTATCAAAAATTTTTCTTTCCTTCAAGTATTTTACTTCTTTTCTTTCTCCCCTCTTTTTCGAAACTTCGCCACACATTCCTTCACTGAGAACAAAACTATGCCAAACGCCTCTGATTGACAGACCCCAAAAGGGGTGTAGTGCGTTTCATTCATTTTCTCCCTGTGTAGGCGTGTGTGAAAGGATTATCAGCTGCGGGAAGTAACTGGAGGGGGAAGGGAAGCACTGGTACAGACGTTGTACCACAGCCGTAGGAAGAGAGCACTTTTTGTCGGTACAGCATATGTACCGCCGTTGGCTAAAGGCTAACAGGTGCAATACATTTCAGTTTCTGCATGCAGAATTTTTTTTCTGGTGTTAATTGCTTCAAGTAGCCAATTGAGCTAAATAAAAAACCACCCTTTCATAGGAGAAAGCCAAAGGTTTGCTGTGGTTCGCTGAATTAGAATCACAGATTACTAAGCATGTATTTTGACCAAAAATGTTCTCCCAGCGTGACGCAGTAATTTCTTTGTAGGATTATCAGTTAATGTTTTGGCTAATTTTTTTTATATAATACCTTCAGGCTTTTTCCTTTACCATCAGCATTTATTTTCATTGCTCAGTTGGCTAGCAACTAACACCCTCTACCTGAGGCAATTAATACCAGATATGTTTTCTGAACTTTTTCATCTTTTGCAGAAAAATGAGATTAGTTTCACCTGTTAGTGTATTTGTTATTGTACAATTTCATGAAAATTTCGACTTTTACGAAGATAACTGTTTAATAATTTTATTGGGATTTATAAATTTAACTTATTACACTTTATTTAGTAAACAAAAGATAGTTACATATTCATTTCTTTCTGTCAAATATGCATAAAAGGAGCATATTTTCATCTTAAGGATATTCTTTTCTGCAAAGTAATTGCTACAGTGTAAAATGCTTACTTTCATATTTTGTATAGTTGCAAAAACTTTGGTTCGAAATGATGGGCAACCTTTTGAAGATGGAAGGTCTGTTGAAGCATCAGATTCAAGTATCCTTGCTTATGTGCACCCATCCGTGCTGTGAGTTCACACTTTAGCATCTTTAAATCTTTTTAAAAACATTTTTTTCTCTTTAAATCTTTGAAGTTACAGTTGAAAAGTTTCTCATTGCGAAACTCATTATCACGACACCCTAGGAACTGTCCAAAGAGTGTTGTCATAGTTGGAGCTATGTCTTAAAAGAAATAGTTCAAAATATATAGTTAAGCAACTTTAGTAATAAAATTGCTCACTAATAACAAATATAGTCATTCCACGTCAACTGAACTATTTTTTTTTTTTAAATCATCCCCGCTCGACCATCCTCAATAAAATTTTTTATAGGTACTGGCGAACCCGACATAAGTTCTTCTGTTCAAAATTTGAAAACTGAAATTATTAAATATAATAAACTATAAAGTTTTTGGGAAAATATGTAAATAGGAAATGCCCTTAAGATACTTAGTGTCACAACACGTTCATTTATTACAGCTTGATTTATCTAATGCGGGTAGCTCATTTAATGCCTACTGAGCAGTTTTATCAACTATATGACCACACATACTTAAAAGACCTTCATATATTGCATGGTTTTTTCCTTAACCACACTCAAAGGATAAAAATCATCCTCTGATATTTAGTGTAAAAACTAACCAGTACATCCAGAACAAATGGAACATCCAGCTCCCCCGTATGAAAAAATTTAAGTGTCGAAAAGTTATCGTTTGTAAAACAAGAATAAAAGTAAAAAAAAAAACTAAATAAACGAAAATCCCTCATACACTCTCCCCTGGTGTAAAATAAGCATAATCTTCAACAAGGTGATTAAAAATTACGAGATCGTATATAATTAAGAAGTTAAGTAATTTATCGTATAGTTATTAAAATCTTCATATTATAATTGAGTGTTAAGTTCGATTAATTTTGAACTGAAATTGTAAAATAAGTTTTGAGTTATAGGTTTGGGTAGGAAATAGTGTTTCAACGTTACCAATTATTTTTACTTCCTTTTGCAAAAGAGGATGCATTGTATTCGCAAAAAAAAAATTCACTCAAAAATAGACCTCAATTTCTATTTTGCTCACCCCCGAATGAATGCTAATTTTCTTTTTTTCGATCCGACCACACGTGCATATATACCTAAGAACGCCGGAAATATCCATTTTTACTTCCCGAGTTAGTTACAACGAATTTTCTCGTGACGTCTGTATGTGCGTATGTATGTCGCATAACTCAAGAACGGTATGTCCTTGAAAGTTGTTACATAGACTCCAAGTAGGGGTCTAGTTGTGCACCTCCCTTTTTGGTTGCGTTCCGGTGTTTTTAAGGGATCTTTTGCACCTTTATGGTGGGAAATCATTGTTAATATCGATGAAAGCTCAAGTGGTGTTATAATTTGGCAGATACTTGGCGATATATATCATCCGTGTTTTTAGTTGCCAATTTTGTCACCAACTTGGCGTCAAATTTGGTGATTTTTTTTAAAATCTTTAATTTGATCATTGTTAGGGACATTTAGAGTTAACTATTAAGTCACATTGAAAATGCCAATAATCGAGAAATAACCTTAAATTGGTGTACAAGAAAGTCATGGGCTGCAATCATCGGCTCGTTTGCTTTTTAGTTCCTGAGTGTTTTTGCAGGCGGGGTTTTTTTATTAAAAAATATTTCATTAAATGCGTATTGATAACACGGGCAAACAAAGGTTTTGTTATATGAAACATTTATAGTGTTCCTAAAGGTAGTTTTTGACGCTAATTTCAAATATCTATTTAGATTTTTTCTATCGCCCACATTTTTTTCGAAATCATAGGTTTTATGCTATTTATTCCCCCCCCCCATGTTTTCCTATAATACGCAATGAAAAAACTAATAGACTGGCATAAAGACTTAGTTAAATGAAACATTTATGTGTTTTCTAGGGTGATTTTTGACGCTGATTTTAAATATTTAATTAGACTTTTCACATCATCCGCAGTTTTTGTTTAACAATAGGTTTAAGTGATTTATTTTTCCCGGTGTTTTCCAATGTCACGTAATGATAAAAACTCATAATTAACAACTAAAATTTTGTCATAAAGACAAGAAAAATGTAGGTAGTCAGGTTTGCTGGTACTGTAGTGGTAATATGGTAATCAGTCTTAATGGCACCCCTTTTTTGTGGTATATGCTACCGTAATTGAATCATTCTCTGTTTTTAAATTTGAATGCAAATATAAAGAATTAATTGATTTCACTCGAAGTAACAGGATTCAGTATACTGAAATAGTACCGACACTGCAATGGATATGTTTGTATTTTAATACCAAACATATGAGAACTCTATCCATACTAGTTTAAAAGTTATGCTATTGCGTGATTAAAACGCGTTGCCTTGGGTATCACTAGCATATTTAATCGAAGTGAAAGGAACATATGGAGATTTGCAAGTCATTTTTAGATAAATTTTAGCACAACACATTTCATGGTAATTCTTGCCTAAAATTAAACAAATTTTATTAACTGCTAAAATTTATTAATACTATGCTGTTTACTCCATCGCGAATAGGATTGCAATATCAATAAGAATTTTAAAAAAAGATTGAACCTGTTATTCTACTGGCCTTTCATATTAAACAAGGTCTTTTTAAAACTTGGTTGAGACTTTGTAACACGAGTGCTGAATTTGAATACCTTAAGCCAGAATTTCTGCGTATTAAACTAAAGCTAAAAAATCTCATGTTTGGAAAAGCCCACATTCTCAAAGCGAATAAATCCTTCCTTATCAATGCTGAACACTTAAGAGGGGCCCAGATGCCAATACAGAAAGAAAAGAACAATAGCTAAGTTTTTATCCTTATTTTAGTGTTAGTTTTGCATGTGACTTTGCGCATTTCTTTCAAACTTCTGTCTAGTGTTACAAAAAATCTGTGGGGGGGTGAGCAAAATGGAAATAAAGGCCGATTTTTGAGTGAAATTTCTTTCGCGAATACAATACTTCCTTTTTTGTAAAAGGAAGTAAAAACGAATTCGAAGTGTTCATATCAGTTTGTGGCGGCAGAACACTTGGGTCAAGATTCAAATTTAAAAGCTTATGCAGTACTTCTAGTTGACTGGCATTGAAAAATGACTGAGTTCGTGATCTGTTGACGCATCAACAAGGAATTTTCTTAAAAATCAAGAGAAAGATTTATATAACTCAGAAGCAGCCGCTCCTTAAAACTAGGTGCCTTTGGAAGCATATTGGCTGTTAATAAACAACGTAAAAAAAAATCTCTGCTTATGTTGTACATGACCTGGTTCTGTTAATATTTTAAAGATGGCATGAGATTCTTGGCATTGACGCTTTTCAAAAACAAAAAAATTTCATGTCTAGATCCTCAAATTAAAAAACTTCGTGTAGCTCTTCCCATCATAAAGCTGAATCAAGGGCCACTTTACCTTAACATGACTGAGACACTTGTGCTTGCCTTAAGTGATAGTTTTGAACTTTCTGGCCGTAATGAGCATTAAAATTCTTGATAAACTTTTATTCAATTTCTGAAGAAACTGAAATATTAAAAAAATGTTTAAAATATTTATATTGTATACATATGGAAATTGCGTTTTTCTCCCTTGCCGTCATTAGCGAATGATGAAAGCGTTGTTTATATTGACGTATGAAATTTAGTTCAGCGTACCGCAAGGATTAAGCAAACTATCCAAGTGTGACGCGTATTAAAAAAGGTTGAGAAACACAGGTTTAGAGGATCATCAGGCATCTGACTTGTAGATTTTGTGACTTTAAATAAGTGTACAGGTCCATATCTCTAGTTATTTTCTTGAATTTTCGAACCGGAGGTGCATAATTTTTAAAGACATAATTTACAAGTGTCCTTATTCCATTAGTATTTCAGTTTGAAAAATATACAGACCCAGTACTCCAAACGCACGTTTTAACGAATGCTAATGCCGGAAAGGTCTTAGTTTTGGGCGATCGAGATCAATATCACATTTTCATTTCTGTATTGCATTGACATTATTCATTAAATATACTTTTAATTGAAATACACCGCCAGCTCAATCATTTCCAGCCGAGGACTGCAGTTTCGTGCTTATTAGCACTCATCAGCCCAGCATAGGAAATTGTCTGAGCTGAAGATGGAAAACCTCTTAAGGAAACCAAGAGTGCCAAACCAACTGTTAGCTAATATAGAATTAGCACAGACCAGACGAGTGACCGAAGCAATGGTTCGGTTCAACTCGAAGATTGAAGGCAAGGTATGGTATATTCGGTAAATTACCGGCCCATTAGCCAGGGCTGAAGCAGAAATACATGTATTTCTGCTGAGTTGGCGGTGTATGTCATGTATTTCTGCTTTAGCCCTGGCTAATGGGCGGTAATTTACTAAATATACCATGCCTTGCGTTCAATCTTCGAGTTGAACCGAACCATTGCTTCGGTCACTCGTCTGGTCTGTGCTAATTCTATATTAGCTAACAGTTGGTTTGGCACTCTTGGCTTCCTTAAGATGTTTACCATTTCAAGCTCAGTCACTTTCCTATATCGGGCTCATGAGTGCTAATAAGCACGAAACTGCAGTCCTCGACTGGAATTGATTGAGCTGGCGGTGTATTTCAATTATTTATGTTTTAGCCCTGGCTAATGGACGATAATTTACTGAATAAATATATTTTTGTTCGCTTTTTAAGTCAGTTTTTAAAACTTCGATTTCATCCGACCGAGTTCTATTTAAGTTGACAAAAAGTTTACAAAAACAGTTGAAGCTTCACCCGTTATTCAGTTAATGTTCCTCTTTTACACTCCGGCTGTTGAAAGGGTTATTAAACTGGTTATTGAGTCGATAGGTTTGGCATTTTTGGATGAGACATGATATTGATTAATGGGAAAAATTTATACTCGTGATCATCAATGCAAAAATTGAGTCACAAATCCAATTTCAAACCTTGATCCAAACTAAAACTTTTTTAAAATTCAGTTGTGAATGTAATTTTTTAAAAAAATGTATAAATTCTGTTAACTAGTCTTCATGGAAACTACAGGCCTGAAATACAAAGTAGAACCACCTACTTGTGTTTGGTTCTGGGTTGATAATACAATAAAATATAATTGTATTTCCAACAAAGAGTAGTATATATTGAACATTTGTTTAGAAAAAAAATCTAACTGGAATCTACAACAAGAAATACTGCAATGTGCAAAATAAGCTAAAAACGTCGATTTGTGATTTATTTCACGGAACTTTGCGGCTTATGTGCGAACTAAAACCTGTAAAGAAATGCAAATATATATATATATATATATATATATATATATATATATATATATATATATATATATATATATATATATATATATATATATATATATATATATATATATATATTTGCATGAAGAAAGTATTAAAAGGAAGCTTGTAAACGATATTCGAACAAATTTCAAACATTTAGATTCAAAAAATGTTTTTTTTTTTTTTGAAAATTGGTCATTTTACCTTTTGAAAACTTTGTTGCCAATGCGCGATCTGAAGACATAAATGTTAATTTTATTTTTCCCATGTTTAGGATGGCAATACACAACTTTTTTTTTTTTTTGCTATTAGAAGTTGCTCCTGTTTTCGGCCCACCATAAGGTCTAAATTGCCCATACATATCAAGAAGAATGTTGTATTAAGTAGGACAACCACCACTGCTTGTCAACAAAACCATTCTTTCCTTCCAACGCAACATGAGACATGTTAAAGATACAATAACGGAAAATTACTAACATGAGAAGTTGTCTCTGCTTGTCTGTAATATTTTAAGGGGGAAATTTGTACTATTTAAAAGATAAGTCTCTCCCTTCTGCATTTGTTTCGGTGAAGATCTCAGCACATGGCAAAAAAGCTGAAGCTGTTCTGTCAAAATCTTCATTTGTCAAAACAATTCGTAAATAGCTCATGATGTCAAACATACAACGGGGATTTTTTGTCAGATTTGAAGGTGTCATCGTATTCACTAGTGCTGCTGTGAGATGCTTCTACTTCAGTGCAGTTTTTTGTGGTTTTAACCTTAACCTTTAATCATCAAACGATGAGCAGCTTTCAGATAGTAACAAAAAAAAGAAGAGGTCTTGCATATCATATGAACGAGTTAGAGCTATTTGTAAGTATGATGCTACAAGATTAACTGTTAGATTTATTTTTAGTATATTTTCCTGTGGTGTGTTTTGTTGCGATGAAACAATGGATATGGGGAGTATTTAAGATTTTACTGAATTTTCCCTGTATTGTGGAGTGTTACAGCGGTGCATATCCGAAATGGCGGTTTTTGATTGCCGCACAGCATGAATTTTGCATTTGGTTCTGAGCCACATCCTCCCGTTTTGGTGGTAAACGAAACTGTAGTCTTTGCAAATCAAACTAGGTATAGTCGGCAGACTAACTTTTTTTAATTATAATTATTGGACTTTGGATCTAAAGATACATTTTTTCTCAGTACGATGATTAATGTAAATGATGCGTCAGAGGAAAGAGTTTTGATCAATTCATTTATTTACAAGAAATACTATTTTATTATATTGTACACAACTATTCTTCCTAGTTACTTTTTTGATTACGTAACATTTTGTTTTTCCCAATACGTTTTTGTAACTTTGTATTTTTCGTTTAGTTTTGCAGTTAAAATGGAAGAAAGAAGCAGAAGACCCCAGAGTATGTGATAAATTTTGGAAATATGGAGTAGAAACTTGATGTACTTGCTTCCCCAGAACTGGAAAAGGATTATTAGACATTTGAAGGGACTAGACGTAGAGGACGACCATCTACACGATGGTTTTAAGATGTCAAAAAATATCAAGTTAATGTGAGTCAATGGGGTGACTAATATAGTCAGCTGAAAGAGGATCGGCAAGTCAGCCTTGCCTTGCAGAAGTCAGTGCTTCTGAAGTATGTGAAAAATTTGTTACTTTGTAAAATTTATTTTAATTCTTAGTCAAAACAGCATGCATTATGATACCCTGTTTCTTTATTGTAACTTTGATATGAAGATTGAGGAATCAAAATAGCAAAAAACCAAAATTGGCTAAAAAAAAAAATACTTTGAACATTGAAACGGCGTCATAATTTCGAATATGGTAGTATAGAAAGTTTCAACAAAATTTAGATTTGTGTGCAGCTGCAGGGGGCCAAGAGCTTAAGGTATCATACCAAAATGTTCACTGTAAGCAGGTTAATTTGTGCAGCTAAATCTAGGCATTAGTATAGTAATTTAAGTATCGGGCCAACTTTTGTGCTACCCCAAAATATGGTGGAAAACTACCATTTAAAGTAAATATTTTATTAATAAATGAATTAAATTTAATAGATTTAAAATATTTACAAATGCATTGTTGAAACATGGTCCAATTTAATTCTTATAGGCCCTGACAATTGCTGAAATTTATGGCAACAAAGAGGGCGCTACAGGGAACCCCTGTTTCTATTACATTGCCGTTGATTGGTGGATGCAGGAACTCCTATCATCCCCTCTCGGGGGACAATGGGTGACTTCCTATCAAAAATAAACTTGTAAACGTTGACCTTGCCTGGTGACTGCATGAGCGGTTCGTAGTTGCAACGGTTATATACAGAAATATCAAATTGTCAAGGCCCGTTAAGCGTCAGTGTAACTTTAGTGGGGCCAAGGTTGGAATTATTTCGACAGTAAAATTACTTGATGGTAAATTCAGGAATCGACTCCATCCTTAAGTATCAAATTAGCAAATATAACAACAAAAACTAGAGTAGCAAAAATATCAAACAACTTCCAAATTTCGTATGCACAGTTGACTCCATTATACAATAAAATAAATCGCAACTTTTTAAACATACGACATAACACTAAGAAATTGTCGCTCAACTGAATAAAAAATTTATAGCACAGATTCCCTCGTGGGTCTTTTCAACCGAGAGGTGTGCTATTCGACTGTTTGTGCCAAAATGGAACAGATGAAAAAGTTTAACAATAGAAATACATTAGAAAGGTGGGTGAGAGAGCATTATATATTACTTCAGAAGGCATTACAGAAAATTGTATATATTACTTGAACATACCCCCTTTCCAATAAATGATAATGTTGATGAAAGTCATGTATTCATCTCTACGACATTTGTTCATATATCTTTGGAAAGGGAGAGGGTTCGTCCATATTCCGTCTTATGAGGTATTTCTTCATCTTGTTAACAAATGTATTTTGTGGGTGGGTTAAATTCGTCATTGTCAGATGATAGAAATGCTGGTTTTAGCCTGTCAAATTATATAAATATATTTTGCTTATCTCTTTGAGCACCTTAGCACTGCAGTAGATGACTGCATAAGGTCCGTTGCATGGTGGCTGATGACCTCTTCCTGTTACATAATTTCTGATGGAAACTTGGGTGCAAAATTGCAAGTCTTGTGATACGAAAGTGTCAAATTTGTCAGTGCTGGAGCAAAATCATGACATATGACTTCGTTTCTGTATCATAGCTTCAGAAAGTTTTATAACTGAATGTTCATCGAAAAAATATTGAGATTCAAAGTGCAGTTTCATAAATAGGGTCGGCTGGTGAAATAGACATATACGTTGTAATTCTTTACGGGGTTAAAAGGAGTAGGGTGGAAAGCACATCTGTCCATTTTTCAATTCGTTGAGCAATTTATGCACATTTCAATTGTCTATGCGTGTTATCTATAAGACTATATGATAAAAGATGTTATGGTAAAGTTCATATCTTTTTGGCCCCAATGAATCGAGTTGACGAAATAACTCTCTTAAATTGACGACCTAGCTCTGAAGTAAATTATCTCAAGAACCAAATTTTGAAATCCATTCAGACATCAACGTCTTAGTAAATGTTGATGCTTTCATATCACAAATAAGAGATCCTTTTGGACATCACGTTACCTTATTTATTTCCGTTAAGCAAAACTTCTTTCCTTAATATTCAGATGGCGGTCCATGAATGCTATCAAAACAAATGTGAGAAAATTTTGTTATATAAATATCAAGCTTTTCTAGTTCAGCTTTGGTGTTTCTAAAAACCCTTGTTTTAGGTAGTTTCAACACTTTTTTATCCCCATTTTTATATCTGTAGCTACTCAAGGCCAAAAAAGCTTAGTTGAAACTTTCATTCCTGTGTGAATTAAAATATGTGTGTTTGAAAAAGTTTGTTTACGAAACCTTTTTGTCGGAAAAGGTCGTGCGTTTCGTGTAGAATATCACAAAATACGTCAGTTTTTGTATCTGGCATAGAAAGCGACTTTAATACTAAATTAGAATCCTGGTTTTCTAAAGCAGATTTAAGTTCAACTTTGATCTTTGCTAAGCACTTAACTTTGCATTATTTAGTGAAGTAGGAAACTTGTTCGAGAAAGATTATCGGCTGCGTCTTTTTAGCTACCTTGAATAAATTAAATGTCAGTCGCAAACTCAAAAATAAAGGATTACAATCTGCTTTGCCTCTCTGTATGTATCTCTGCTCTTTTTAATTGCTTAAGTGACTGTACAATACACACTGATCGGAAGCCATTCTATCGTCTCGAAATGTCCAAAATATTTTACCGATTCCTAAATGGCTACTAATTCTGTACTAGAGAAGGTATCTCAACTGAACCGCATTCAGTTTTTTCTGAAAAATACTATTTGTCTAATCTTTTTTCAGTTTGAAGACTTAAGGTTAAAACAATGGAGATATCACTTGTATCAGTGTGCAATGCCAACTTTCCTAAGTGGGATAGACGAATGACGTGCGCATTAAACTTTGTTTAGACTTCAAAACTGGAGACCATTCTATAAGAGGGTTGAAATTCTTTTTAGCTCTTCTTATTTGATCTGTTAAAGGGGTAAGCGGACTTGCTGCGTTTTTGACAAATCTTGAAATAATTTAGTAATCCAGTGAATCTTCGAAGCTCTGACATTGTTTTTAGATTAGGATAATTTCGAATGTGTTTAACCCTTGATATTAGAGGTTTAATTCCTTTAAAAGAAATGTCCTCAAAATGATATTTTAGTTTGAGAGAAAACATTTTTTGAAATATTCACGTTAAAACCATACTTAGCGAGGCGACCTAATACCATTGAGTTCTAAGTGCAATGTTTTATTTTCGGAAAAAGTCTAGTATGTCGTCTAATAAAGCAACAGCCACGTCTAAATTTAAAAATGTTTAGCGTTTAAATAGTGGAAAAATTTGCTATACATTTTAAACGAAATGTCAAATATAAGAAATATAACGAAAATGTATCATAACTAACTTAGAGGAAAAAAAATGCCATTGTAAAATGCTCGTTTCATAGTGTATGTGTGGTAGATTGTAACGATCAGGCACAGTGACCGAATTTATCCTACGAAAATCAACACAAATGCGGTAGGATTCAAGTAATGTGGATACCTTTGACATCATGCTGTTAATGATCGAGTATTTTGAGTCAACATACAGTATGACATTTTTAAGTTACCTTAAGTTTACCAAAAGTGAAAAACCTCATACATTATTTCTAGGCAAAACTTTCTGCTTTAACAGTGAAGGTATTTTTTCGCAGCATTGTCTCCTCTTTTAACTACCACATACACTTTAACACTGTACCATGTATAAAAAATGAAATATTTCAAATGAATGTACTATCACTTCAAGAGATTTATAAAATTTCAACAACTTCAAATAGACATTTCAAAAGTGTCCAGATAATAACTTTATATTTGTCGTACTTCAGAATTAGTTGTGTACAGTTCTGTAAATATATTTTTCCTAAAAAAAAATTGGAAAGCCGCTTTTGTAAGATCGCCTTCAGAGTTACAGCACAGAGCCACAAACCATTTAAATAGGATACAAATTGATGTTTTTTATGTGTGAAACCACATTTTTATCCTAAAATACAAAACTTGTTACACTAATGAGTTTTGATAATTCATTCAATCTATGTTCAGCAGCAATCGCCAGTGGATAGCTTACCTTCTCTGCGTTACCCCTTTCCAGATATTGATACTTTTGATAATTTCAAATTTTATACCTCATTTATAGTGTCGTAAGTTCAGTATTATTCCGGTTGATTCAATATTTACTCCGTAAAAGAGAAAATAAAACAGTAAACTAAAGTCTTTCCTTAACATATCATAATCACATTTGGTTTATAAATATCCTTAAACCCGTGCAGACAAAAAGAATATCAGGTAATGGATTATAAACCCATATGTTAGCAACGCAGTTTATACTTCAATAACCAGTAATCAATAGTACCTAACCGTAACTATACAAACTAGCTACCGGAGAATAAGCGAATTTGTAAATTGAGGGACATATTAGCTCCCATGGAAAAAACTGCATAAAACCAGAAAATTTTCCGAATCATAACTGCTTTCATTGCTTCCTCGATTTCGCGTTTCTGCTTGAAGAGTCAAAGTAGCTACTGGTTATGTATCGATGCATGTCTAAATGTTTCTAAAAATCAGTCAATTCTCGTGCTTACTCCAAAAAAGCAAGGAAGCTCTTAACTTCCGTAGAGGTCATTTTCCACATTAAAGTTTACATAAAAAAAGTACTTTAATGAGTTTTTTACATATAAGCGGTCTCCACTTATTAAAGTTTCCACCTCCATTGGTGTTTGAAAGTGCTTTAAGGTACTTAACATTATTGATTTGATACAAAAGTATCTTATATTTTTGTATAGTGCTTTATCATTACTTTTTTCTTTAATTTCTTTGAAAAAAATAATCACTAATTCCCCCCCCCCCTCGGATTTTTTGTCTTACCTTTGAACGAAACCTTTTCCTCAAATGTGAAGTTTCTAATTATTGATATTGATTAAATATTGTGAATTGTCTTGAATTGGTCATAGTTTTAGATTTTTCTGCAAAACTGACAATATAATTATTTTGATAGGATTTCACTTAATTGCTAAGGAAACGTTCGAATTTTTGAAAAGGCTGGAATTTATTTCACGATTTTGATAACTTTACACCAGAACAACTATTTTGCTTGGCTCTAAATTTACACACTAATTTCATTAAAACAAATACATTGTATTAAAAAAATACTTTTTTGTCCCGTTGCCAAAAAATAATTTAAAAAATATAGTAAATGAATTTTCATAAACGAATAAAAAGCACTGATGTGTCAACTTAAACCGATTTATCAAAAAAACAAAGTTCTCCTCTTAGCTTTATTTTAAAACACAAGACTCAAAATTCACTTCATTAGCCGCCGTCAAAAACAGTACATGAATTAAAATTGAAATAAAAATAGAAACTAATCATGTCAACAAGAGTTATTTCATAGTTAAAACCAGGCTGTAGAATCGGAGTCGAGGGTTTAAAGTTAAAAAATTTGAAATCTTAGTCTGTCCTTTCCCCTCAGTCTATAAGTGGGTGAATGTTTGGAGTCCGGCTTATTCTGAGATAAAGAATTTGGAGTCGAAGGACCGGAAATTCTAGTAGTCGAGAGTTGCTCATCTACAGTTAATTCTAACAAAGTTTGTTTGAAACAAATTAACCTTTAGGTTTGGGGTCTATATTGAATTTTAGTTTCTCCGTACGTTCTAATGTTTAAATAGTTAAACTGTTCAAAATTTAAGAGAAAATTGTTCAAATCCAAAATATAATTTTGTTCATTTTCTACACGAACGTCTTTTTTTTTTTCAAAAATGTTTGTCTGAACAAAACTTACTTTTTAGTTTGGGATTTATGTTTGCCTTGAGTTTTTCCGCAGATGCTAGGGTCAAGTTTTTTGAAGTGTTCAAAATTGGGCGAAAATTCGTTCTCATCAAAAATGAAATAAAATGAAGCAAATTCATAGAGAAGGTCCTCCAAAAGTTAAATCAAATAAAATCATTATATTCAGTTTTTTATTAGTTGGGGCATTATTTTGCAGTCGATATCGGAGTTTAAAGATGGATAATCTACAATCGTCGAGTGTCGGAAACTATCTAATGAGAACTGAAAGGGGATCAAGTTTGTAGTAATGCCGGGTAATGGAAAATGCGAGTAACGGGTTTATAAGCAGCGTTTTCTCGTCTTGTCAAATTGTGGTCTTTTGAGGACGAAGTTCGGTTTTAGTGTGCATAGTTTGAGGCAGCTGCGGTAATACTTATGAAATAATATCTACTTTTGTGCTAAAATTCTGGGAAATGAGTAATGCTTTAAAATAGATAAAAGTATTACTTGGAAATGACAATTTGCGCATAAGACTTCAGCATAAGTCAGCAGCTCGAGTACTTACTGAGTACAATTCGTTGGTCAGTTTCCCCTAAAATTGGTAGTTGCTCGGAGATAACGACGAAACGGTAAGATAACACATTTCCAAATTATGATCCCCTTCCCCTTTGCCGAGTTCAAAAATATCCTTACCATGATTAGTTTAAATTTATCTGAAGCAATAAACTCCATTAAGTAAGAAAGTAATAGTTTTAGTTTATTGTTGAAAAAATGGATCTCTTAGTAAAATTAAATATTGTCCAAGCTGTATTGTTCATTCTCGCTAGAAGCTGGGAGGTTTGTAGCCTTTTTCTTGTTATTTAGCGGTACGTTACCGTAACCGCTGGCGTGATGGAGCGATCTGCTGGGACGACCAGTTTCCTCTACTTCTGCTCCACGAAACTACGGACTCACAGGTACGTGGATGAGTTGTTGAAGCTCGGTTATAAACTCGCGTTTATTAGCATGACAAAGCTCGGCCTTTGCAGCAACAATTGAAGGATATTTCAAAAACGATGTGTTACATTTGGACCGAAATTATAGCGATGCAGGGGGAGACAGAAAAGTGAAGCAAACGTATGCGCAGACAGGTCGAAAATTTGGGATATTCTTTTTGAGAAAATGTTCCGAAATGAGAAACTATGGACACTGGGTCACAGGGAATCAATGTGCGCTGCTGTGCGTGCGTCAGACATTTAAACAAGTGCCTTTCACCCTTCGGTTGTGTCACGTTACCACCAGAGTGGCCAGATTGAAACCACTGCTGAGTAATTTTACCCTCTGTTTGCAAAGCACCCTTTTATAAACAAATTGGGGGGCTCCGTCCCTATTTGCCGCCAATGTTGCCCTAAGGCCGTCTCTTACGGGTGACAATCGATGAGTTTCATACTTTCACCCCTTGAAGTACTCAAAAAACCATGGATGATATTCGCCACTTAGAGGTAACAGTACAGAATTCCTCCGTCCTGTATCCAACGATACCAGTATAGACCTGGCAGACTTCGACAGTCCGGAGGAGATAGGGTTACTGACACATGCGTAACTCATACATGTTTTGATAAACTAATTAAACAACACTGAGTGCCAATCTTAGAAATTTAATGGTATGCCAGTTCAAAGTATACGAATCTTCCCTAATACACCCTGTATGAGGGCACTATCGTCCAGGACGATTAGATTAGCCGCCTTCGGCGTTGGGCTCTTTGAAAACAACCTATTGTGGTTTAGTGCACACCACCTTAGAGGTGTACTTCGTAGGCTTCGCTGTCTTCTTGCCGCCGCCTACTGCACAGCTTCTGCCTTGTCGCGTACGGCGCCTCGCTGAACCCTCCTGCAGCAGGATTTTGCAGTACCACATTTCCTAAAAGTACCGCAAGGGTTCTTTTTGCGTCATCCGTACTTGCCCCCTTGAGACAGCTCAAGGTCGGGAAATTACATAAATTGACGTTTTTGGGACTTAAATTACATCCTTTTAAAAGAAAAAATAATGGCATCAAAAATCGTGTTTTGAGCCATTTTATACCTTTTTTTTTCGCATCGAAAAACGCGCATCTCTTACGACTCTCGGAAAACATTGGCTTTTCCCTGCGCGTTTCTCTTTTTCAGTCACTTGCTAGCAGCTCCGATGGATAAACCAACCGTAAGGGGAAAACGGCGTTATAAGGGACTTGATAGTGGTTTTTAACTTCAGTACGCGCAAGTAAAGTATGGGTTCGTATCTTATCCAAGCGCGACTACCCCCCTCTTTCCTTCAAGACTATTCAAGATCTAAAGCTACTACCCCCCTCCCCAGAAAAATAAAAAATATGGTGACAAATTCTTGGCCGTGTGGTCCCCTGGTAAAGAGGAAATGCTAGGAGGTGAGGTGGGAAAAAATATGAATAGACTTTATATAATAGAATTTATATTTTACCTAAGCGGAGCTTTTCAATTTGCTATTAACTTTATCAATCAAAGGTTGTTGTTAATGAGAAGTTCATCGGGGATCGGGACGGGGCATTCCCTCTTGTGATACAACGTAATGCTTATCGCTAAGAGGTGGGGGAAAGGAGGATGGGAGATGGAACAGAGCATATTAACGAGATTTCTTCCGTAACACTTCACTCATTCTTCCATTGGATGGACTTCAAACTGAACTGGCGCCCAGTGCTGGACCTTCTCCGACACGATGCATCACGTCCAGAGATCAGTGTTGGCCTCCGAACCCACTCATATGGGAGTCTTTCCCACGTAACTCTCGTACGGTACATCTTAAGAATATAAGTTAAGAGGTGGAGGAAAACATTAATGGAGACTTAGTTTACTTTTATTCAATCCGGACTTTTTAATTAGCCGCTAACTTTACTAAAATGTTATCAATGTGAATTTGGAGGGACTGGCGTAGTTATTCAAATGGGGACACAAAGTATTAAACTTGTTCAAAACGGAATTTTTCGAAAGTATTGTTCCAATTCTGATGGAGTTTAAAAGGGGTTATGCGTGTTATTTTAAAAATTTATCTTCTGAAAAGCGGTTTTGGAACAATTTTCCTGATTCAGATCGATATTTTTAGGAAGTTTGCCGTTATTTGAGAAGTGTAACCTTTATTTTAAATGAGATTCTCTTCAACGGACGTCCTTATCCTAATGGTTTAAGTTCAGGAACGATTTCGTTTTTCTAACAGAGAACTTTTGAGACTCTTGTACTCATTTTAAGGGACTATTTAGGGACTTTGTACTTTACTCTTGTATAGACTTTTAAAAAGCGTTGTTTCATTTAAATAATATTTTGGAGACGAATGTCCGGATTCTACTGGTGTTTCTTGGCTACTGTGTTCCTTATTCTAATGCGGTTTTATACAGCTCGTTGATGCTATTGTGGGACTCTTGCCTTTCTACCAATGGCACTTTTATTTTCCTTTTTTATTCAGGAGAAAAATGACTTGCCTCAAGGCTCACGTACCCGTAATTTTCTTTTTCGGAAGAAATCAATGCAGCAATGTAGGTAGCTCACGCAACACCAGACGCAATTTGGTGAAATTTGGGAATTTTAGGGTAGTGTCAATTTCTTTTAAAAAATTTCCTTATTGAACCGGAGTTTTTAGAGACTAGTTTTCAATATGAATTTTTAGGGGACGGTTTTATTCTGACGGAAAAATTTCCCTTTTCTCTCTTTATTTAAACTAGGTTGTTGAACATGCGTTTCTTGACGCTACTTTTATTTTCGAGGTAGACTGTGTATCGCGGAGCGACGCTGCTAGTTCTGAATAAAGAAAAACTAAAAAGCATTGTCTGATTCGACGTGCTGAAAAATCTACGGCGAATAATCTTAGATTTTATGATTGCTTTTAGTTTTACCATACATAGTTTAATTTTTACTTTGAGCATGCTCTTAGACTTGTATATAGTTTGTAGATATTGCCGTGCTTTCTTCAGCATCTCATTTCAGGCAAGTTCCAAATCATTTTCAAGTTTTAATGCCTTTTACGAAATTTGCATTTATACAGGGAAAAAGATAGCATTCGCATTTAAATGAGTTTTGCAACGTTCTTGTTGTAGTTGTATAACTTTTACTTACTAACTTAACATTTTTTTAAAATAACTAATAACCTCTACTTCAGGAATGGAGCAAACTTTTCAAAATGTTTATCTTTTAAATTGTAAAATATTTGATCCGACGTTGCTCAGTCTGTTTTGAAAATAAAAGTTACGTAAAGTAAAACATGTTACACAAGAAGGCTTGAATAAAATGAAAGTGCAATTCAGAAAAATGAAAACATACCATAAAAAACCATATTGAAATTCGGAAATTTCTCCTAAAAACTCCAGTTTGAATAAGAAAATTTTGTTAATAAAGTTGTCCTCACCCAAAAAATCCAGTCTCATCCAATTGAATCTGGCGTTGCGTGAGCTATCTCGATTGTTGGATCGAGAAAAAAAAATTGCCCGTCCCTCGCCGGAAGTCAGCGGAGCTTAGTTTACCCTTTGATCAGTAAGTCTGATATATGTATGAAATGAGCCCTGCCGATAGTACATTAATGTATCGTGATAGCAAGAAGAGGATTACTTTCAATTCCCTGTTAGTAGAAAAAACAAAGAAAAACAAGAATTTTTCATTTTCAAGGAAAAAAAAAACAAGCAGAAAGTAACAAATGTATTTTCGGCTACATCCTAATGATTTTCCCTCCACCTCGCTTCACCTTTTAGCGTGTAACCCTAGGTGATTCCACATTAGGGGTCCGTGATGGAAGCTTGGCTGGGTTCGGAAGTAGACATTGGTCTGCTGACGTTGTACATTGCGCCGGGCAAAGGTGCCGCACTTTGTTCCAGTCCCGTTTTGAACTCATTCCTTAATGTCTGAACATGACGCGCAGCGAAGTATGCAACGAACCACAGCTCGTTGGTGCGCGGTGGTTCCCTCTCCGTTAAAGCGAAATGTTTTCAAACCGTAGGAGAAAATTCCCCTATAAAAGTCCCATTGAGAAGCTAATTGAAAAAAAAAAACTAACCTAAACGCTATGATAAATATTTCGAGCAGCGAGAGCCATTTTGTGATATTTTTGGGTCCTAAAATTAAAATTTGAACCTTTCGTTTTTTAAGCTTTGAAAGCGTCCCTGATGCCAAAGTACCTACGAGTTAAATGCGACTAAGATTTGACGTTAACTGTGGATTATTACAGCGAATAAAAATAGAACTTGACGTTTTTAGCAGGCAGGTAATATATAACTCCCGTCATAACTTGTTTACAGAACTGCTGCAAAGTATGGTATGCCGAAATGGCTGTTCTTTTGAATATGTATATAAGTAGTATAGTCTGTGTGTCCGTAACCCAATCTCCTCCGGGCTGCCAATGTACCAGGTCCATCCCACTACTGCTTTATATAGGACAATCAGGGAAAGCTATTTTACCAAGCTCATCCCTCGAAATATTAACTGTCCAGAGACAAATTGATAAAGATTACATTAAAATCTTTGTTACCCACCGCAAGCGGCAGTGCTTTGGTTTTCCTTCAAGCCACCGCAAGTAGCGGTAATTGGCGAGCGAAGATAGCAGGAGGTGGTGACCATTAGTATATTTTTAATATGTGCGAGCAATTTTTCACCTCCATAATAAGGCATGTATGTGAAAATGGCACTACAACAATCTACACAAGTTTTATTACTGTAATTGGTAGAGTAGCGGGTTATTAATGGGCATTAAGTCCTATCGAAATTAGTAGCGAATGCCATTGAATGTGTTGTTCAACATTGTCTTGCTGATAATTAAAGTTGATGTATCGGGGGATTCGGACTTCCCCCCCCCCATGCAGGCAACCAATAATTGCGCAGAAACATGAGGAAAGTAGGTAAATATCCTGCGAGGAGAGTCAGAACAATAAAACACCTTTGAAGTTCTTTCGTACCTGCCTAAGTAGCATGTGTTCTAAAACCATCAAAAATTTACCGGAAGCAAATGTCTACTGGTAAAAAGCAGCATTTTATTCTTAGCAGATACTGGAGAAATGAAATTAGAACCAGCCATTCCTTTGCTGGTGACGCCTGAGGGACAGCACGGATGGTCGGTGTCTTTAGCACTTGCTGCGAGTTTTTTACTGAACTTTATATCTGATTGTGCAACTTCTTTTTTTCTAACTCTCAGAGTGGTACCAGAAACTATGTAATTTTGCGAAGGGTCACCGAGAGACAAGACGAGCACATTTTTAGTTCGGCCACTACGCCCCCTCCCGGTTCCATTAGAAACTAGCCCCCCCCCCCCCCCCCCCTTTCGGACTAGGATGACATTGCCTCTCGTCCGTCCTAAATTTACCGCTCAGTAACGAGTTATGAAAGTCATTGCCAGATTTCTAAAAGTTTCAGCTTCCTTGCTAAAAGAAAAATACAATTTGCCACAGAACGCTACATTCTTCCTCTGAGCTCCACTAAAATTTCAAATATGCCTGGAGTTTTTTTAAAAATCTTTCAGTATTTCTAATAGGTAACTCGAGATTTTCAGAGAAGGTTAGCTTAAGAAACTCGTGTTAAACAGTTCATCTTTTAACTGACTTTTGTATATACAAGAGAAAGATCCTGGTCGAAAGCCATTAAACAGTTGATGAGAGAACAGGACAAATAAGCTTTTCTCATTATCATGTAGCTAGCTGAAAGACTTCGCTTCTTTCACGAAAAGAAAAAAAACAGTGCTATGTTTTAATCACAAGGGAACATTGCAAGAATAAAGTTGGGAATAATAACACTCCCTAGTAAGACACAAAGCTTTAATTGTTTCTTATTGTTTTAAAATTATTCATACAAAAGCAGGAATTTTTAATTATGCAATAGGTGCTTAAAAATGCGTGCTCTGACCTTGGCCCATCCATGTCAAGGAAAAAAAACAATAACTCAAAGAGAAGTAAAAAGCAAGTACTGTTATTAAAAACGAGTATATATTTCAAATCTATTACTTAAATCATAACTACAGGTTTGAAAATTGTCATGGAAACTAATTTCCATTTGTTGATCAAATAAGACTTGTTTTCCCGACCAATCCAAGAATAAAAAAGAAACGAAACTGAATGTAGCTCAATGCAGTTTTCCCCATAAGTCCTTTGGTAAACTCTGTACCGTCACTTAAATACATAACTGATCAAAAGGTATGGATCGTAAAGCTGCGTAAGTAAAACACATCCAAAACATCAATTTGTATCATTGATTTAAATCAAAAGTTTGTCTGGTTTCTGTGGAGTTAAAGTGCGATTGATTTCCCTTTTTTGTTCGACAGAGAAAAATATGCGACCCTTATTTTACTTAATTGACGATAAACAATACACGGCTCTGTATCCTTTTCTCCGATTTTCAACAGTATAATCGGATGTATCTCATTCACAGATTTCAAGCATTAGAAAAAGAATTTAAAACGAATTTTTAACAATTGATTTAATTGAGTAACTTGAGAATCTAAGAGGTTCTTATTTAATTCGTTTGTTTAAATTGTTTCCTTGAAGTCGTAGTTTCATGGTTTTTACTTATAAATGTGGTAAACTTGCGATTGTTCCTCCCCCCTCCCAGGGATTTCTATTGGATAATTCGTTTTTCATATGTTGCTGCGAAAAACGCCGGAGTCAACCCATTGAGCGGATCATTCTTTCGGTCTGTTCGTAGCCAAAACAAGAACCTGGTCTCCAATTTTTAATTCGCTTTTTACAGCGTTTTTATCGTGCAACGGCTTTAGCTTGATCTGCAATGCTTCCAGGCTAGCTGCTGCCACCACTTTATATCGGTTTAAACGATTGATTAAATTGAACATTCGCTCGGTTGACTGCTTTCTACCTTTGGCTCTACCCAATGTTCTACCAAGTGCGTGTGGCCATAAGGTATCGGTTCTCGTTTTCAGTGCTTGATAGACGTAAGCAACAATTATTACTTTACATGGTAAAAACCTCATAAAGAACAGGCACTAGCTTTAAATGGGACCTTTTCAATCGTTAGGATGCCTTGTCTTCTGAAATTCGTCAAAAGTTTGAACAAATTCATCCATTTATTTAAAAAGTTCGGCCGATAAAAATACCGGCTTAATTTATCTTCAGATTTAGTACTACTCATATGCGTTGTAGTCTATTCATGGCACAGGGTTTTGATATTTTCACATAACCGTTTCGGTATTACTAGCAATTCAATGGAGCTCCCTGACGATCTTTTAGCTCTGAAAAACATCCCCGAAATCAAATCGCAAAACGTGTTCATTTACTTATCTTTTGAATCTTAATGCAAATATAATAACAATATACGGTTATACATACATTGTGAGTGGAAACAGCACGGTTTTCAATACTAAGTAGAAAAATAAGTTGCTTGTTAAGAAAGAAAATGATGAAAGATATTAAATTTTCCTCTTGTGCACAGTAAAATCTTGAAATAGAAACCAAAAGTTCTCTCACAACATTTTGTGCATTTCATTTTCATTGGTAACCTTCTTCTGTATGTTTATCTTTGAAAGTAATTAAATTGCTCATCCCTCACCATGGCAAATTTAGAAGTGAAAAAATCGAAGTGAGCATGCAAGCAAATTATCTTAAAGGACAGTTTGCACCTTATTGTTTAACTTTTTGCAATAATTTCGCTAAAAACTCCGCTTTATTTATGTGACTGCCTACAAACCTTCGAATTACCTCCATTAGCGACAGTCAAGCCGCCAGTTATTTTTGCGCGAGATTTTCATCCAAGTATTTATTCTTCAAATGTTTCTTATTTGTGGGGCAACGATTCCTTCTTTTAGTTTAGAATCATTCAATTTGGGAAAAATATTTTCAATTAAAAAATCCTTCACATTTTTATCCGTAACTTTACAAAATATTTCATCAAACGAAGTTTTATATCTAAGGGCAAAATCACATTTTCTTGCGGAATAACGGGTTTACATTGAACATTTGATTTACCTCAAATAAAATCAGTTCTTGGCCGTTATTTAACTTTGTAGTGGATCTTCATGTCTCTACTGTCTTATAAGGATAGAAAACAAGGATTTGTGAACCCAGCTTGCAGTTTGACAGTGTAGAAACAATTTTTAAATCTGCACAAGTTTTCCCAATAGTATTGTTTGACTAAGATTAGTTGAATATTTTCACATATTTCTTTTAGAATGACCGAGTGTGCTATAGGTATAGAAAGGGACTGGCTATTGTTATGAAGTGAGCTTTAACTAGTTAGCCCTTTAAGCTAGTTTTTGAACCATTAATGAAAATCGTCCAATGGTCTTGCTCGTAAGGAATTCCATTAATTTACTAATAATGTTGCAGAAGGAAAATGGCTCAGCATTGGTGAAAAAATTGGACTTTCTTTTCCTCCGCATTCATACTTTTGTGCTGGAAGCTTAACAAATGGCATTCTTTCAATCTAGGTGTCAATACTAAACTTCCCTTGTGGGCAAATCTAAAAAACGAATCATAGTTCAATTCGTGCGTCCCAATTAAATGGGATCGCTGCAGGGAGCTATTGGAAGTTGTCTAAAACGATGTTTGTCTATTTAAATTACAATATCATTCGTCATTGCTTGAAATATCAAATTGTTCAAGAGCAGTTTCTATTGCTAAAGGAACTGGATACTTCTCACTGTGATTAATTAGCTGTTATACTGATGCTACAATTGGATATTCGATTTTAATTTTATTATTTATTGGTAATTCTTTTTTTTCAATTCCTCTGGTACTAGTCAAGAAAAGATAGCATACTTTGCCAATTCCCACCAAATGATTAGTATAACAATTGACATAGAAACAGGTTTTCCATTAAGCCAGTCATTTAATAGAACATAGCATGAAATGCAAAAAAGTTTCATGGGTCCATTTCTTGTCTTGCACTACAGAATGTCTAAACGTGAATTCGCTTTGTTCACTCATAGTATACTTTCCACAAAAATAGTACAATATATTTGGCTTGTTTAAGCATTTATAACGCACACTTTTCTCCACGTACTCTAGGAAAATGTCAGCATTTTTCCGAATTAACTCAGATACTAAAAATACCAAAGGATTTACAATCGCACATCTAAACACAATAATATGAAAATCGCATAACTGAAGCAAATTAGATTTTCTTTTTAATTCAAACCAACAAATAAACGATTATTTCTTATAAATTAAACATCGTATAAGTTCAAGCAGCAAACGATGAATTAAAAAAAAGTGTTACCACTTCAGGAATTTTCAGCAATTCAAATTGAAACAAAATATTCTATTAAAAGCTACTGTTACAGATGGTAATTTTCAGAGTATACTAATAGACTATTTAATGCATCTAATTAATGAAATGTGGAATTTAATTATGTTTATAAAAGAGTGCATACCGAGGCAGTATTTAAGAAATGTGATATGTTAGGCCCATATGTCCATTAGTAATTATGGTTACTGTTAAGCAAGTAACTAACAAAACGTGATATTTTTGTGTTAGAAAAATTGTGTCATTGTCATAAATAATTTACAAATGCTTTTAATAATGACAATACAAAGTAGGAGTTTGATGGTTTCATGCTAAAAAATAAAATTTTGAAGTTCTCATGAACCCTTTAAAATTGCTTAAAGGATGTAAACAATTCGAATGACAACATTTTAGAAAAATGGCAGGGCTGCCACTGGCGACTAAAAAGATACTATTTTGATGAATTGGCAACCATGACGACTAGTTTAACCTAAAGTGCGACAAAAACGACTATTGTGTAAAAAAACTGCTACTATTTCAACCTAACAGCGATTGAAATGAAAAAATAAGACTGTAAAAGAAATGGAAATGTAAAAAGAAAAAAGCTTCAGCTTTAAGTATTATTGGCGGAACTTACATAATTTCACATTATTCCGATTTGCATTGCCAATCAAAGTAATGTCGGGAAAGTGAATGTTTTGGTTTGGTGGACAATAGCAGCCTTGGTACCTTCTTCCTAGTACATAAGAGTATATTAAATTTCCCAACAAATGCTGTTATTTTTATTTCAAAAATACTGATTTAATTAAAAGCAAAATTAAAAAAAGAGCAATGACAACTTTTTTAGGTACTTTAGGTTACTCCCGTTTATTCACTTCTAGTAACCCTGCCAGTTTGTTCTGCATGGCGTTCTCTGCAGCTGCACTATTCTGACGATGTGATTTAATGAACATAGATAATTTAGCCATTTTAACTATTTTAATTTTGCTGTAAATAAAAGTAAAACCTAATTGTATGAGTACAAAAAAAAGGTAACAACTGCTGTAACTTCAAAAGTTTCATAAAGAAAAAAAAAGTATAAAGCTTTTTGCGATATAAAAAGCCTGATATACCATATAAAATACTATAGTGTGTTATCAACACTTTCTTATGTAATATCCTACTTGATTTCAAATTTGAAAGTACATTCGTTATGAAAAGTTATGGTAACTGACTTAAATGTAATCAACCACATGCCTACTTACAACCATTACAATTGTATATGTGCTAATATTGCCTTGTTATTTAATGTTAACATACAGCACTTTATTTTCTTCAATTTTTCTCTAAATGCAAATAATACTGTAATGTCTTGATGTACATTTCAGCTATTTATTTTATTGTGAATTGGATAACATTATTTAGTTAATAAGAAATTAGTTAGTAAAGTTTCATTTCAAGTGGTTGCCCTGAAATTGAAAATATATTTTAAAATGGGGGTCACAAAACTCAAACCCTAAAGAGTTAATGTACCCTTTTACAGTACTATGCTATATACTAAAGCGACATATGTTTACCATTTTTAACAAGATATAATGTTGTATTATTTTTTACACCTTAAAGTGTTAAAAGAGGCTCTTGGCGTAAATTATGATTGAGTCACAATCTCAGCTGTTGTAAATTGCTATGTTAATTTCTGTTTTCTGTATAATTGCAGTCTCACGATATTATTGGTTAATTTTGCTTTTTCAATATAACTATATTTCAATTTCTTCTTATACAAAAAACATTGTTTTAAATTTATTGTTTAATACTTTTAGAAGTTTCATAAAGGTCGAAAAAAAAAAGAAACTTCAGCTTGAGAGTATTATTTTGTGTTAAGTCTGGAGATTTGTGTCGTCTATTTTTAACCATTTCTTTTTAATGTTCCATCACATTTATGTTTGCTAACATAGTTTATAAAACATGTTAGTTACAGAGAGATGGGCACGTTTGTACGCTTTTTACGTTTCATTTTTTTGTAATTGAAAATTACTTAGTTCAATTTTCTGCAAAAAGTGGCCCTAAACATTACGAAAACAATTTGTTATACTTTTAGTGATAAATATTATCCAAGACTATTTTTAAACAGCAAAATAATTTTTGAAGATTAATGAAAACATTAATGCAGATTAAGTTGAGAAATAGATGTTAAATAATATCTAGGAAAAAAGTGCTACTTCCTCAGCAGGCACTGGGTCTTTGAGGAATGAGTCATGTGTCACTTATGCAGTTACATCAATAGTTGCTGGGGTAAATAAGCTCTTTCATTCCATGAAACAATTTCAAAAAAATAAAATAAATAAATAAATCTCGTTAAATTAAAAAGTACACTGCTTGACAAATGCTAAAGAACAATTACGTTATTCGGAATAATCAAAAATAGACAATGATTGAAGAAACTTAAAATTAGAGTACATGTTTAGTAGGGACGGTCTACATTTATCACTAAATAGTAAAAAATGGTACAAATATCGTCATATTTGAAGAATTGAAAATTTAAAAAAAAAAAGATGCTCCTTAGTTACTTTCTAAACACTCACATTAATAATAAAAAAAAAATCTTCTGGTCAAAATGATGCTGATATGAGTATTTTAATGACGACTGACACTAATGCATATATTTCAAGTCATATCCACTAAACTATTGAAAAGTCTCTAGAAGATTGAAACACGTCAAGAGCATTCTAGGCATGTTCAATAGGATTTAAGTCGGGAGAGTAGGCAGGTCATTGTATATGGAGAAGATTTTCCTTTTGCAGAGTCCGATGCATCAACGCGTGGCGACGCTTTACCGTCAATAAACAAATTTTGGAGTAGCACCCCTAAAAGGATGAGCATGATCCAGAAGAATTTCACTGCAATAACGTGGCGATGTCACGCTTTCTCAAAGATGTGAAGAGGTTCTCAGACAGTTTGCATGATGCCTTCCCACACCATCACGCCTGGGCGTAGAGATCACGATCAAAATTTTATGAATGACGTGCTCCATGCTCTCTTCACAGTAATTGGTGGCCAGATTCACTTGTCACACTTTGTAAAACGATTCTTCGAAGAACGTTCTAGATCAATTTCGGTGCTTCTAACCCACATGTTCCTTACACCGGCCTAATCTATATCAAGTAAGTGACCCTATTCTACTACCCCAGGGGAGTTCTTGATGACATGGACAAAGTGAGATGCAACGAACAGACATTTGTCTAACAAATCAACTTGGTTCAATCGTGATGAGATGGTTCTTGCAGAAACATGCGTACCGGAAGCGTTTGCAAGGTTTGCAGATATCAGTACAAGAGTGAAATTTCTGTTTTTTTACCATGAGGGCTACATAGCAATCCTCTTAAGGTATTGTGTTTCTACGACTACCTCCGGCGCGCTTTCGCAAAGCATTTCTTCCTTCAGTAGACGAGATGACACTCTTTGAACGCGTTGCGCCAACTTCAGTGATGACTCCTTGACCAGCATTCAGTACTCAAACTGCTCATCCACTATCATAAGTACTCAAATGATGTTTTGATGACATTTTGCTCTTAATGCATCCGAGCAGAATTTCAGATATACAAAAGACTTTTTATAACATTCAGCAATATTTTCGTCATAATAGAGCTTACATGTTTGTATGAATCAAGAGCTTGTATGCACTGTTTTATACAGGTAACGAATCCTGGTTTGCCACGTCTTATGAAATTGAATTTACTTTTTTGGTCAGCTGTCTGGGACGCAATTTAGAATAAATCACTTGTTCTTTAGCAATTGTCAAGCAACGTACAAAAAAGTTGACATTTTAAAGTTAGAATGCTTTGGTGTTAAATCTAAACATAAAAAATGAACTTAAATGAATCTTAAGATAAAAAACTTAGCGTTTTTCTTTCAACCATTTGTTTTATTTTGTTTCCGTGTAGAATGCTTGTTTGGCAACAATTTGCGTTCAATAGAGGAACTTGAACAGAGCATGCAGTATGTATTTTGGTTCTTGGAGAACAACTGTCTGTGAAAATTTAAAAGAAAATATAAATAGTAAAAAACTACAGACATGAAATAAATCTTTAGATAAAATTAATTTAGTGCAATATTTGTTATATAAATACGAAAAATACCTTCAATTTTTTTTCCTTTAGCTTTTATTATTTTCAAACATGGGTGTATAACATGAAATGTTTTCATAATGCATAAACACTTAGAAAGTTATAATTATTGAAATTAAAAAAATAAATTACTTGGTAGGTTGGTCCTTTCCTATGTTCCCCACGTTCTTGATCTGAAAACACGATATCAGAAATTGAAACTTGCAAATATTTGAACTTAACAAGCTAGCTTTAAAAAAGGTCTTTTTTTTTTTTTTTTTTTGCAATCTTCATGAAATCCATCAAAAGTTGCAATTTTCCGACGATTACTCAGCACTACTGAAATAACGCTTTATGGAATAAAAATTGTTTAATATAACTCAGGGTTCCCACGACCCTTAAAATGCCTTATAAACTCGTTATCTTTATTTTTAAGATAAGGGCCCTTAAAGTATTTCTTACTCATTGTCCTAAAAAAACTGAAGTTGTTCGAATGGAAAGTCGTACAAACACAATTGCTGTCATAAAATATTTAAATTTTTCTTGATGATGTGAAGTTAGGGTGGGTGCTCTTTCTAGAAAACATTCCGAAAATGAAGCGTTAAAAACGCAAATGTAAGTTATCTTTAAGTGAATTTTCCGGGAAAATTTACACTATCTTTGGTGAACTCTGGGGTGATTGCGAGGGGGCTTTCGTTTGAAAATATTTCGTAGCCAAAATGTTACACACCATTTTAGGCCTTTGTTAAATGATTTAAGGCTGGAGTGGACAGTCTTGAAAGTTCAGTTTTAATTTATTCCTTGTGAAGTTGGGAGAAGAGGTAACGGTAGAGGAGGTTCTTAAATGGTTTTCAAAAACTGTCTAAAAAACTGTTGGCACTCTTTGGATGTGTATAGGGTGTGTAGTAAACTCATTTTAAATGGAAAAACACATCCTTTTTGTTAATGAAATGTTTTCAGTGTTGTTGAATAAAATAAACCAACCTGCAGTTTAAGGTTATTATATTACAAATAAGCTGTCTCGACACATTTCATATGGCGAGCCTTTAGAGGATGAACAATCGACCACAAAATATGGGAATACTTTAGTTGGACGGAGAAAAATCGGGGGGGGGGGGGATTTTTCCTTTAACCACCGTGCTGAAATCAAGGACTAAAATGCAATTCCTTTTGTATTCAGCTACTGAAACATTTGTTTGAAATGTTATCTTTATTTACAAACTTATCCATATCGTTAACGAAAAATCCTTTTTCACTGAAGATAAATTTTTCCTGGGATTCTCCTTCCCAAACTATTTTCATGGAGAGGATTTGAGAAACTTCTGAGTGTGTCATTGCTGCCTTGAATTTTAGCCCTTGCATATGTAATTTCGAATACCTAGTGATTAGTTACCTTCTGTGAACATAAACTTTTGCTTTAATCATGCTAAAAACTAAACTACTCTAGTAAGTAGTACTATTAAACTAGTCCTCTTTGTCATGTAGGAAAATCTGTTTAAACATGTTTTTGAAAGATTAAACATTGAGCTTTTATTTCTTACATTTACGTCCTGTGTAATTTATATATACCATACTTGAGGGATTGCACGTTTTTCATCGGGAAGTTAAATTAAATTCTGGTACATCTTGCACTAAGAGCTAATATAAAAAATTTAGTGCTAAATGTTTGAAATTTTCATTTTTAGTTCAGGCTTTGTAATCTAATTGTGAATGCTTTCAAGTTTTTACTGAGTAAAAATGCTTCAACTATGGCATGTTAAAATAGTATTAAATATACATGTATTTTGAGTATAAGTAAAGTTCATATCTTGTTTTTTGATACGAGTAGGAATCCTGTGATTGCACCGTGTGATTTTATTATTGGGTTTAAAGAAACATAGGTGTTATTTGTTAGTCATAAATTTAAATAAAAATGGTCATAGTATTAAAGTAATTTAGACGTACAGCGTGCCCTTTCTCCCCTCAAAAGACACAGCACTTGGTATTGGGGTACTTTCTTAATGATATTATGTAATTGTTTTATGAATTTATCCAGAACATGTAATTTGTATGTATTACAAGATGTAAGTTTTAGTCTTTGCAAGCTGAATTCTTTAGTTCAAGCAAAAATGTCATTCTTGAATCACTAATTTCTGTATGTTCATGTGCAAAAAATATTTTGGAATAATATCCTTGAAAATGTTTGAACTATTCTCTAAAATTTCTGATTTTTATGCTTTTATATCTATGTAATATGCTTATTATAAGCAAAAGAAAAATTTGCTTTAGTGAGAAAATTCCTTACGTATATCTACAGTGAACTCTCGTTTATGCGCCGGCCCAAGGGACCAGCAGAAAAAGACGCGTAAGTGGTAAAAGTCCGTTCGAATTTCTGAAACACAATGTATAAGTTCTAGTGAGAGCATGAATGAAAGTGTTTCTAAAGAAAATAGGTTGATATAATTAGTGATTGGGAAAATTATGTAACTATAATAAATAGGAAGAAAGTAGCATGCCTAAACATCGTTTACTTCCTTTAAAAATAATTCGTAATTGATGTTTGGTTTTCGCTTTTTTTCCGCTAAATTTCAAAAACAGGTTTTTAGTTTGTATAAATGAACAAAAGGAGCGTCAGAAATACGTTCCATATAGTCCTGAAGAGGATCTAAAGGGTCTAATACTTTCAAACGATATGGAGATCCTTTTGTTTCATCTTCATTGTCATCACCTAAATTTCCATCCATATTACCAAAGGCCATTTCTGTAGCGCTGTCTTATATATTTCTTGACTCTGAAGTTGTTAAGTTGCGCCCTTTGTTTACAAATACAAAGAAACAAGTCTAGCAAATAAATTTGCCATGAGTCATCACTGAAATCTATTTCCAATCTTCATTTTCGTCACTTCGGTCAGTACATTCAAATTCGTTGGGAAAAAAATACAGCCTTTTTTAAAGCAATTATTATGGTATTATCATTGATACTTCTTCATGCAGCACATAATATATTCGTGGCATCAACAATAGGAATTTTTAAATCAGCTGCAGGTGAATGTCTTGTCTCTAATTCAGCAAGGTATCGACAACTCGGTTTATTTGAAGATGTCTTCTGCTCAAATCCAATGTTCGTAGTTTACTCGTTCAGTTTGCGGGAAAAAAAAAAAAAAACACTTTTACATGATCAAAATGCGACAGATATCGTCGGTGAACGGAGCTTTGATCCGTAAAGAGGAGAATTTTACTTTTTTTTATTTTCCATTTTTTTATCGAATGGAGAAAATATAGAAAAATCTTCGACGTCATCCATGCTGCACGATAGTTCAAGTACTGAAATGGTAGCTGCTTAATGGTTTTAAAACATCGAAGCTTTTTCATTTTTAAATGATAAAAAGGTTTTTCCGAACCATCAGTATTGCAACATAGCAAAATAGTTAAATTGTCTTTACTATTTTTACCACAATGACATGCTTTCCACTTCAATGCTAACATTGTTTAGCCATCATCTTAAGAAAAAACAAACAAACCAGTGTTTCGTAACAATTTAAAATGTCTTTAGTAATGTCTTTGTATCCTTTTAATAAAGATAAGTCCTTTTTTAGCTCTACAGTTTTTGATCAACACTTGCACTATCTCCAGGTAGGGTGCAAATTTCTAAGCCGTGCCACATCCTAAATTTCTCGACCCTACCATGTGCCGCCGAAAAGTTTTTAATTTTCGAAGTCTGTGCTAGGTGAACAACTTTCTGTCTTATTAGCTCAAAGTTAACTGTTATGTTAAAAGCACGAGATGCTTTAAACCATTCCAACAACGCTCTTTCTAATTTTGGAAACTTACCACTATGAATTCGGCATTTCTTTTTAGTTGAGCAAAACTTGCTTTGAACAACGCAACAAGACTTTGCATTCTTCTTGAGTTGTTGTAATTGCTTTCTTTTTTCAAAATTCCAATCAATGTCGACTGCGGAATTTTGAAATAATCAGCTAAATATTTTTTGATCGTTGATGTGTTCTTTTCATATTGTTCGTAGTTTACTCGTTCAGTTTGCGGGAAAAAAACACATTTTTACGTGATCAAAATGCGACATCTCGTGGGTGAACGGGGCTTTGATCCGTAAAGAGGAACTTTACTTTTTTTATTTTCCATTTTTTTTTTCGAATGGAGAAAATCTAGAAAAATCTTCGACGTCGTCCATGTTGCACGATAGTTCAAGTACTCACACGGTATCTGCTTAATGTTTTTAAAACATCGAGGCTTTTTCATTTTTAAATGATAAAACATGATGATGAGATCTGGAGTCGACTGGTTCAGTGGTGGTTCCGATGTGGAGGTCAGCAAGATTCAGCAGGAAGGTTTCTGGTAGAGATGCTGGGTGGTCTTTTATTCAATAAGTTTTATGGTCACTTAAGGAGGGTCCTTGATCCTTGGTCTTAGTTTGTTTTCCGGGCATACAGAGGCGATTGCAGGTTTGTCGTCTCCAAAAAGCTTGCAGCAGACTGGCTCGTCCTTTCTCTTCATGCATTTAAAAGATCTATACTTTTGAGCACATTTGAGGCATCTTGGTTTTCTGAGGCATTTGACTGCAGATTATCCATGACTTTGGCAGTTAAAGCACTGTATTGGGGTCAGCTTAGGTCGAAACAACTACATTGAGATTCTTATGTAACATATACTTGAAGGGTTGAAAATCTCAACAGAAGATTCGTTCTTTTAAAAAATCACTAACTATAGGATGATCTCCTTCTCACGCAGGGCTTTGATGACTTCAAATTCATTGTCTGTGTGAACTTTTTAAATCTTCTCGGGGGTCAACGTCACGGGTAATCCACAGGAAACAACTTTCAAGGGACTTTTGTCTTAGGTGGAGTTGACTGTGGAGTTTTGAATTGAAGTTGGATTCCAACTGATTGACGGAAGGAAGAAAAAGGGAAGATGAGAAGGTATTTCCCGAAAATTTTTCATCCCATTTTGCCAGCATGATGTGGGCGATAGCTTCAAGTACTTTAATAGGATTGGGGACATCAGCCACTGAGATGGGTGGAGGTGGTCCCTTCCTTGTGCTGGCACTAGCAGTTGTACTAGGACAACTGTTATTCCTGTCCTATTCGGTGGTTTTAGTTGCTTTTGCATTGTCTTCAGTAAGAACTTCTAATTCATTCTGTGCACGGATATTTGGAAAGCACACCTGTCTTGCTTCTCCGTAGAGGGAGAATCTTTTTTCATCGTTTTCGTCGGACATTTTCTAATCTTTCTCGTCAGTATCATTTCAAAAGCTTCAGGGTGGTCTCGGCAGAGAAATTTTCTTTTGTCCGGGATTTTCGTTGGTCTGGTGGACAGTTTCTTCAAGAAAAAAACTTGATTTGGTTATTGACAAAAAAAGTCGCATCGCATAAATGAAATATTCATTTCTAGAGTAATGTAGAAACGAAGGATAATTTATCCTTATTTTCCTATATAATGAGCTGGGACTTTTGAAAATTGTCCTATAAGTGAAGGAGGCGCATAAACGACTGTATAAGTGAGTTCACTGTGAATGATTTTTTCAATTAACTCAAACTTGTTAAGATAGCCAAGCGTTAGAGTAAGATTAGCTTAATGTGATCACTATGCAGCTAATATTTGAATTTTTTTTTCATATTTCGACAAATTTTGTTTTATTTTTCCTATTATTTATCTGTTGAAAACTGTGTTTATCTCAGTTGAACAGAAAACTTACCAAAGTGAACTTGTGAGTTTCTCAACTGTATAAAGTTCATTTTGCCTTTTATTCAAATTGTCATTGCATAATGTTTTTATACTACTGGATAGTTCAATTTAGAAAACATTACAACTGTTTTTGACCAATGTTCAACTTTAAAATCTGTTTACGAAACTCTTTTTGAACTAAAACCTATTTTCGCACTCAATTCTCGAAATGATTCAGTTTAATTGAAAAAGAAAAAAAAGTCACAATGTAAACCTTTTGAAATGTTTCCACCTTCAAATTTGTTTCAACGTATTGTTAATCATTTAGTTCGTAATCTTTATCAGTTTTATTTTAAACTGCTTTTCCCGAACACTTAAAATGCAGTCACTGCTTTTTTTTTTCTCTCAAATTGGATATTTTCTGCCGACGTATTTAAGTTCTACAAAGTGCACAGAAAATGTCTGTCAAAGTTTGGCACATTGCAATAAATGCAAGCTATGACGCATCTGTTAGTTTGAATGAAAATCACTGAGGGCAGAAAATTGTTTTCCCAGAGAGACTAAAATCTTTTGACATTGATTTCCGAAACGTTTCATTTATGCCTCTTTAAGAGTTCCAAAAATTTTGCATTACTCTAGTAAGATTTTTTCACAAACGTAAAAACTCTTTGCAACCAACTTAATGCATTTTGTTTGGTTTATTTTGAATGATATTTAAGGATTTCAATTTTCGGGAATAAATTTTGTACAAAAATTCCGACCTGTCTTGTTTCAATAACTTTACTTTCTAATAGTGATTTTACTTTACTGATGATATTTCAAATAAGGTTTTCAAAAGTAATCAAAACGAATAGCACGCTTTCGGAGTACTTTTCAGAACACAAACTGTTCTAAAATATAAATTTGGGTGTAGATGCGCTATCATTAGAAACTCGAAATTGTATATTGCTGATAACAAATGCTATCAAATGAATGTATCGGTTATTAGATAAATTCTTCTTCATAGATGTTTCAAACATATATCCAAATTTATAGGGTTTAATCAAACGTTAAAGATTGCTTTCGAGCTATTCAAAGTCTAAAGAAAAAGCTAAGGTTATCTGAAAGGTGTTGGCCGCTCCTTTTAGATAACCTAAGTTGTGGAATGGAGAGAATCTGGCCAATTCTCTCTGTTTCGCATTTTCTTTAGGACGAAGTCTGTAAACACGCAAAATCTAAAACATTTCATTTTGCTTGTAAAGTATCCTCGTTTGCTAAATTTGCATTCGCGTTGCTTCGTGCCTCAATATCATTTCAAAGTTTATGTAATTCATTGGAAAAAAAAGGGGGGGGGGGTTCTTGTATCAGTTGTACAAATTAAATAACGTAACAAAATGTCATAGGTTTGTTGCATTGGTGTTTTACGTTTATGAAATGTCATCCGTTGATATGAAAAGCTTGAAGTACTCTGTAATACAAAAACCTAACTCACTGCATTTCAAGTTTATTTCCTTTGAGCACGTTTTTACGTCTGCTGCAATATACTTTATTTTATCTGCATAATATGGCGGATCAGAAGGTTTACGAATCAAAGTTACTAGCGTACTGAACACTATATTTCATTAATTGCCTTTATTTTTAATGGTTCAAGATCTTTATTTTAATTTGATCACATTAAGCTTATTAGTCAACATTAACAGAGCTGCATATTTTCAACAAAAAAAAATCTTTGAAGTTAGTTTGGGGAAAAATTATAACCCGAAATATTGCATTTATTCTGGAAAAACTCATAAATAAATGTTAGCATTAAACTTTGCATTGACTCTGTCTACGGAACTAAATAGCTGCTTTTGCAAAAAGATAGCAGAAATTGTAATATCACCAGTTGTATTTTGATCAATCACTATAAATAGTTGGTAGTTGAAAATGGCTTCATTAATCAAAAGGTTCATTTAGTTTCAATGCGAATACCATGACCACCAATTATCATGAAACTTTCTCTACAAATTATGTTGGTGATATGAAAATTGTCCTTGTAATAATGCACTATTAGTGTAAATTTAACCAATGATGAAAATAATAGTTGTGTTTTGAATTATAGGGGAATCTCGAGCAAAGTGAAATATTTAAGATAACTTTCTTTTTTCAAAGTGAACAAATTGGAAATTTGTTTTGAAAATTATGGTGCATTAAGAACAACATTTTTTAGAATAAAGTTTGCATTGGAACATTACGTTTGGCTTTCGTTAGTAAGTTTGTACTTTCAAAAAATGTGAAAATTTTTCATTTTCAAGGCGCAAAGTGAAAAAACAAATTCTAAGAAATTAGTTCATATTTCAAGATTGAAATATTTTTGATCATATGAAAGAGTACATAAAAGAATAAGTAAACAAATGAATATATCAAAGATATAAATGAGTAAAAAAAATTAATAAATCTGAGAAAAATAAGTAAAGTGAAGGAATGTAAATAAGTTAATTTATAAATGTAGACGTAAGATATTTAGTAAATGATTGAATGAGTAAACGAAATGAACTATTTTGCTTTTCAATCCACATGCACTAGACCCACTGTACAAAACATTTAAATTTAAAAAAAAGCTTCAAATTAAATACTGCAAACAAATATCATTTTGTCGCAATTGATATTTCAAATGGTAAGAACAATAACTTTCTCATAACTACAAAAATGGTTCTTGACTTGCCACAAAGTATCAAAATATGAGTGTTAACTTCTGGCTACTGCTTCTATTAGTAAATGCCTTTTTCCTGACTGGAATCGATCACGTGTTAATACACAGTTAAAATATTACGGAATAGGTGGAATTTCAACCTGAGTAAATATTACACCATTTCACTTTGCCGGACATTCCCCTTCTGTTTGTACACAAAAGGAACTGTTCAGTGTACAAACATTAGAAGTGTGACATTGGATTGTATTAATTTCCTTTTTTGCGGTAAGTTTTATTTACAATATAGAAATGGTTGAAATTGTAAACCACTACTGTTTTGTTACAGTAAAACAGCTGTGTAATTTGTATTAATGGCTGACATTTTTTTATAATATATTTTTATGTTATGTACTAAAAGCTTTAGTATGTATGCATTCAAATAAAACTTTGTTTACCTTTCTGTATTGATGTGAATTGTTTCAGTTTTGAATTTCTGTTTTCTTTGAAATATTTTAGAATTAGCTTAATTTTTTCCCCGAGTTCAGAGGAAAAAAACATACATTGTTGCTTTACTCTTATAGGTACTTATACCGAATACCGGTACTACTATTTTATTTCGTAATGTCAATGTTTCTTAAGGCAAATAATCAATTCTTCGGTATTAGCAATAAGAAGAAAAAATAGTTTTCAATTTTAAATTAGTTTACAATTTAAAAGATCTACTGTTGCTTTAAATGTGCCTTTTAGTTTTGGATGAAACATAACTGAAGTTATTCTATTGATGTTCAGATTTGGCTTCAAAAACACTAATCAATAGAATATATATAAATAAAAGCTGCGGAGTAAATAAAACATGAAATTTTATCAGTAGATGGTGTCATTAACAGCCATTTTCGTGGTTGATGTGTGCACCATTATTTATTTCTTCCATCTTCACCAGTCATTAAACGTTTCGCAAACAGTAGTTGCAAGTATGATTACAAATGTAATTGTGATATGAATTAAATCCAACCATTAACTAAACTTCGTTATTTTCTAAATTTTTTATTTTATCTCAACTGTCCTGGATTTCAAGAAACACCTTTTCTGTTATATAAAAAAAATTCATTTTGTTTAGTGAACTGTAAAATGTCTTATATAGATGTCTTACATAGATCTTATATGTTATGAAATGTCTTCAGATAGTAACATAATTGTAACTATTTTCGGAAAGATAACGGAAATGGATAAATGAAACTAATAAAGACACAAAGACGCACGTGCCAGTTATTGGTTGACCAGTCACACAACAGTATTTTGCTGGGATAAACCATTTCAGAATTAATAGTGGTTTTCAACAAATTCAGTGTTAAATAATACTGCGCATAAAAGGTATGTTTTTGAAGATTTTGAATTTTTTTTAGATTTTATCCTCTAGTTTTGAAGGAAATGAAGTTTAAAAGTATGCATGTTTTAGTCGCTTTTTTATCTAATGTAGACAGTTTTATATAACTTTAATCTAACTTGCTAAATATTTCAGGCAAACAAAAGAAAGCTAACTAGAGAGCTTTGACCCCAAGCTAACTCGGGAGACTTGACCCAAATACTAATTTGACGTTACTGTTCAATTTGATGTTTGTTTAAAAAAAATATTTTTTAATAGATAAATATACTGTGATTTAGGCTTATTGATTTTATTAATCTAAGTTGCCAAAAATATAAGGTAAACCAAGAGAAGGCTACTTAGTGCTTTGACCAAAGCTAACTTGGGGGACTTGACCCAAAGAATGTTTCTTTTTTCCAATTGTTTATGAATAGCGAAAATTTTGATTTAGACCTTTATGATTTGCTTTTATTTAAGCAATAACTTCAGTATTGGGAATATGAAGATGGAATTTTTTCTTTAAAAAAATAACTTAAATAATTTGGTCTAATAAATTGTTATTTGAGAAATAACTAAAATATGCTAATAAGTTTTAAGCCCAATGATTTGTTTCTTAACGAAATAACTTAAATATTGTTTACGTCTTACCTGATAAAATTTTGAATTAGACTTCTGATTTTCTGCTGATGTGCAATAAGATTAACTTTTAAAAAATCCAACTTCACCTAAAGAGTGAACATTTGTTCATTCACATCAAGTATCACTTATTAAAACAGAAAAAACCATAAAACTTGCGTTTTTGATTTTAATATATCCGAGTCTTCTTACATTCAGAAGGGGGGTCATGGCTCCCTAGGTGTTGGTTCAAGTCTCCCTTCCTCCAGTGACACTTGACCCATTTGCAGACGTAATGAATATAATTTTTTTGAATCCATTTCTACTTAGAATTATGCTATTTTTTGCCTAACTTTGATTTAAGATATCCAAAGTTATCTTTTCTGTTGCGCAAATCCGAATTTCTTATTTTCCTCCCTCCAACAAAGTTGATGTTGCTCTGATTTTTCAAGTTGTCATAATAAGAATACCTTTAGATTGTTGTGTTAAATATATAATAAGAGGATAAATGTTCGTCATGCACAAGACGCCTAAACACTTCTGCAAACACACTTGCCCCCCCCCATACGCACGAATGCATTCACACACAAATGCCTACACAAACACGCGCCTAAACACGCACACACAACACATGCCTATAAACACATTCACACACACAGGATTATACACACGCACACACGCATGCATACGCGTACACTCATGCATACACATAAATACCACACATGCGTACACACGTACATGTACACATACATACACACACATGCCTGTACCCATACACCTAACCACACGCCTGCACACACGTCTACACGCTTACAATCACACACGTCTATACACGTATTCGCCTGCACACACCTGCCTACACACAAACACACGCCTACATACACACAAATTTGTAATTGTGAAATAAATGATTTGAGTTCAAGATGTCAATTTTTTTATTTTTCTTTTTTTTTCTATTTTGCGACTTTACTTTCCATGAAAAATGCCGAAATATAATTCAAGCTGAAGCTCATTCGCAGTCCCCTTTTTAGCATAATTTCCCAGATAAAGCCAGAAAAAAAGCATGAAAGAAGTCTTAATGCATCTTCAAAATATCGCAAAGAACAAAAAAACTCGAAAATAAGTAATTAAATACATATAGAAAAATGGAAAGTAAAGTATTGAGATGGTGAATATGTGTCTGTCGGTCTATCCCCCCCCCTCCCCAAATAACTTTCGAGTGAATAGTCCGATTCGAACCTTCTTCGTCCTTCTTGAATATGGGCAGGGTGGGGTGAGGGGACGACATGGCTCTCTTCTTGCTCTCAGGGATCTGCTAGGACTTGGTCTGTTAGGAAGAGTACTAGGCTAGGGAGGCGATACATAGGTTGAATAGTAAAATTAATGCGTACGAAGCAGTATAACGCCTATTTCTTCTCCCAAATTTTGAATTAAAATTTTATTGACCGCTTTAGATTTATCTCGAAGCTGGAACTTAAGTGTTGAAGCTAAAAAAAATCATATACATTTTATTTCATAATTTTTTTGCTAACCAAGCTTATAAAAAAGACTTCAGATTTTAATAAAAACATGAATCTATATTTTAATTTTGTTTCGAAATTTATGGGCGGCGAAACATTCGGAAATGTTTGAAATTACCTTTTACATATCCTTAGTAAAAAAGAAAACCCTAAACAATATAAATGTATTGCGCATAAGAGAAGATTCATATTTGCCACTAATCTGCTTTAAACTTTGCAAACTTGTGTGATCGCAATTAAGGACCACTATGGACTGTATAATGAAAAATAAGCTTTTTAAAACCTTTTAAACTGATGACTTGACTTAAATCACAGAAAACTTCAGAAACCTCTATAATTTAAAAATCTTAAAATGCCCTAAATGCACAAATCTGCGCTTGCTTTAATTCAGCCTTGAAACGGCCTAACCTTGATAAAATAACCTAAGCAAATTGTTTTAACTAATAAGTTATTACATGATTTGCTTTTGTAGTTCTACTGCTCTAGGCGATACTGACAAGTGCCGCCCCCTCCATTGAATAAAAATAAAATATATCAGTTTAATAAAAATAATAGTAAAGTACATGAAAGCCCTGGCTATAGGGCGGTTACGTACTGAAAATAATGGTAAAGTGCTTAAAATTAAAGCGAGTTTCCATTTAAATTCCGTTTTTTTATATCCTATCATTGGTACACACTTTAAATTATCTTTAATAACATTCAAGTAGTACATCTTATGGCACCGAAACAGACATTAATATTTTCAAAAGACTTTTAAATCAGGCAGTTTGCCGCCTCTAAAGTTAAATTGAATTTTTAGTTGAATTCACAATTTTGTTTTGCATATCCAAAAACCTTACACATTATAAATTATCTTTTTTTAACATTAAAATCAGATACTCATTCTTAAAAAAAATTGCTTCAACTTCGGAATTTGTCACCTTTCCCGGGAGTCGGGCCTGACAATACAATACTGGGGTTCTGGAGCCAATTACTTTTATCTTGGTACAGTACTTTTATCTACTTGGTATTACATTTATCTACAATCAGCTCTCAGACATCCAGTGATTTGGGTTTTTTTAGAGTAAAAGTTATGCAGTTTTCTCGATCAGTCTTGCCCTATTGCATTTCTGAAATAAATTCCAAGTAGATCTGAAACTAATATTACACATAGAAAGAATGACTTAATATGAAATACGTAATATGGCAAATTAAGGTCATTAAAATATATTATTTAAAAAGCCATAACACGTAATTGCTGCAATTTGATCGAATGAAACCATTTTTAATACAAATTATTTGTCCTATTCCCCAAAACATCCTCTAATTTTAGAATTGGAATTTTTTTGGAAGCAATTTATCCGAGACTTCATTTAAATTTTAAATTTCCATTAATTTTAAAAAATCTTTAGTTTTTCAAGTTATTAGATACTTTGTATGCTCAAACACAAACGTACTGCAACTGCAATTTTTTTTATTGGATTTTATTTTTTATAAAGCGCTTCATTCGCTTCTAGCGGTACCCGCACTGTTTTGCCCGTAGTAGAAAATTCAAAGGTCATTTGATTCGCCTGGATATTTACAAATGAATTTCTATCCAATATGCTAGGCTAATTTGCTCTCCCATGTTATGGTAGATTTCTCGTGAACGTTATGGTAATTTACTCGTCCTTGTTATGGTGATTAACTCGGTGCACAGGAATTAAATCGCCCAAGGTGGTAAAAATAAAATCATAGAAAACGAACAAAATCGAGTTTTCGAAAAATCGCTTCGAGGTGCTCACTCCTATGCTACGAACTAATTTTGTACCAAATTTCATGGAAATCGGTCGAACGGTCAAGGCGCTATACGCGTAACAATCATCCAGACTTTCAGATTTATTATTAGTAAAGATAATATGGAAATGAACGACACAAATCTACTTTATCTTATGAGATGTTCAAGGTAAGGAAGTTGGTTGAGCAATTTTATCGATAATCTCGCAAATAATTAGAACTGATTAGTTACACTTTTCCTGCCTTAAAAAATGCACCACGTTCATAAGACATACAAACACACGTACACACGCGTAATAAGCTATATCTTGAAAATCTTTGTGCTTCTGATTTTAACAATGAATCAAGTTTATATCCTTCTGAAATGCTGCAAGCTTTTACCTTTTCCTGATAAACAATCAAAACTGTTTGAAAGGAAAAATGCAAAAACTTTTCGTTTCATATTTCCTAAATGTAAGGATCCCAAGAAGGAAATAGCATTTGTCTAAAACGTTATCAAAGCCAACACAGTTGCAGTTTTGTTTACAGAACTAAAAGAAGACAAATCCTTCAAAGTTATGGCAAACGTGAAAAATTGCAAATTTAAAATTTGTTCACTAATTTGATACATCTACTCTTTTCATTGTCAGTTGCGAATGATAGAAACGAAAATAGTTCAGTTTTACATGAAGATATTTTGAAGAGACAGACTGAATTAGAAAGCGCGACTAAAACTGGAATAAAGTATGCAGGGAAAAGTGTTTTGCCTTCTTTGATGGAAGCATCAACGAAATTGGAACTTCCTGCAGAATACCTGAACAATGGAATGCTGCTACTGAACAACATCATGAAACTAAAACCATGGGTATTTCCATGTAAGTATGTTTTACTTATTTTAGTTTTTAATTAAATATTTAGAAACTACTGTGGTTGTAACGATGGTTAGTGGAAATAGTCTTACACGTAATTAAGTTAGCGTATTTTCTTTGTCAACAAAATGTTTAAGTCATTATTATGCAGATTTTTTTTATAGTGGTTCCCAAAAGTGTTCGTACACTTACGATTTTTAATGAAATATACCCTTATCCATTGGCTAAGAATCCTATTTTGGAATAGGTATTAAATAATAAGATCTATGATCTATTTTCAACAAAACTACATGAAAAAGTTTAATAACATAATAAAACTTGATTTTTAAGAAGTCAATAATCAGAAAGTGCCAGAAACGTTATCTCACAAGTCTTCGTACACTTTGAAAAAAATATCTATCTATTAGTAAATAATCTTAACTTATTACTAAGTTATTATTTAGTAGAACATCATGCAGTGTCAGCAAAAGGTTTTAAACGTCTGGGAATAGATTGCATTGTTTTTTCCTTCCCTTTTTGTATAATTTCTGAGTAAGTGTTCAACCACACTTCGAGTCGATTTGTAGATCGCTTTTTGTTTCAATGCTGTATTTTCGTAATCTAGCCTCCGAATCTCTTCGAAGTATGTTGCATTAAGTTTAAATCTGGCGATTGAGGAGATATTTCTAAGCTTAAGGACATTTTTTGAGACACCAGACGCAAACGTTTAAAACCGAGTGTTTCTTGTTTCCGATAAAAGTTTTTTATCAAGATAATATTGTTTCCGATAACCAGATTTTGGGCTAATAAATGGGTAATTTTGGGCGTACACTCAAATGTGTGTATTTCAGGAATTTTTTTAACTGTAAATCTCCGATCACATTTTGTCAACTTTACCGGTGGACCTTTTCTTACCTTGTTTTCGATCAGATTCTTTTCTTTAAAGCATTTTGTCAAGCATTTTACTATAGAATGGTATAGATTAACTAATTTAGAGACATTTCAAACCCATTCACCACTACTGTGAGGGGGGAAATCAAATTTCAAATGCTGTTCGTTGTTTTAGACAAAATCAACCATTTCAAATCAATAAGCAGAATATTAGGGAATGAATAAACTAAAAAAATAAAGCCGAATGTCTTTACAGTGTCAACACAATGAAAAATATAATAAAAATACGACATGTGATAATTTTAATCATGAGTTTGTTCAAAAATATTTCAGTGTGAGATGACTTTTGTGGTATTTCTGTTTCTTCGTTTTTTGATTAATTTCAAAAAAAAAAAAATCCCGCATTATTTTGACAACACTACTGGGTTTTAGTGGCATAGGAATGATGTGAAAAATAATTGGATTTTCTATTCAAATTCAGTTTCGAGTTATTTTGGTTTTATTAAAAAATTTCAAGGTACACGAACAATTTTAGGAGCCACTGTATGTTTAAACCCAGTGGCTTCTTGGACACGAAGTGCAAGCTCCAGAGACAGGCAATCACATTCTCATGTAGTACCACTATCGGCGGGAAGTTATTATCATGTGGGAATTGTGACTCTGAGTTTCCCACTGGACGGAGAACATTAAGCTCGTACGATGAGGAATTGAACTAGAAATTTAGTTCGTCGAGAATGTCAGGGTCAAATAAACGCTCACTGAATGTTTATATAGCGTAGGTTCATGCGACTTGGACGCGAACGATTTTGCATGTATTTTATTAATTTAGAATTATGAAGCGTTTTCAATGTGACTGCTGCTCTAGAGATTTGTGCATTGTAACAGAGGTTCCTCCAAAAACAAAGATACTTGTATAGGTGCACAAATATTGAAATCTTCGGAGTACAACGTTGCTCTCTCTCGCAATTAGCCTCAGCATAAAAGGCTAAATATTTTTGCACATGGCTCTTGGAAATAATATATACGCGTGGGCAGTCTAGTGGATAATGTAGTGGACTTGGGGCTAGAAAGTTGCGTGTTGAGGAGGTCAACCAATTACCTTTTCGTTAAATCAGTGGATCCCAAAATCCTGTCGTAGTAGAAAGGTTGCTTTCGCTGTGGTTTCAGCAAATCTTTCTTTTCAGAATTATGTAAAACTTTAGAAGGGGAAACAGGTGTTGCTATGATTTGTCAGTCAAGGTCTAATTTAGGACTCCTGCTCATATCACGACCTCGCTCTCACTACTGTCGGCCCTTTTGCCTACTTTACTCACTGTGTGAAAGGTACTCCTCAAGTTCGTTACAGCAAAAACGTAGTTGAAATTTTAAGTATTATTCGATCACTTTTATGAAATGTTTGCTAGTGAATACTTTGCCGTGAAACTATCATTCCGAAAAATTAATCTGTCATTGATGACGTAACAGAAGGTGTTTGTTGGCAAATATTCATTGCGAGGTAAATCGCTATATAGCTCAGAAACATATCATTTCCTTGCAAGAAAGCATGTAAAAAGACACAATGACATCCCAAAACACGCAAAATGTCTAAAAATGGTTTATATTGCCTTGTTTATTTTTATTTTTGAAAGATTGTATGCGAAAAGCAAGTATACAAATTAGAGAATTATAAGCAACATAATTTAGTTCTTGTAAACGATTTAAATCAAATTATTTGAAAGCGAAATTTTTATTCACTTACAGTTCTTAATTACACCTCCGAGCCTTTGGCGGCTAACTCACAAACGACAATTCGTATTTCCAAAATATTCTAAACATTTCTGCAAACTCGGCATAAATGTTTCTTTAGCTCATCAACATCAAGACTTATGATTTTTTTTTTTGAGCGAGGGAGGGGAGGGATTCAAAAGCGGAAATATTTTGAATTTTTAGTAAGAGTTCAGTAAACAAGTCACCACGAGTCAATATACCTTATATTGATGCTTAGCAACTTGGTAGAACTTTGGCGAAGACAGAAATATAGTGTTTACTTTGCTATCATGTTTGCTTCTCAGTTTACATTTTAATGGGGCTTTTAATGTTTTTTAATTACTTGACAGATATGTTTGGAGGATTATTTTATATTTTAACGGACCTCCTAAACCTGTTTAAATATTTGCTTTATTTACAAATAAAGATATAAGAAAAATGAGTTTCCATATAAATTTGACCAAGCATAGTGGCATTTTACAACTGTACGGCTGAATAGAATGCCGCCGAATAAAAATTCGTAAGTTTCTAACAGCAATAAACCAGTTTTACTGACAATGTAGCCCAACTCTACACTTTCGCCAAATATTCCATCTGAATTGAATTTGGGGGGATTTTGGTAACGCGTTTCGTAACGTACTTCCTTGTGTATACTGAATTTTAAACATATCCTAAGTATTAAATTTTGCAATGGAAAATATATCCCTTTGAAGTCAAAAAAAAAAAAATTTATTATTCACATGTCTCTGAATTGCAGTCATTGACTCCAGTGCTAAAAGCATCGACGGACTTATGAGTAGTACTTTAAGTTCACTAGGCTTTTTTGACGATTAGACCAGTGTTTGGAAACTTTAGCTACATCTGGCAGAAGAAAGGATAAAATACTTTTCCGAGGGCAATATTGAACCACTAGTCGACCCGTGCGGAACTCCGCACTGTGCTTCAAATCGTTTCATAAGGCATTTCGCTCTTTAAGAATTTCAAAGGAAGAACATTATGACGAAGAACCGAAAAAAAAGTAAGCGCAGAAGAGAAGGCATGTAATTTAAATACATCAGTAACAAAACCTCGTTAAATACAACGTTGTGATAATTTGATCATAGCTCCCCTTTTAATCGTACATATTTTCAATGCAAACATAAATGTCGTTAAAAGTGTGACTGAGTGGTGACTCGTGAAAAAGCAATAATTGTGCATGTGAAAAAACAGGCTGTGGCAAATACAGTCCTGCACATGTCAGCATCTGACGGAAAAAAAAGAAACATTAAAGATATATTTATTGGCACGTATTCGAATTGGCGCCATTCTGACTAACAGCCCGACACCCCAACAAACCTAGCAATTGCGCCTTCCTTTTCGAAAGCTATTCATTGAAGGAATGCGTAGTAAAAAACAGCAAAAAAGCTTTTTGCCAAAAAAAAAATAATAATAATAATAATAATAATAAGATCATGCATCTGTGTTTTGTCATTAACCAGCATGATACGATTTAAAATTATTCGCAAAGCATGGAATTTGATTAAAGAATGACGAAGATCTCACGTAGCGATTGAAACAAACATTCTAGAGAAGTAATAAATTTGATTGAAAATAAGTGTTTTTATCTTTGAATATTGAACTATTTCACATAGAAGGTTGCTTTAACCGTTACGGTTTAAATGCCCTCACATTTTTCTCTTTTAATCGAACACTTAAAATTCAAAACCAAAACCAGTTGAACTGAGTCCGTTCTTAAGTGTAATTTTTCGAACGTAGACAAAATGTATTTTTTTTTTCAGCAGAAAGCAGAGGAGTAGAAAATAATTTCTTGCTAATGAAGTTGATAATACTTTTAATGCTTTATATCGTATTCGCGCGAATAAAAAATTAAAGGTTTACTGAGTGAAATTCGTAGTTTTAATCGGGAGTAGTATTTTTTCATTTGTACAAAAGGTCGAACACTGCTATTAGAAACATCTACATTTTAGCATACAATAAAAATGTTTTTCTGCACAAAAAGGATTTCTTTAGGTAAATCTAATACTTTTTTATGCTTACATTATGTTGAGTGGTCTGGATGTAGTCAAAGAACACAATTCGATTAACAATCAACTTATCCGAATGATAACTGTAGCCTGCATAAAGGAGTCGAAACACCAAGTAGCATTCCCACTGCATTTATTTTATTAGGTGTGTATGTTATGAGCACATGTAATGCGTAATACTAATATAAATTTGATATTATGTCGGACAGCATAAGCTTGCCCGAAGTTCAAATAGTTTATAGCCGAACGCTCTACCGAAAAAAACTTATCAATTAAACCGAACAACTAAGTCCAGTGCTGTTAAGCTTTATTAAAATATGAACACACACACAGACTTTTTTTTTTTTTTGCCGAAAGCGACGTAAAAAATGGAAAACTGCATTAGAACTTTGCTTTAAAAAATGCATAAGAACTACAGGCAGCATCAAGGTTTTGAAACAGCAAGAGGCGATTTCGAAAACTTGAATTTTCGACCGTAAGTCTTTTTTTCGTCATTGGCCAGCCTGATAAGTTTTAAAATGAGAGGGGATTAATATATAAGATAAGATATTGAAGAAAAATGTTTTTATTTTTGAAAATTTTTACAATTTGTTATCGCAGGCTGCTTAAACCGTTATAACTTAGATGGCAGCACGTGTTCATCATTTAACAGCACGGTTAAAATACAAAATAAATTGAACTATGCTTTCGAATGTAGTAAAAATGTGATAAGCTATTTGTTTTTTAGCAAAAAGAAGAAAAAAAATATATATTTTACCCTTCAAATTGAGGTAGTATTTTATTTATTTGTACAAAGAGTCAAAAACTCATTAGAAGAATATATATTTCAATATACGATTTATTATTTTTTTTTCTGAACAAAAACAATTCTATTGTAGTCTGAAATCTTAAACCTGTTACTTATATTTTCGCTTACATTATGCTTTAATTTTCTTTCCAGAGCCAAAGCTTCAAAAAAAAAAAAAAAACACGTGCAATTTCGAAGTAATTTAGCACAAAATCACTGAATGCTTTCATATCAGCAAGGAGTATTTCCTTCTCATTTATTCTATTCCTTCATAGTTGTTATTCATTTAATTCAGCGTTCATGTAATGCGCGATATTTCTCTAATGTTTTTGTTGCAGATTGTTCGGACGTGGGCCCGAACACGTAATCTTCTGGTTACGAAGAGAACGCTCTGCCGATCAAGCTACTCAGCTCTGTCGGTCATAGCGCAAATTAAAGTTATAAGTTTGACCGAAAACCTTATTCTGGTTCTTTAAAACAGGTTTTTCGGCTAAAAGAAACAATTTTCAGACCTTGGGTCTATTTTTCGTCAGTAGCCAGCACCATAAGCTATAAAATAAGCCGTAAATCAAAGAAATCGATCAAGAATTGAGGGAAATTTGGCGTAGAAACCAAAAACAGGCTACAGAAATAATATATAAGGATAAATATGATGCCGCCACTGACCGCTCAAGACAGATTCTACAAGTTGGAGTCGATTGACGAGCTTAAGAATTTTTCCAAAGGAGAAAATGTGAGTATTTTAATTGAGGCAAATTCTGTGATCTTCTATAAAAATGTATGCTGCCTTTTAAGATCGAATAGCATTTTGGAAGTTGGTGATTTAGTTTTTTTCATAATGAAAAGGCTTGGAATTTCGAGGTCTTCTAGTGGCACAGTTATTTTGTTAATGTGCACGTGTTGAAAACTCCTCCAACTGCCTTGTAAACATTACAGCAATTGTGTTATCCATAACACAGTTTCTATGAGCAATGTTTTCAACGCAATGGGAGAACTGTAAGCTAGATAGATAATTATTGACAGATAGGTAGGAAACTAGATTGATAGATACCATCTTTCTATCAGTCTGTCTAAAAATAAAAGATTATTCTATTTCAGTCCTATTTTGCGCGATTGATCTCAATTTCATCTCGTCAATAAATATCAAAGCATTCAACATTTAGTTTGCCTTAAAAAAAAGACATTCCCTACTTATGTGCATAATTTTTCCCGACTTCTTTCAGATAATAAGTGATCCATCAAAGATTGCTCACACGTTTTGCTTTTTATCTATAAAACCGGGAATTAGTGTTTCATCAGGCTGTTCGACATAAGACATTAACAAAGTTTCTAAAGCAGGTAATTAACTTCTGTGCATTTAGCATAACCATTTGAACCTAATTGTATCTTCAATTTTGTTTATGCTTTATTCTTGTTACTAAGATAGACTGAATAAAAGAAACTTATAAGAGCACTTTTTTAAGCTCTTTTGAGTTTCAACTGCTCTGTAGACTTTATCTTTCTTATTTTAACTATTTTTGTATTTCAGCGGAAATATTATTACATATTTCAAGAATAGCCATTTTATCTATGAAAACCAATGAATAAATTAAAGCTGTTGAAATATCTAAACAAAAATGAAAATATAGTGTAAGTAATTAAATTAACTTGTTAGGTAAAAAGAAAAATCTGTTCCTAACAGCTCTGCATTACATTAAAATTCAATGTCACAGGATGATAAGCAATGTGGTTGTTTCCGAAATTTTAAAAGTATTTTTTTCTGAAAAAGAACATGCTTGAAACATAGGATTTGACCATTTTTTAATTAATTTGACAAAGTTTTATTTCTAAAAAAAGTATTGAAATCGGTGCGCAGAATGAATTTTATTTTTTACGCTTCTGAGCATGACATCACAAATGAACTGCCATTCACTGTTGCCATTAGAGCAGAGTGCAATATTTATCACTGCTTTATTCTCGTTTGCTGGCAACAATACGGTTGATAATAAGCATAGGGCGAAATATTTAATTCGCTTCTGAATTATCATACGTGGAAACGCGGTAGACGGCAAGCGTAAGCATTCTGCGCGCCAGTGGAATACACGCCTAAGTTCATAATTTGTGAAGTCATAAAGACCACGTCTTGTATGAAAAATCGGATATTTAATTGAAAAATAACCGTTTCAAAAATAAGTATTTTCTGGTTCCATGATTTTTTTGTCCATTATATCAACTTTAGTGACTAAAAGTTGTAATTTTGACTGAAGGAAACATCCCCATTGAGAGAGAGTTAAAATAAATACCGTATTATAAGAATGTATGATGTTCAATTAATTATTGAAGACAGCCTTTGGAATGTTTTTGTGTATCATGGCGATCTTTTTCTAGCCATTAGTTGCAAGTTTCTTTAAGATGGATGCAAGTGCTACTCGATGTGAGGTTAAAGAAGCAAAAAAGTTCACCGCTTCTGCTATTCTTTAAATGCAAGTATTAAAAACAAATCCCTGCAAAATTTGAATTGTTTAAATGATATCAATGCATGAAAAATAAGAACAATTTCATCAACTCTGACCCTTCTAACACTGATGGCATTGGCTTAATTTCTAACAAAAGAAGTACAGCAGCCTGATAGTCCCTTAAATTATTCTGTAAATATATAGAATTCCACACAAAATGCAATAGATCGTGTAAAATTTGAAATAAGTGTGGGAGCTGAGCTCCCATGAGCGCTTATAGAGATTAAGCAACGGTGACAGATGCTACGTGAAACATTTCCCCATCAGTTTTCAATTCATCTTTGAAATCATTTATTTTGTTTTTTGCGAATAGTTAAAGTTCCGTTTATTCTTAGCAGCATACTATTAAAGTACAGTATTAATGCCTTCATTATTTTAGAATGTACACGACAGAGATATTTTTCCGTTTCCCTACGACCTTCAAAACGTTGAATATAGTAAAACATTAAGATAATAATTTTGTTATAAATCTGTCTTGCCTGCTTTGCCTTTAAAATATTATAGTATTCACTACCCAAAAACCAGTACTGGTCAACAATTAATACTTCATTGTAATACTTGCTAAGAAGTTTCTTTGCATGTTTCTGTAGAGAAAACACTAAAACTCATTAGGAATTTCAAAAAAAAAGTTCAGAAATCTATTCCATGCATCAAAGCAGGCGTCACCAACCTTCTTTACGCAAGAGCAAAACTGAAAATTTTTGAAATCGAGACGGGCCAGCAATCCAATATTTTATTTCAGATTGCCTACTCAGCGCTTACTACCTCCCCCGCCTCCCCTACCAAATGCACCCTTTTTTTTCATATTGAGCAATCAGTTCAGGTTTTTTGCTAACTGCGTGCCGTAGGTTAGAGACTCCTGCATTAAAGAAAGGTTCTTTTGCGTCTCCAAAGCACCACGCTTGCCTTTTCTGTTGTACATCCACGTTGGATTTTTATTTATGTGTTTTTCGTACAAAATCAAATTTTTTGTACCCTTTCACTCAATTTCATTAAAAGTTTCAACTCCCCTCTTTTGCTGCACTTATCAGGAAATTTTTTCCATAAATTAAGCAAAGTAAAAGCACTCGGCATTGCTTTACAACTTCTTGCACATTTTCAGAAAAGCACGAGGAAAATTTCTGTAGTTCGGCAATCCTTTTCTTTTTTTAACCGCACACTTAATTTCATTCCAAACACACATCAAATAAAATACTGCGTTATCGCATTATATCATATAGTTTGATGTTCTTAGTCGAACTGTCTCTGTTATTTTGCTAGACAAAATTTCCCCGTCATATTTACACACTTAGAAACTCATAGCAGAAGCTATAAATAGGGATAAGTGTTTCAAGAAATGGCATTTATGTTACAGTTAAAGTTCAAAAATAACTTTCTTGTGAATTCATTGGCGAATTAAGCAAATGTTTCAGGATTGTAATGAACGCATAAACTGCAAAATTTGCCATGCGAGCCTTTTATTTATTTTTTTTTGTTAAATGAAAGATGGATGCTTGAATTGGTTGGTTGTTGTTTATATTTTCGTGAAAGGGATGTTTTTTGTCTTTCTAGGGAGCTCTCACGAACCAGAAACATCTTAAGATGACTAGAACTGATTAATGGGTGTACTCATACATGTGTTTGATTTCTTAAACGCACAACTGTAATTAAAATTTTTAGGATTTTCTATGTGAACTCTTAAATACTTGAACACGTCCCTACACCATAAAAGTACAAGAAATATAAAGAAAGCGCGCTTTCAAATTTAAATTAATTTGATGCTTTTACGGCTTTTAAAATGCAGTAACTGAATTTGAGGCAAAATAAAGAAAATTAAAGTGCATAAACGTGCTTTTTAGAGTGAGGAACATGACATTTTATATAAGTACCCACACTCCTTAATTTATTGCATAGCTATCCGGGAAAAAGTTTTCCTCAGACTCAGGACAGAAGAATCGATTATATTTGCATGGGTTCAAAGAGAGATTTCTTCAACTATCGCCAGTATCGCGTACACTGGATTTGGCATTTCATTTTAGAGCCAAAAGAGCAACTTGGAGTTATGTGTTTTAAGTTTCGGATCTATCCCCAATCAATGACTAATCATGAAATCGAGTTCTTTTCTTTTTTTTTTTGGAACATTCGATTAAAACAAAAACGGGAGGTGCACAACTACGTGCTATGCAGATCCTACATACGAATTTCAACCTTCTACCCCTAAATATTTTTAGGAGCCACTGCGCACATTTGTGCGTATCGACCTGCCAAAAAAACTTGTCAAAACTCAATAAAAGTGCCGTTAAAATGGAAATATAGGTTGAAATTTAAGAGTATTTTTTTTAATAAATGCAATAATTCCTTTTTCTACTGATAAAGAAGCGAAAGAGTTTCTCACGGCTTACACTGAAGGTTTTTATTTGATTTATAGTTAAGTTATTTAAAATAGTGTTAAAGCTAAAAGCATAAGTATTGAGTTATCAGCGGAACAAAGTGATTCTGCCCTTTATAATGAAATTCAAGGATGCAAACACTATATCCGTTTAACAGGAAATATCCAACTTTGTTTATATCCATTTTTTGAAAGAGCAACGTTTCATAGAAACAAGGTTGTATAAATCACGTCAGACAGCTGCGTTAAAAATACACGAAAGCTCCATGCATTGTATTTCGTACGTCAAGTGTCTTTCCACAGCTAACAAGTATTTTGTAATCCAAAAGATAAAATCAAGTGAAATAGCTATTGAATATTCAAATAATCTTGAACGATGTGGTATTCAAAAAGAAATATGAGTTGAATGACTACGCAGAAAATTGAATGAGCAATTAACTTTTGTCATCTAACTGACGTTATCTGTAGAAATTTGTTGAGAAGCGTTGAAGAGTTTTTTCAATAAATTAAAGGAGAAAATGAAGCATAAGAGAGAAAAAAAAGTCATGTCTGTCATAAAAGTAAGGTATACGTGACTACAAAATAATTCGCAACATTGAGATCAATTCGAAAACTAGTTTTTGTATTTTTTAAATTTTTTATACGGTCGTTCTTGTTCCAAAATTTCTTTTTATGGCGGGTGTGACAAGTCGGAGTGCTCTCCTGGGTGTCACTAGGGAGTACAGTACATGTATTGTCATTGTATAGTTGGGGAAAGCCTAACCTGACGGAATTGTGATAGCTATGCAGACCCTACGCTGATTAGGTTTGCCCTGACTGTAGAATTGGCACTATGTCTTAACACCGAGGGTTCGAGGGAGGGGGTTTGTGTTGATTAAACTCTTTATTCTAACTCAGAGTAGAGGAAAATTACACAGGTCTACATTTTTTTGGGTGTTTTGAATTTGATAAGTATCCTTAGCTAATCTGAGAACGCTGATTCTGAATATGAATTTGGTTTGAACCCCTCACGTCCAGATTTTTCACAAAATTAAAAAACACCTTTTGAGATATTTTGTACTAAAGCAAAAAAGTACGTTCTTGATATTTCCTGAATTACATTGAAATTATTTCTTTAAAATGTCCTACCGTATAGAACACCAAATGTCGACCACCAACAAAGCTAAATATCCACCACCATGATTGACAAAAGAACACACGACTAAGGACAGTTTACATGACAGAACGAGTTGAGTTCTTCACCCCTCTGTATCTCAGCCCCATGACGACCCCCCAGAAATGATTTTTGGTACATTCAATCTCAAGTGACCCCTGATGAAGCCTTGATACACAAATTAAAAATATTTTAATATAATATGTTTATTTCATTGCAGTGGCAACAATTTTTCAGTTTCTCATCTATAAAAGTCAACTGACGGCATCAGTAGTTAATAACGAAATAGCGTCAGTTGTTTGTAGCACCGAGTTGTGTTTCTTTTTCTGAGTGTTTAATGCGTTATAATGTCATCAAGAAAATATGAAAACTGACCTGATAAATCTTCTTACGTGCTTGGTGATTAAACGATAACAAAGCTCAACGAAATGTAACAGTATTTGTCAAGAATGTCCGGGCCTCCTATAAAGTACTACCTAACGTAACGGACAACCCACGTGAGTTGAACACTAATTTAACTAAACGCGAAATTGGTCTTTAAATCTAAACCTACTCAGTTACGTTAGGAGGCCTCGACTTCAAAAGGTTATTAAAAACTTAGAGATCGTATATAATTAGTTAGGTATTAAAATAATTCATCGTACGGTAATAAAAATCAGTGTTTAATTTATAATTGGGTGTTCAGTTTAGTTGATTTTTGTACAGGAATTGTGAAATAAATTTGATTTATACGTTTGGGTAAAAAATCGTATGTAAGTATAATCCATTAATTTTACTTTTCAGTTCCTTTTTGTTTTTCGAAATCGGTTCTTTTTTTATTTGAAAATTTATTTTTTTGCTTTTTAGTGGTGTATATGTCAAATAAGTACGTAGGGTAGAGTATGTGGTTCACTCTTTACGTACATCTCGAGTGCGAAAGCACAGGAAAACAACTAAGATGAACAAAATAGAGAAAGAAAAAGAGCACAGCGTCTCGGAGACTTCCGAAGACTGTGAAGAAATGCTTTTTCGAATGCGCAATTATTTACAAAGAGAATTGTCTTTATCATCAGTTTGACTTTATTGAAGTACGCTTTCCGAAAACAATTCACGAGTCACTAAAAAACAACAGAAATCGCTTTAACTTTGCCCATGTAATTTGAAGAGTTTTCTTGATTTTTCAAGGATTTTATCTTCAGATACTGATTAGATGTTCTGGGAAGTATATACCTTTTCGAACGAGAGAAAAAAAAAAATCAAATTGGTCTATACGTGTTTGAGTTTACAGGGGACATACATAAAAAGATTCTGACGAATTGAGAACGTCCTTTTTAAAGTCTGTTAAAAAAAAAAATCTAAATGCGCATGACAATTTGTACGATTGGCACTAAAAACTGATCTTTGTTCCTCTGCAGGATTTATTTGTGCGTTAATCTAGTTAGAGCCATTTAAATGTCAATGATTTTCCTAACTATTTTATATTTCACAATAATACGTGTCACGTAACTAGTGAAAAAAATCACATTTCTCTTTACTAGGCCCCGTTATAGATCAATATCACACTAGAAACAGAGTATTTACTGTGATGTTGTATATATGAAGATCAAAATACTACTAGAACTAGAATGATACTAAATGAATTTTCTGTTTGCTTCAGAGGAGTCTTTATTCAAAGATTGCGATATGACTACGAATAATTAGTGCAGGGGAAATAGTTAGGGAGGAAGGTACTCCCCCAAAGGAAGAGCCCCTAAGACGGAAAAATACCCATCAAAACATCCTCTCTTGCCCATAAGGGGGCACCCCTGATTAATATTAAGGTTTTATGGTGCTTTAACACTGAGTAAAGAAAGTACCTTTTTTTTACTGGGGGCACTTTCTTTAACAATGGATTTTATATTTAATAGTTTGATATTGAAATTAAATAAATTTTATTGTTTTTTGCCCATAACTTTTTTCTAAAGAACAAAGATGGTGAAGCAAAGGTTTGGGTCTTAAGTTAGATCCCTTCTATGCATTAAAAAAAAAAAAAAAAACATAAAAATTGTTTCTTTAAGTGAGACGCTATGAGTTTACAAAAAACAAAGCGCGAGTATGAAATTTATTTTATAATTCCAGTACAAAAAATACTAAACTAAACACCCAGTTATAAAATAAACACCGATTTTAATTACTATACTATGACTTATTTTAATACCTAACCAATTATATACGATCTCTTAATTTTTTATAGCCTTTTAAAGTCGGTCATCCTCCTATAAATAACTACATAACGTAACTGACAACCACCTGAGTTGAACACTAATTTAACTAAACGCGAAATTAGTCTTTAAATCTATCCTCTCCCTCGATTTCTACAGGATCCCTTATACCCGGACTTGAAGACTATTAGACGACAGGGATAAGTATGTCGTTTGAAACCGAAAAAGAATTTTCCTAATTTGTACAGTCGTCTTCTAGTAATCGGGGAGCATATTACATAAAAAAATTCCAACTGTAAATTAATATTACCCTAACTGTAAATTAAGCTGACAGCGTCATGAAATATTAAATCTGGAATACTAGTTAAACTTCAGAAATCGGACGCCAGTTACGATATATATTTATTAAGGAACATAAATTTAATCTTCGGAGGGAGCGGCGGGGGGGGGGGATTTTTGCCTTAAATTCCCCTTGAATTTAAGACTAAATATATTTCAAAACTGAAAAATAAAAAAAAAACCTTTGACTAAATGAAGTTGTTTATTAGCAAAAAAATTATAATTAATTAATTAATTCAACTATTTTCATAGCAAAATGCAGTTAATTTTCTGATTTACTACGTGAGTAAGAAATACACTAGTAAGACAAAATTCAAATTAGCAGGCGGCGCCGTGAAAATCAAACCCCAATGCGAAATAATATATACGTATTTTTCAAAACAAGATACCTCCGTCGCAAAAATGCACCATTCACGCCAAAACCACGTGACCTCCTGTGACGTATCGCGCAGTGACGCAAGCTGGTCTACGTAGCCACAACGTGTGAAATTTAAAGTTTCGTAGATTTCTCCGAGACCCCTCAACAGATCCAGACAAAATTAACATGGGACCATCTGGAAAGCATACCCTTCCAAACAAAAAAAGAATTTTTCAAATCGGTCCAGTATTATTGAAGTAATACGAAAACACACATAAAAAGCCGCAAGACGAAATCATAACCTCCTTTTTTGAAGTCAGTTAAAATGTGTTGAATCACATGTTTTATTCGATTGTTATTTGAATCGTGTTGTCAAGTTGGGCTTTTGACCAATTTTTAATAAATTTGAGTTGTCAAGTTGAATTTGTCAACCTATTCTTCAAAAAACTGAATTGTGAAGTTAAACTTTTCAACAAATCCTTAACCAATTTGAACTGTTCAAGTTGAACTTTCTCAACCCATTCTTACACTCGAAATTTGAATGCACTTCACTGTTAAAAATTCAGGAAAATTTTCAGGTAATTGTTACTATAAAATGGAGTATTACGGTTCCCCGAAATATCTACGGTAACTTTTCCGGAAAAGTAAGCAATCCCAGTGGCAAATCATTGTTGCGGACACGGACGAAAACGATTTTTACAGTATCTTTAGCCACTCTAGCAAGCCGATTTGACTTCCGGCGGAAGATCCGCCATTGAGGTAGGCAGCGATCAACGAGCACGCGAAATGCTGAGCGCAGCATTCCAATGGAATGCAATATCATAAACAACTCATTGAAGATTTTCCAAAAGACTGAGAGGTAAGTGCTAATGTTTTTTACTCTCTGTTAAATTTTGCAAAAACTGTTCGACTCTGTGTTAAAAAATTTCTTTGGATGTGCTTTCCTCTAAATTGCATGCAGTTACTTCTGTTCTTCTCACTCTTTTTTACTTCATTAATGCAGAGTATTCCCTCGATTTTTGTATTTTAAGTTGTTTTAGTAATATTGACCGGGGGAGGGGGAGGGGCAGGGCAGTTGACCCACTTTCTCACCCCTTGGCTTTGAGAAATTAATGGATTTACTTAAAAGAGGGGAGTGATTATTGCTGTTTTTGGTTGTAATTTGCATCGAGTGTATAAAACCCTTTGCTCCTTTCTCCCAAAAAAAAAAAACCCCAGAGGTAAAAGTTTTCAGTCATTGTTTACAAAATTCCGAAATAAAGTGAGAAAGAACAAGACAAGACTTGAAAAGTAATAAATAATAAGAAAAGTAAGTTCAATCTAGGAAGTTAAGAATTTTTTTTTTTTTTTTTTACTGAATTTATATTTTGTGATTAAAAGTTGTTACTCATTATCTTATGATGAGAAAAAGTTCTTAATAAAGTGGATATTCTTGTAATTTTATTTCTTTAAAAGGGTCATTCCATATCAAAAATCAATCAAAAAAGATTTTCATGCTGACCCCTTCCGATTTTCTAAAATATTTTATTCCGAGACAGTGTTTGGTAATAAAAGTAAAAACCCAAATTTTTAGATTTTTAATACAAATATTTTTTGATTAGGGGTCATTACAAAAAATAGAGTTTTGATAGACGGAGTAGCTTTTGAACACACATAACTTTTGTTCTAATTGTACTACATGGAAAAACTTTATACCATTTTAAAACGCGCTTTACGATAATATATTACATGATACAAAAATGCAATCTTCAATTTTGAAGGTCATTCAAAACTATCTTTGACCTTGAATATTTCCAAAAGTTATTATTTTAAAAATCTGAGATATATATATATATATATATATATATATATATATATATATATATATATATATATATATATATATATATATATATATATATATATATATATATATATATATATATATATATATATATATTATGCACACTATTGTGTTCTTTATTTGTGCCAAGTTTCATGTTGGGACAGTTAGGGGATCGGCTATAATTTAATGTTTCATGCAACGGATGTTTGACGATAAATTGGAAATGTATAACAATGTAAAATTTTTATTGTTTTTTTTTATATCGTCAGCAGATTGACTTACAGATGCTGTTTTCCCTGCCTGCGATGGGGTGGTCCCGGGTTCGAATCCCGGCTCGGGCATGTATGTACTTTTTCTCTCCTGTCCTTATCCTTCCTTTGTGTGAATGTATTGTTATGCTGTGAATAGTTTTCTACCCTACTAACGGGTCCCTACGGCATGTGTGTATTGTGGAAGCCACACTTCACCCCAAATTACGGTACAATTGGAAAAGCGAAGCAGCGCACCCCAAATTGCCAACCTTGCTGGCACAAGACAACAACAACAAGGTTCTCACCCCAAAATTCTTCGGGACATTGGCAAGCGTTCGCTCTACACATGAGTAAATTTGTTGAGTCAACTCGGTTCAGTTTTAACAGCATTGTGGGGTATTTTTAAAATAAAAATTGAATCGACGAAGTTGCCTCGTGTGAAGACAATGAAATACTCCAGTCAACGAGTAAACAAGCAACTGTTTTGAAAAGTCGATTCAACTAACTGCCTCGTGTTTATAGAGTCCTAATAAAATGCTATAAGTAATAAAGTGCTTTTAGAACTTTCTTTACCTAAACATGTGATTCCATTGCAGTTTTAGTCTGTTGTAACAAAGGCGACCCAAACTTTCAAATTTTAGGAGGTCAGAATTTCTTAATTTGCTGAATGGAACTTTAAATTTCACCGAATGATTATATTTTTTCCAAAACGAACTCCAAATTTTGCCGACAGATGATAATTTTGCTGAATCATCAGACAAAATTTGCTGATTAAGGACAGTTTTGGAAGCTCATATTGGCCTCTCGTGACCTTTCATCAGCACGCACATGTTTGTAATCCTTTTCATCTGCCATAACATTATGAGCGTGAAGACTTGAGATCAGTTTATACTCAAGTGCAGAAACTGGAAGGCGATATAAAATTGCAGAAGCAGAAAGCAACCTAGCAAAGCATTGTCTAGAAGAAGTACGTAACTAATAAGTCAACTTTGACTGCATAGATAACTTGTATAATCATTTTATGAAAATTACTCATTGTACATCATATTGAATGAAGTTTTCATTTTTCTAATGTTGTATTATCAGCATGATTATGACACATTTGGTTACATTTATTTGACTTTCAATTGATGGCAATTGATTTTTGACCACTTGGAGAAATATTAAAATTTAAATTAAGCATGATCCCAGTGTTGTCCCAATAAATGAAACTTGGCACAAATAAAGAAAATAACAGTTTATAAAATAAAAATTTCAGATGTTTAAAATTATAACTTTTGAAAATACTCAAGGTCAAAAGTCAATTCAAATGTCCTTCAAAATGAAAAATTGTTAAATTATGCATGATTCCATTGTTTTCCCAACATAAACTTAGCACAAATAAAAAAGTAACAGTTTATACAAAACATATATTTTTCAAATTTTTAAAATTATAACTTTTGAAAATACTCAAGGTCGAAGGTAAATTCAAATGACCTTCAAAATGAAAAATTGTATTTTTCTATTATGTAATATATCATTTGAAAGGTCTTAATGTAAACCTTCAAAATGTATAAAGTTCAAGTTTTTAACTTTATTTGTTCCAGGGTTATGGTTAGGCAAAAATCCAGTGGAGCAAAACATTCAAATTTTGACCTCTTATATCTAAAAAGATACAACAGCTAGAGGGTCAAAATTTGTTTTTTTTTTTTTAATACCACTTAGTAAATGGGTATGAAACTGCAAAATATTGTTCTAATCTGTGAGCACTCACTTTTTAGGGGTGTGAATTGACATGGAATGACCCAAAAATGATATTAAATGCTTCAATCACTTTTCTTACTAATTAAATTTGGGATGCAACCCCTTTCCTATTTCTCTCCTTTCGTATCTCATATTTCATACCTTGCCTTAAAATGTCCAGAATTACGTAGAATGCCTATACATATGAACAAACAGGGTGGCGCAGATAAGCCAGGTTGATTTCTATAATCTACCAAATCATCAATTTTGAAGATATCGGGGTGAAAAAAATTGTAAAATGTTCAGTCACAAAGGAAATTTATTGAAGAAAACAAATTTTTTTAATTATGAAAGATTGTGTCCATTAAATGTCTTCCGTCTCGGGCGATCCATTCTTCGATTCGGTCCCTCAAATTTTGCGTAGTTTGCTCGTTCATATCTGCTGGAATGATTTTGTAGGGGTGGAATTTCAATTCTGCATTAAAAATTCTTTACAGGCTCCGTCGAGACATCCGAAGCGCTTGAACTCTGCTTCTGGCTGAGCGATGAGGGCTTGCTATAACATTCACTTTGACACGTTCCGTGTTCTCTGATGTTGTTGCTTTTTGTGGTTTATTCCTCTTCCAAGTCGCAACACATGAACCCGTTGCACGGAATTTTCGCACCCACTGCAATATCGTGTCTCTTTTAGGAACATTACCGCGAGGAGAAATGTTATTTCGAAAAAAACTGCTTTACCGCGACAACACGATGCTCAACCGACCAGGTGGCCATGCTGACTAAAACGTCCGATCCCCCCCGCAAAGGGGATGAGCTAGGCGACACTGCAAACCCCTCCGTTCGGCCGTAATTTCCGTTAGAAAAACACCCAATCCCTGAGCGCCACCCTGTGCAATGCCTAGCTATTGAATACCAGAGTTTCATACTTTGCCAGAAACATATCTATACTAATATTATAAAGAGGGAGGGCGGATTTTTGTGTGTTCATATGTTCGAGGTAATCTCCAGAACCATTGCAACTACTTGAAAAATGTTTTCACTAAATGAAAGGTGCATTCTTACTGATTGATTTAGGCTATCAATTATGCATGTATGTAATACATGAAATACACCGCCAACTCAGCCATTTCAAGCCTAGGACTGCAGTTTCGTGCTTATTAGCACTCAACAGCCTGGCATAGGAAAGTGACTGAGCTGGAGATGGAAAACTCTCTTGGATGTTTGACACTCTTGGCTTCATTGAGGATTTTCCATCTCCAGATCAGTCACTTTCCTATGCCGGGCTGATGAGTGCTAATAAGCACGAAACGGCAGTCCTCGGCTGGAAATGGCTGAGCTGGCGGTGTATTTCATGTATTACTGCCTTAGCCCTGGCTAATGGACGATAATTTACGGAATATATGCATGTATGTATTTATATTATTTTTTAAACCAATAGCTTGTCTTCGCATCCAGCTTATGTTTCCTACCGTTTTCTTCTCATAAGCTTAAAACCTATCACCGATAGCCCCGTTCCTGCAGTGACAAAAGAGTCGAAGCTTTCCTCTGAAGTGAATGCTGAGAGATGGAAGCACGTGGAAGAGAATACAATTATGATATCGGCATAAGAACCGCCAAAACCTTCACGTGGATTTGAGGCTGCAGATTAAAAGGTATATAGCATTCCATTAGCTTTGAAAATCGACATATATCATTGACGGTCGCAGAATGTTTATGCATCAAAATTCATTTAAAAGAATAAAAATTGAGATTCGCTTCGAGTAAATTAGTATCTGAATTCAAATAATGCAGATAGACAATATTCATCCGGGTTTCTAAAAATTGTAATTTAGCATGCATTTTGGGCTATCCTCTGAAGGTTTTTCACCCATACTAATATTATAAAGAGAGAGATACTAATATTTTGTATGTTTATGTATTCCGTGTAAACTCCGGAATAACTGCACCTATTCAAAAAATTCCTTCTTTGTATGAAAGCCATATTCTTGCAGAGTGACATTTATACTAAAATTATAAAGACAGATAGAAAGAGATAGCGTATTTTTGTTAGATTATTTTGTTCCGGGTAATCTCCGAACCCTGAACCTATTTGAAACATTCCTTCACTACATGAAAGTTACATTTTTACAGAGTGACATAGGCTATAAATTATGCATATATATCTTTATTAAAAGGTTCCCACTGTTTTGTTCTTTTATACGTTAAAACAAATTTTGTTTGAATATTTATGTCTGGTAAAAAGTCCTCTTCGAGCGATATGCTAAGGAAGGACAAAGGTATGAAGTTGGCACCTTAAGAACCATCAAAAGCTTCACCTAAATGTGAGGCTGTGCTTCTAAAAGTTGCAATTTTGAATTCATTACTTCAGGCATTATAAGCATACGAAATTCAAAATAAAACACATCTGCTAATGAATTCACGTAGGTTGTATTTAGTTTAGGAAATTTCTTAACAGACTTTTTTGTTATAATTTTACTATGAAATCAACTTTTTATCTTTTTTGCTTTATGGTAAGCATTTAAAAAATATCTCTGTGACGACACATTTCAAGGAGAGCAAAACAGGCAAAAAAAAAAAAAATACTATGGTTGTATGAAGCGCAGAGTCACAGTAGGAGTTTTGTTTGCCAGCGCCGCAGAGTATGAACGAAAACGATTCTGTAACAAGATCGATGCATGATTGCAACTTACTAAATAAGTAAGTTTCTAATCACGCAACAAAATTAGTAACCGATCAGCGACTCGCCTATGATACCAGAAAACAAAGTAATGATTATCGGCTTATCGGCATACTCAGTGGAACTGAAAAAAGTTTTAAATAAATCACCAGTGGCCAAGATCAACAAGCACACTAAGGATGTGTATGTAATGTTTCTTTAAAATTAAATTACAGCAATTTAACTTTCTTACTGACTACTCTAGAAATAAACACTCGACGTTAAATCCCGGTTATCACAAATTTGCCATTTCAACTGCGCTTGCGCGCGGACTTAGCTGATTTCGAAACTCTTGCTCAAACTAATGAAAAACATTTAAATTTGTTAATATGAGATGAGAACAGATAAAAATTAGAAATTACAAAGCTTTCTTTGATTTAGTTTTTACGCCTCGGTAACGATTGAGTTTTGCGTCTTAATTATGAATGAATTTGGAGTCTGATTTTTCTATCAAACAAAGGCCCTTTTCAGGGCCAAATTTTTAACCTCAGAAGAGTGTACTTGATCTGCAGCATCACTTCCAATACAAAGCCGAACCCTTAACCTAAATACAAATGTATAATACTGAGCTGTTTACGCCTAACGTAAAATATCCGCAAAGGACGGATATTTGTAATATTCCGATCATTTTTGAAGTACATAACGTGTTTTACGTTTACGTTAAATAAATATTTCCAAACCAATAAATATTGAAGTGTAATTTTTCTCTTTTCTTTATAAAGATTATCAGTTATTCATATCCATAGTTTCATATAATGTATCCCGAAATTGCTGTGAAAATACTCTAATCGCATTCATTAATTTGTTGGGACTCTAGCACAACCTAAATATAAAAAAGCAACACGAAATCTTAAAACAGAAAGCCCAAAAAGCAAAGTCCGTGCGCAAGCACAGTTGAAATGGCAAATTTGTGATAACCGAGATTTAACGTCGAGTGAAATAAACTACTTTGAATGTCTCCCTTCAGAAAGAATCCGTACATTTCATTTAAAAACATGGTTCATTTGCAAAACGTCTTCAAGAGGTCAGCCCCATAATGCAGGACGGATGTTCGATGAGCCGCTCTTTGAATACAGAAGTAGTGAATAGAACTCTAAAAGAACTAAAAGGTTAAGACAACTTTATGAGAGGTGTCATCGTCGTATTTGCCGGTGACTTTAGTTAAACTATTCCAATGGTTCCCTAGCTGAACGCTTGCAGATATACTTCAACCCTGTTTAAAGTCATCTTCTTTTATTAACTCTGTACGATCTCTGTATCTTAAGAACACTTTTAAGAGCCCATGTTTATTCTTTTAAAATTAAAGGTGGTATTCCAATAACTTCATTGCGAAACTTTAATTTGTCTTATTCAATTAAATTTTAAATATATATTCTAAATGTGATTATTATATTGTTATGATTCGCATATTTTATTTTACGTGAATGTAACAATCTGTGTTATACAGTATGATAATTGTATAGCACAGTATGAAAATATACACCATCGTTTATCCTTTTACATCCAAAATATATAATTATTATACCAAAGATTTATGCATTTTCAAAACATTACACTTTCATTAATATAAGAAAAGGACACTTCAATTCAAAAAGAGTTTCTTGATCCTTCAATAAATTTTGAATAAAAATACTGATGTAAGGCATTGTTCGCAATCTTGTCAATGTAAATACTCGTATATACGACATGACAAAAATCAAATAAGTAAATAATGCAAGCATTTGAATTGAATTTTGCAAACACCGTACTGTATCAACTTAGTTGCAGTAAGCTATTAAGTGATTGATTTATATGATTAAAAAAAGGTCGAAAATATTGTTTTTATGGAGTACAGTTTGACCATCGATTACATGGAAAGAATAATACCCGGTTTATAGGCGGAAATGGACGTATCTTTTAGTTTATAGGGTTGTTAATTGGTTTGTTTCAGATGTGAACTTTTGCATCTCTATTATTTAGCCTTAGATTTGTAAAAATGAAAATTTGCTCGCAGCAACATTCTTTTAATCTAAAGTACATTCGATCTCTATTCTGACGGCAAAAGTTAATTGATTTATTTATTCACAACGAAGTTTTGAGCTTACCATTTTGCTTTTACATTTCTGAACGAAATGAAAATATTTTATTTTCTTTTTGTTTTTTCTATGGTAACTATCTTTGTTTCCCCTTACTTTTTTTCTGAGAAAGTAATAAATGAATAAGGCACTATAGTGACATTATAAAACGCGTGTATCAATATCCCATCGCTATTTTCACATCTTCCCTGCTAGATTGAATCAGATGAATCGTCTTTACTTGGCAGATTGCCAGATTACATACAATCCGTGGTCAAACAGTAGGTACTATTTTTTTCAGACGGCATTTAGTATTTATTGAATTTTATTATCATCACTAAAAAGTTTATATGTGCCATACAAAAATATTTGACCGTATTTCCCCGTTCTCGTGATTACTTATTCGTTCTTTTTTTTTTTTTGTCAAATGTTTCATGAAAAAATGTACGGCATTATATCAAATCATAATTTAAAATGCGAAAAAAATATGTTATATCAAATGACCAGCAACCCTCGGTCTGAATGTAGGGGTTAATACCCCCATATTCATCTCGTACCAATAAATTGGCACAGCATTGACCGTGCCGTACATGGAAGAAATCACTAAAAAAATCCGTAAAATAATTAGAAAGCCAAAAATTTTGGGCCCTTCCTGACGTGTTATTTTTGTACGGCAAAAAGTTAAAAATGACTTTTAATTGATTATCTTTAAAATTAACTATATGCCGTACAAAATCTTTTTGCCCTAAAATACCCTTTCCCGATGCGTCACTTCCTGCTTCCGTTGTCGTCGCATGTACCACTCAAAATGTACGGCATTATATCAAATCATATTATTATTTAAAGAAGTTTTAGAATCATAATAAATTATGATGGATTAAATGACCTGCAACCTTCGGTCTGAAGGGAGGGGTTGGCACATCCATATTTTCACCCCGTACCAATTAATTAGTACGGCACTGAAAAAAAATATATATATAGAAAGAAAAAAATATTATATTGCCGTACGTGGTCAAATCACTAAAAAAGACCGTGAAATAATTGGAAAACCAAAAGTTTTGGGCTTTTCCTGACCCATTTTTTTTTTTTTTTTTTTTTGTACGGCAAAAAATTACAAATGAATTTTAATTGATCATCTTTAAAACTAACTATATGCCGTACAAAATCTTTTTATCCTAAAAATTCCTTTCCCGATGTGTTTCTTCCTGCTACCGGTATAGTCACATGTACCACCCAAAATGTACGACGTGGTGCTTGAACTCTTTTTTATGAGCTACACTGCGGTTTACAATAAGATTCCTTGGGGGTCAAATAACCCCCTATTTTTCGGCCTGACTTGTGCACTAAAACTCTTGAGACTGTCATAGAGACTTCCTATAACTCGAACTACCATTGACTCAAACGTTTTTCTTTTGACTTCTAGTTATCGAGAGTTTACTATCCTATTAATCATATGCATGTTAGTCCTAAAAAAATAAAAAGTAACATGCAGTTAAAATTCCAACTATCCGAATCTCCTTCAAAATTTGAAAACAAAAATTAAGGTGATTGCAATTGCTCCGTTCACAAAATAACTTAGTCGATATACGCTATTATCTTTTAATCAGTGAAGGTGGTCAAGTAGCTTACTTTGAGATGCTCAGCAAGCAATGACTTTCATTTACAGTACGGAATGTACATAGTGCGTTCAGTGTACTAAAATGTAAAAAGCACTTGTCCCAAATTTGTAATTTTTTGAATGGGGCTTTGGTTCCAACTTCAATTCTACCTGATTTTCAAATTAATTTGACTTCTAGTCGTGCTTTCCAAGCAATATTCAGCACTTCATACAGTAAACTCCTGATTATCCACGAGCCAATCAGCAATCAGGAACACTTCTTTGCGTAGCAAAAAGCAAACACCAATTGTTGTTTTTTTTTGTCGAAAAATTGTAAATTTTAAATTCTGTAGTTCTTGCTGTACTTTTTTTTGTGATTTCTTCATCGTATATGTACATTTGTTCTGTATCGACGTTAAGTTCTGTTGGGTAAAAATGCAGAACATTTTTACTGTATTGTTCAGGAAGCAGACTGATACATCAGACAGAACAAGATACTTTGCAAATGAAATATGATCAAACAAAGAAAATTATATTTTCAAATGATTAATAAAAAAATATTTCTGATTTACATTAGTTGAGAAATCACTAAGTCGGTTGTCACGGCATTCACCATTCCTTATTTATTGTTGAACGAGATTTTCTCGCTAACAACAAATGATATCAAAGGCTCATTTTTCCACGCTTATCTGAATGAACACCATTGAAAAAAAACTATTTTTATAGGAAAAAATATGTTCTTTCTAATGGTACCAACGAAAAGAAGATGCAAGGTGACAAACTTGAACTACAGGACATTAAAAACAGGCGATTTTTCATGTAATTTTTTAACAGCCCCTATGGATGTCATTATCTTTTAGAAAATCGATATTTACGCTCTGCAACTATAACCCATTTAAAACATGCATATTTAAAATAGAATTAGAACGTTCGAGCATTTGAATCATTTTTGTTTAGAATTTGTGAAATTCTAAAATCCAGGAAAAAGTTTCTCTGCTGCGTTTTGTCAAGACTTTGCATGCGTGCTACACAAAAGTTAATGAACTCAAATTCCCAATAATACTAGAACGTATTGACAACTAACGCAGTTTAAGCTCTTAAAATTTCAGGCTTCCAGTGTTATAAAATATCCTGTAATGTGAGATTAAATATTGCAATTCGTTACGAAGATATAATTTCAAGCTCGTTTTTTTTTATCCTTATTCGAAAGAACTTCATCGAAGAAAAACTTATTTTGAAAGGAACAAAATGGGTTCTTTTTAATGGTATAAACGAAAAGAAGATGCGAGGTCACCAACTTAAGCTATAGCGCTTTTAAAATAGGCTATTTTTCAATTGAACGGATTTGATAGCCACTTTGAATCACAATATATATATTAGAAAATAAATATTAAAGCTTTGCAGCTGTAACCCATTAAAGACAAGCCTCTTTACAATGGAATCACGCAGCACGAGATTATGAATTATTTTTGTTCACATTTTATGAACACCTAAAATCCAGAGAAAAAAAATCCTATCGCGCTTTTTCAAATTCAAGCGCATACTACACAAAATTGAACGAGCTCAAATTCAAAAAAAAAATACTTGAATATACTTACGGTCAAACATACTCTAAGCGGCTAAATTTTCAGGCTTCCAATGTGATAAAACTTTCTGTAAACTCGGTGCAAACTTGGCAATTTGGCACAGAAAGCAAATCCGCAACCTTGGATCACATTTTTCGAAAATCCTAGATCCTCAGGATTTGGATCTAGGAACATGAAATTTTGCATAGGTTAGTTTCAAAGGCATTTCAACACCTCTATGAAATTTCATCCTAATCGGAGATGTTCGAGTGGAGACGATTTTAAAAATTAGATCAGTTGGCGTGAAATGACTCATTCTCAAGAATTTTCTCAATTTAACTTATTAACTAGGGCTTGGTGGGGTAAAGTGGTCGTAAAATCGTAGGTTTTAAACTTAGGTGAATAATAAATACAATAAATTCTTTAAACACTTCAACTTTTTTTGTTGTTATTTTACATTGCATTGTTAAAGAACTCGGTACATTGAATTTTAGGAAAGAAATAACTGATTTAAGTAGTTTTACAACACTTTCTTTTCTTTATGTTTTTATGTCCACTTTACCCCATGGGGTGGGGGAAAGTGGTCATATCATGGGGTAATGTGATCATAATTAAAAATAGATGCAAATAACCCAAACATTAGTACAATTGGGTTTTACTTTTAGAGTTACAATATATGCACGAGTATATACGTGTCGTGTAAACATGACTAAACACATTCATATATGAGTAGATACATGTACAAATCAGATACATGCATGCACGTGCCTACTCAAGTTTACACGTGTACACGAGTATATAAAGTTGTATACGTGATTACCTAAAGGAGTGTTTAAGTGTCTACGCGAGTATATAAACGAACATGATATGTGTGTATCCACTTGTATTTCAAATATATAAGTGCATACCTGAGTATGTACGTGTATAGCAGACGTATACACGCATATATAAGTATGCAATGTACATACATACACATATGAGTACGTAAGAGTTAATTCCTGAATACATCCAGTACATGTTTGTACGTGTCCACTCACGTATATATATATATATATATATATATATATATATATATATATATATATATATATATATATATATATATATATATATATATATATTATTAGCAGTACCCGCACAGCGATGCCCGTGCTAAAAATTTAATGGAAGTCCGTTGAATAAAAAAACTGATGCCCCTCCCCTTCTGATGTGAAATGATCATTTTTCTTTGTATAAAATGCGCACACATCTTTTCAAAAAAAAAAAATATACTATTTAAGTTTGTTTGGAATTTAAAACTTATCGTCAAATCATTAAATTATATTTACATTTGCTTTCAAACTCTATTTAGCGAGTGAAGTGGTTTTTACTGCAATTTAAAATATTTCACCAAATAAACAAAAAAAGACATCAAATAATATCTTTCAAATGTAAAAATAATTCCGCAGCTCTATTGTTTATCTCCAAACTTGCCCATCAACCATGATATCATAATCCATCCGTCTAAAAAAAATATCCCGTGGAACATTCAAAAATCATCGGGGGAAAAAAAGGAAAATGTCGTACATTTCACTCGGATAAAAACAAATCAAAAGTTTCTTTTCTTTCGAAACAAATTACCAAAACAATGAATTACATAAACGGTTGCCTTAAAACAATAATCCTAGATTGAACTGCTCAGCGCCTAACGTGCCTTAAGAGCTGCGTTGCCCGGCTTTGCCCGGTCTACCTTGAGAACAAAAATTGTACCAAGTGACATATATTCAACAATTAATTAAAAGAATAACTAAATAACTTAAAGAATAACTTAAATAAAAGAAAAAAAACACCATGCAAAATTACCCTTCCAAACAATGACGACAGATATTAAAATATTTTTAAGACATTAAAATGCGAAAGATGGATTTTAAAAGCGTAACCATGGAAACATGAAATAAAATAAGTTTAAGATTTGAGAATGGGAAAGATGGAAATAAACGATGGATTCAAAAAGCGTAACCATGGAAACGCGAAAATAAAATGGTTGAAAACCTGAATCAAAATAACGTATTTCGAAATTGATTTAAAAACGCTTGTAACTTTTTTTCCTTCGAAGATAGAAGCTAATTTTTTTCGACCAAAGGTCGAGAGAGATCTGAAGTAAAAAATCTCGCTTTTTCCAATGCTGTCAAAAAGAAAACTGTAGGGCAATTCCTTCACTTTTTATTGATAGATTTAATGAAGAAAGTAGTGCCTAAATTTCAGCTAAGCCAAAAAAAGTTTGAGCTAAAAACGCAAACTACTCCCACCGTAACTAAGTTAGAGCATTGAAATATATTGTTTAGAACGCAGAAAATTCTACCCTTTTCCACGATATATAATATCAATGTGTGCAAGTAATTTTTAACCCCTTGAATAGCCAATAATAGGCAATTTACGTGAAATTTGGACCAAAATTTGAATAAAAAAGAACTTTTTATCGGATGTTTTTCGAATTATAGCCTATGTTACTCAGTAAGAAAGCACCTTTCATATAGTGAAGGAATTTTTCAAATAGGTGCAGTGGTTCCGGAGGTTACCTCGAACATATAAACACACAAAAATTCGCCCTCTCTCTTTATAATCTTAGTATATATATATATATATATATATATATATATATATATATATATATATATATATATATATATATATATATATATATATATATATATATGGAAGCACAAGTATATACGTATGTATAAGCGTATATACGTACATTTACGTGTATGAACCAGTATATGTATGTAAACACGAGTAGGTATATACACTCTTATACATTTATGCCTACAGAATGAAACAAAGCTCTTGGGCAAAAATCTAAAGGGTGTGAGAAAGAAGGATAAGAAGCAAAGAATCATAAGGGACTTATGGTCGCTGACGCACTACATACACGCAAAGCCAGAAACTAATGGATGTGAAACAGGTCGCAAATTGTTGCACAAGGATTATTTTACCCAACATTTTAGTTTTCAAGAAATATTTAGAGCAGTTGTTAAAAGTTGCGACCAGTAGTAGCTCTAATACACACATCGCAACGTAGGCGCAGCAATTGATGAAAGTTTTTCAAAAGTATCGTTATTGCAACAGCTTGCATTGTGATTTATTGCTTTGTGATTGCGACGCATGTATTACAGCTGAAGGTCACGAATTTCATCAATCGCTTTAAACCTTTAAGACCTAAAATATTGTGTAAAATTGTCTTTGAGTAATAAATTTTTGACCTGTTTTGCATCCATCAGTTTCTGGCTTTGTGTGTATGTAGCGTGTCAGCGTTGGGTTTATAACCACATGCTCCTCATATTACTTCTCTCTTGCTTCTTATCCTCTCCTCTAATATCTTTTAATAAGTTTCCTAAGAGTTTAAACTCTTCTGTATACTTGTATATCATATTCTTGAATATAAGTGTCTACTCTAGTAGGTACGCGTATATACGTGTCTACCTGAGTATATAAGTGTTCGTATATATACAAGTAAAATCGAGTATATACATGTATAGTTGACTTTATATCTGTATAGATAAAAAACACTTGCAGTTATCCATATACGTATTTATTGGTGCATTTATGTGAATACGTCTACATACGTGCATACATGAGTATATGCGTATGAATACACATACACTCGTATATTTAGCCGCCTTTACTGTAAAAACAATCATATTAAGTGAAATTAATATTTAATTTTTATCTGCCTCATACTCATTTAGTGACATTAGAAAAACAATAATCGTTTAAGCCTAATATTATGACCACTTTACCCCATCTTACTTAAATTGCTCTAAAAAATTATCCATGATACATTCAGCTAACTGTTAATGAGTAAGAGTTCTTGAGACACGTAGGAAGCTTCCCGTGCAGTCAATCTGTTCATAATTCTAACAAACAAAATTTCCCAAGGAAGTTAAAAAAGATATTTGGGTTTTGAAATTTTTCATATGCGCACAAAGTATTATTTTTTTTATCAAAAAAATATTGCCAGCTGTGAAATTTTGTGTTTAAAATGTAGTTTCTAACAGCCCTATAAAAAAATAAAATTTTCACTCTCATTCGAACATTTATTTTCAAGCTATAACCATTTATTTGATGTATGACCATTTTACCCCATTGACAACTTTCCCTACCCAGACCCTATCTCCTTATATTTTCAATGTATATTTCTTTTGGTATGATACAGAACCAAAATCAATCTATGAATGTAAAAAATTTACTTCAAAATCACGAAATAACTGTTAGAATATCATTAAACAAAAGTAGCGGAAAGATTGCAAAATGATGTTTTCATTACTAGATGGTGAGGTTAATTGCAGTTTTGTGCACAATGTTTTTCATTTTTTATTTCCCTAATTACTCACTTTCTCTTTTGTGAAAGTCAATTTCGAGTGTAATTTCAAATGTATTTGTTCTACGAATAATTAAGTCCCACCATCAATTGCAGTAATACTTTATGATATATTTTTGAAATATTTGTCTCAACTGTACTGAATTTTGGAAAAAAAAAACTTTTCTTGTTAGTAAACAAATTGTAGTTTGCTGCCAAAGGTATTGGCTTGTTGTCACGTTTCGCTTTCTTCTTGGCAAAAAAATTTAGACATTACATAGTGCCATGAAAATTTGCATAGAGGTTAAGCATAATCATTTGAAATATATTTTCAGATATGAACATAATTGTAATTGTAAAGAATTTTGAAAAGAACGTGAAAACGAATGAGAGAAACTAACAATATTAAATTTGGTCAAGTTTATCCTAAATTTCAAAACAAATGGCTATTAATAAAAATGAAGCACAAACCTCTCATGCTCAAGTGATAATGGTAATATAGGAAAAGTATCGTGGCACGGAAAAAAAAATTACAACTAACTGCAAATCTAAAAAAAATATATATATAATAAAAACACACATACACACAAAAAAAAGAAAAACATACACAAACGTGCACACACAAAAGTTTTTTTTTTTTTTTTTTTTTTTCAAAAATAACACGCAAGTTATTTGAAAATGAAGGACTTCTAGACAATTAGCTGAGGCGTATCGCGTATTGTTAACCGACCTGCGTGAATTCAGAATGAGTATTCGGAGTTTTTGGATAGTTCAGCGCTAAACGAAACAAGCTATGCAAAATCTATGTTTAGAGACAATTCAATAGATGCATTACGTTTTCAACCATTATTGATTTTTATTATGTCATTTGTTCCTTCCTTTTAAAATTTGTTCACAAAGCGTTTTCATAAATAACACAATTTTTCTACAGAGTTATTAAATAAAGGCAACAAAAAAAAGTTTTCATGCATTTTTTGAGAAATTGCAAATACCGGTATTAAAACCGGTATTCCGGTATCACGTTTTAAAATTACCGAATACGGGTATTGAATTTTTGGTCCGGTGTTGCAATCCCTAAATAGAATGTTAACCCTTACTTTAAGATTATTGAGTGCGATAACATTAATAAAAAACAATTTGAATAAATTTTGTATTGTAGTACCGTATTGTAACTTTCTTTCAATGTTTTTCAAGAATAAGTTTGTTTACTAATTATCTAATATTTAAATGTAATTACTATTCGGTTGCAGAGTATTGAAGTGTTCGGCCGAAATAAATACTATTCGGTTTGTCTGCCAAATATGCAGTATACCAAATATCACTTAAATATTCGGTGCAGCTCAAAAGCATTTTTAAACAATTCAAAATCAGTTTTAAATTTGAAGTTTAACATGTGCTGTGAGCTCAGTTTTAATAAACATGAGTAAAATCATTGAAAAGATGTTGCCATATATGTTGCCATTTTTTCTCGACTGTAAAAATTAAATTCTTGCTGAGGTTTTTGGAGATCCGTGTGTTAAAAAAAGTTCAGAAATGCTGTATTATACTGTATATATCTTCTTATAAAGTACTATTTTAGTCAAAAAACTTAATGCTTTGCTTTTATATTTCTAGGTACTTTAGCAATATGAACTCAGGCCGAGGGTCAAAAAAAAGACCGAAAAAGGAAAGAAGTCAATAATCGACCTAAATGTAAAAAATTGTCAAATTGCATCCATGATTCGATATGTGTATGTGCAAATAAAAGTTAAATATGAATTTCAAAATTTTGTCTCTGTTGTTATTAGAAGTTAACAGATATTATTGTTATATATATATATATATATATATATATACAGTAAAACTTCTGTAAGTTGACCACTTGCGGTAAACTACTTTAGTGGTCGAATTTAAGATTGTCAAGCCTGTTAAAGTTGACCTATAGCTCACATGCCGAACGCGATAACCACTGAGCTATTCCGACTTCGAAAACCGGGGACTTAAACATGAAAATAAAAAAAAAATTATCATAATCATATACGTGATTTTATTGCAATACAATCAAAAGGCCACATAATTAAATCAGACGAGAACTTTCTTACGTACGTCAAGTATTAATGTCGAAGAAATCCGCATTAAAATTATTAGGTAGAACCAGAATTGAATACCTCATCCAAATCGATGTTTCTCTTTGCAGAAAAGAAATGTTAACAAAATTTTGATTGCTAAAAAAAAAAATATATATATATATATATATATATATAAATATCTTCTCCAGTTAATCGTGTGATAAATACTGAAAGCATCGGTGCTTTCCTCCGGGATCGAACCTGAGATCCTTCGGTTACAAGTCTGGCGCCTTACCGACTGAGCCATCACGGCTTCGTCAGCCGACGTATTAAATATCATAAATACAAAAAAATGCTCGTCGTTTGTTATTGATTTGACTTTAATAAAATCCGCATTAAAATTATTAGGTAGAACCAGAATCTAATACTTCATCGAAATCGATGTTTCTATTTGCAGAAAAGAAATGTTTAAAAAAAATTTTGTTTGCTAAAAAAAATTATAAGTATCTTTTCTAGTTAAAGGAAAAACCGGCTGAGTAATGCTGAAAGCATCGATGCTTTCCTCCTTTGTCGAACCCGAAACCTCTCGGTTACAGGTCTGGCGCCTTACCGACTGAGCCATCACGGCTTCGTCAGGCGTCGTATTAAATATCATAAATACAAAAAAATGATCGTCGCTTCTTATTGATTTAACTTGAATGAAATCCGCAATATAATTATTAGGTAGAACCAGAATGTAATACTTCAGCCAAATCGATGTTTCTCTTTGCAGAAAAGAAATGTTTAAAAAAAATTTTGTTTGCTAAAAAAATTATAAATATCTTTTCTAGTTAAAGGAAAAACCGGCTGAGTAAGTCTGAAAGCATCGATGCTTTCCTCCGGGATCGAACCCGAGACCTTTTGGGTATAGTTCTTGCGCCTTACCCTCTGAGCCATCCCGGCTTCGAAGAGGGTGTATTAATTATCATAAATACAAAAAAATGCTCCTCGCTTGTTCTTGATTTGACTTTAATGAAATCCGCATTAAAGTTATTAGGTAGAACTAGAATCTAATACCTCATCCAAACCGGTGTTTCTCTTTAGAGAAAAGAAATGTTTAAAAAAGTTTACATGTTAAAAAGAAAAATTATAACTATCTCTTCTAGTTAACCGGCTGATAAATGCTGAAAGCATCGATGCTTTCCTCCGGGATCGAACTCGATACCTTTTGGGTACAGGTCTGGCGCCTTACCGACTGAGCCATCACGGCTTCGGCAGCCGTTGTATTAAATATCATAAGTACAAAAAAAATCTCCTCGCTTGTTATTGATTTAACTTTAATGAAATCCGCATTAAAATTATTCAGTAGAACCATAATCAAATACTTCATCGAAATCGATGTTTCTCTTAGCAGAAAAGAAATGTTTAAAAAATTTTGATTGCTAAAAAAATATATATACTCTCTAGTTACCAATGCGATAAATGCTGAAAGCATCGATGCTTTCCTCCTTTGTCGAACCCGAAACCTCTCGGTTACAGGTCTGGCGCCTTACCGACTGAGCCATCACGGCTTCGTCAGACATCGTATTAAATATCATAAATACAAAAAAATGATCGTCGCTTCTTATTGATTTAACTTGTATGAAATCCGCAATATAATTATTAGGTAGAACCAGAATGTAATACTTCAGCCAAATCGATGTTTCTCTTTGCAGAAAAGAAATGTTAAAAAAAAATTTTGTTTGCTAAAAAAAATTATAAGTATCTTTTCTAGTTAAAGGAAAAACCGGCTGAGTAATGCTGAAAGCATCGATGCTTTCCTCCGGGATCGAACCCGATATCTTTCGGGTACAGTTCTGGCGCCTTACCCACTGAGCCATCCCGGCTTCGAAGAGGCTGTATTAATTATCATAAATACAAAAAAAAGCTCCTCGCTTGTTCTTGATTTGACTTTAATGAAATCCGCATTAAAGTTATTAGGTAGAACCAGAATCTAATACCTCATCCAAACCGATGTTTCTCTTTGGAGAAAAGAAATGTTTAAAAAATTTTACATGCAAAAAAGAAAAATTATAAATATCTTTTCTAGTTAACCGGCTGATAAATGCTGAAAGCATCGATGCTTTCCTCCGGGATCGAACCCAATACCTTTTGGGTACAGGTCTGGCGCCTTACCGACTGAGCCATCACGGCTTCGTCAGCCGGTGTATTAAAACCGTTTACCCGCCAATGTTCCAAAAATGGAACATCATATTTAAGTGAAAATTTTCCCAAGAAATAACGTTAAATTAAACAAGTTTTTTTTAACACAGTTTAGTCTTATTTCAAAGTATTTTTTGATTTCCTGCTTGATTGTTTATATGTTTTCAATTATTTATTGCAATTTTTCAAAGATGAGTGTGTTTTTAGCTTTTTGCAACTTTTTCTTATAAAATTTACCAAAAATTGGTTTTTTCAGAAAATGTGATGATATTTATTATAGTTGTGAAAAATACTTCAATGTATGATTTTAAAATGCTTGTAGAAATGTACAATGATATTTCCGAAAGGTGTACCCCTTCAAAATAGCATGTTCCAATTTTGGAACATTGGCGCTTTTAGGGAGTCAAATTTCCAAGAAGTAAATCGTTCGATTTCCAAGGGGAAATTTCATTTTTCGTAATATATGTTTCTTTTTTTTTCTCATTTTGAATGTACTCTGATGTAGATGTTGGCAAAACCAAGTAAGTTTATATTTTGAAAGGATATGATGTTTCGTTTCGTTAGCAAAGAAAATAATAACAGTCTTCTGTTTGACGGACTATATGGCTCCGAATCCACACCTGCTCGGACAGCTGCATTGTCACGTAATAATGAAAAATAATATTAGTGAGAGTTTTATTCTTCATATTTTAAATGCAGTTCAATAATTCGCTAGCTTTGTTTTCGGGCGAAACGAAATTCTGTTTGACGTATACCAACTGTTCATAAATGTTAAAAAAAGTCTACAAGATTTCTTACTGTAGAACAAGCTGTGGCTTATTTAGAGACATTGTCAGATTCGGATTTGTCAGATGTAGATATATGCCAATTACCCCCTGATGAACTAGGCAATATCACTGAGGAAGAATAGATGTTGACAGAGATGAAATCCTACAATTTTTTGGTTTGTTGCTATTGAGTGGGTACCATTCTGTTCCTTCTGAAGATATGTATTGGAGCAGTGCAGAAGATACATCTGTGCCAATTGTACTAACAGTTATGCCTCAAAATTGTTTTCGAAAAATAAAAAACTTTCATTTGATGGACAACCATGAATTAAAACAAAATGACAAACTAAGAAAAGTTTTCCTTATTTACGAAGAATTGTGTAAAAACCCTCAACAATTTGGTGTATTTCATGAAAAATTAAGCATAGATGAATCTATGGTTCCCTACTACGGTCGGCACTCATGTAAAATGTTTATTAGATGAAAACCAATAAGATTCGGTTTCAAAATTTGGATGATGTGCTCTTCAAGTGGATACCCATATTCCATGGAGATTTATTCAGGCAAAAAAGAAGGATCCCCTGATGTGCAATTAGGATCCAGAGTTATAAATGATCTATTATCAGTTTTGACTGACACGTCTAAGCATGAAGTATACTTTGATAACTTTTTTACATCATATGACTTAATTTCTCAGCTATCAAAAAAAAGTGTACGAGCAACAGGAACAATTCGTGAAAACCGAACTGGCCATTGTCCACGGAAATCCAAAAAAGCCCTTTCTAAAGAAGATCGCAGAAATTTTGACTATCGATCTGATGGATCAGTGTACATGTGCAGCTGGAAAGATAATGCAGTGGTTACAGTAGCATCTAATTGTTATACACATGAGACACTTGCATCTGTAAAATGTTACTCAAATGCGCAGAAATGCAAGATAGATGTGCCACAACCTCATCTTATCAAGAGATACAATGAAGGAATGGGGTGTGTGGACGTGTTGGATAAACATTTAGGGAGCTACAGACCTCATTTGAGGAGTAAAAAATGGTGGTGGAATCTTTTTAGTAATGCGCTGAATATTTCAGTTGTAGCTAGTTGGTTACTTCATTGTGATTTACACGAAGTCAAGATGAAGCATTTAGAGTTCTGAAGAGAAATAACAACTCACCTCCTAAGAAGAAAAGTACGAGTGGAAAGTCCTCCAGGGCCTCGTTGTCATTTACATAAACGGTCAAGAATGTCTGACGGACATTATATTGTATCTGCATCCCAAGGACGTTGCGCGGTGTGCAAAAAAAATACGACTAAGAAATGTTTCCATTGCGAAAAACGACTTCACCAGCAACGCTTCCTTTCATATGATGGGCATTAGATATTTCAGTATTGGATTTTCTGAATACTGATATGTACACAAATGCAATTTAAAATATTATTTTTTCCGCAATGAAGTATGCTAAGATAAAAACCGCATTCAAAACCTCTTAGTTTAAAAAAGTTCTCTGAAAAAAAAAACTTCATGCAAAACGCCAATGTTCCAAAAATGGAACACACTGAAAATCATAGTAAAAATTTTTTTTCTGGAAATTTTATTTTATTTCTGTATTTACTAGACATAAATAGACATAATTTCAAAAAATTACTCAAATTTGATCATCCGTCAATAGTTCGGCGGTTAAACGGTTTTAAATATCATAAGTACAAAAAAATTCTCCTCGCTTGTTATTGATTTAACTTTAATGAAATCCGCAATAAAATAATTAGGTAGATCCAGAATCTAATACCTCATCCAAGTCGATGTTTCTTGTTGCAGAAAAAAGAAGTTTAAAACATTTGATTGCTAAAAAAAATATTGTTTATAATTATCCGGCTGAGAAATGCTGAAAGCAACGATGCTTTTCCCCGGGATCGAACCCGAAACCTTTCGGTTACAGTTCTGGCGCCTTACCGACTGAGCCAACACTGCTTCGTCAGACGTCGTATTAAATATCATAAATACAAAAAAAAATGCTCGTCGCTTGTTATTGATTTGACTTTAATGAAATCCGCATTAAAATTATTAGGTAGAACCAGAATGTAATACTTCATCGAAATCGATGTTTCTATTAGCAGAAAAGAAATGTTTAAAAAATTTTGATTGCTAAAATATATATATATATATCCTCTCTAGTTAACAATGTGATAAATGCTGAAAGCATCGATGCGTTCCTCCGGGATCGAATCCGAAACCTTTCGGTTATAGGTCTGGCGCCTTACCGAATGAGCCATCCCGGCTTCAAAGAGGCCGTATTAATTATTATAAATACAAAAAAATGCTCCTCGCTTGTTCATGATTTAACTTTAATGAAATCCGCATTAAAATTATTAGGTAGAACCAGAACCTAACACCTCATCCAAATCGATGTTTCTCTTTGCAGAAAAGAAATGTTTAAAAAATTTTGTTTGCTAAAAAAAAATAATATTTTCTCTAGTTATCCGTCTGATAAATGCTGAAAGCATCGATTCTTTCCTCCGGGATCGAACCCGAAACCTTTCGGTTACAGGACTGGCGCCTTACCGACTGAGCCATCACGGCTTCGTCAGCCGTTGTATTAAATATCATAAGTACAAAAAAATTCTCCTCGCTTGTTATTGATTTAACTTTAATGAAATCCGCATTAAAATTATTAGGTAGATCCAGAATCTAATACCTCATCCAAGTCGATGTTTCTTCATGCAGAAAAAAATGTTTAAAAACATTTGATTGCTAAAAAATATTTTTTATAGTTAACCGGCTGAGAAATGCTGAAAGCATCGATGTTTTTCCACGGGATCGAACCCGATACCTTTTGGTTACAGGTCTGTCGCCTTGCCGACTGAGCAATCACGGCTTCGTCAGTCCACGTATTAAATATCATAAGTACAAAAAAATTCTCCTCGCTTGTTATTGATTTAACTTTAATGAAATCCGTATTAAAATTATTAGGTAGATCCAGAATCTAATACCTCATCCAAGTCGATGTTTCTTGATGCAGAAAAAAATGTTTAAAAACATTTAATTGCTAAAAAATATTTTTTATAGTTAACCGGCTGAGAAATGCTGAAAGCATCGATGCTTTTCCCCGGGATCGAAGCCGATACCTTTTGGGTACAGGTCTGGTGCCTTACCGACTGAGCCATCACGGCTTCGTCAGCCGTTGTATTAAATATCATAAGTACAAAAAAATTCTCCTCGCTTGTTATTGATTTAACTTTAATGAAATCCGCATTAAAATTATTAGGTAGATCCAGAATCTAATACCTCATCCAAGTCGATGTTTCTTCATGCAGAAAAAAATGTTTAAAAACATTTGATTGCTAAAAAATATATTTTATAGTTAACCGGCTGAGAAATGCTGAAAGCATCGATGTTTTTCCACGGGATCGAACCCGATACCTCTTGGGTACAGGTCTGGCGCCTTACTGACTGAGCAATCACGGCTTCGTCAGTCCACGTATTAAATATCATAAATACAAAAAAAAAATGCTCCTTGCTTATTATTGATTTGACTTTAATGAAATCCGCATTAAAATTATTAGGTAGAACCAGAATGTAATACTTCATCGAAATCGATGTTTCTATTAGCAGAAAAGAAATGTTTAAAAAATTTTGATTGCTAAAATATATATATATATATATCCTCTCTAGTTAACAATGTGATAAATGCTGAAAGCATCGATGCGTTCCTCCGGGATCGAATCCGAAACCTTTCGGTTATAGGTCTGGCGCCTTACCGACTGAGCCATCCCGGCTTCAAAGAGGCCGTATTAATTATTATAAATACAAAAAAATTCTCCTCGCTTGTTCTTGATTTAACTTTAATGAAATCCGCATTAAAATTAATAGGTAGAACCAGAACCTAACACCTCATCCAAATCGATGTTTCTCTTTGCAGAAAAGAAATGTTTAAAAAATTTTGTTTGCTAAAAAAAATAATAATTTCGCTAGTTAACCGTCTGATAAATGCTGAAAGCATCGATTCTTTCCTCCGGGATCGAAGCCGAAACCTTTCGGTTACAGGACTGGCGCCTTACCGACTGAGCCATCACGGCTTCCTCGAGCGCCGTGTTAAATATCATAAATACAAAAAAAAATGCTCCTCGCTTGTTATTGATTTAACTTTAATGAAATCCGCATTAAAATTATTAGGTAGAACCAGAACTTAATACCTCATCCAAACCGATGTTTCTCTTTGGAGAAAAGAAATGTTTAAAAAATTTTACATGCTAAAAAGAAAAATTATAAATATCTTTTCTAGTTAACTGGCTGATAAATGCTGAAAGCATCGATGCTTTCCTCCAGGATCGAACCCAAAACCTTTCCGTTACAGGTCTAGCGCCTTACCGACTGAGCCATCAAGGCTTCGTCAGACGTCGTATTAAATATCATAAATACAAAAAATATGCTCGTCGCTCGTTATTGATTTAACTTTAATGAATACCGCATTAAAATTATTAGATAGAACTAGAATTTAATACCTCATCCAAATCGATGTTTCTTGTGGCAGAAAAAAAATGTTTCAAAAATTTTGATTGCTAAAAATATATATATATATCCTCTCTACTTAACAATGTGAGAAATGCTGAAAGCATCGATGCTTTCCTCCGGGATCGAACCCGAAACCTTTCGGTTACAGGTCTGGCGCCTTACCGACTGAGCCATCACGGCTTCCTCAGCCGTTGTATTAAATATCATAAGTACAAAAAAAATTCTCCTCGCTTGTTATTGATTTAACTTTAATGAAATCCGCATTAAAATTATTAGGTAGATCCAGAATCTAATACCTCATCCAAGTCGATGTTTCTTCATGCAGAAAAAAATGTTTAAAAACATTTGATTGCTAAAAAATATTTTTTATAGTTAACCGGCTGAGAAATGCTGAAAGAATCGATGTTTTTCCCCGGGATCGAACCCGATACCTTTTGGGTACAGGTCTGGCGCCTTACCGACTGAGCAATCACGGCTTCGTCAGTCCACGTATTAAATATCATAAATACAAAAAAAAAATGCTCCTTGCTTGTTATTGATTTGACTTTAATGAAATCCGCATTAAAATTATTAGGTAGAACCAGAACCTAACACCTCATCCAAATCGAAGTTTCTCTTTGCAGAAAAGAAATGTTTAAAAAATTTTGTTTGCAAAAAAAAATAATATTTTCTCTAGTTAACCGTCTGATAAAAGCTGAAAGCATCGATTCTTTCTCCGGGATCGAACCCGAAACCTTTCAGTTACAGGACTGGCGCCTTACCGACTGAGCCATCACGGCTTCCTCGAGCACCGTGTTAAGTATCATAAATACAAAAAAATGCTCCTCGCTTGTTATTGATTTAACTTTAATGAAATCCGTATTAAAATTATTAGGTAGAACCAGAATTTAATACCTCATCCAAACCGATGTTTCTCTTTGGAGAAAAGAAATGTTTAAAAAATTTTACATGCTAAAAAGCAAAATTATAAATATCTTTTCTAGTTAACTAGATGATAAATGCTGAAAGCATCGATGCTTTCCTCCAGGATCGAACCCAAAACCTTTCGGGTACAGGTCTGGCGCCTTACCGACTGAGCCATCAAGGCTTCGTCAGACGTCGTATTAAATATCATAAATACAAAAAATATGCTCGTCGCTCGTTATTGATTTAACTTTAATGAATACCGCATTAAAATTATTAGATAGAACTAGAATTTAATACCTCATCCAAATCGATGTTTCTCGTGGCAGAAAAAAAATGTATAAAAAATTTTGATTGCTAAAAATTTATATATATCCTACCTACTTAACAATGTGAGAAATGCTGAAAGCATCGATGCTTTCTTCCGGGATCGAACCCGAAACCTTTCGGTTTATAGATCTGGCGCCTTACCGACTGAGCCATCACGGCTTCGTCAACCGTTGTATTAAATATCATAAGTACAAAAAAATTCTCCTCGCTTGTTATTGATTTAACTTTAATGAAATCCGCATTAAAATTATTAGGTAGATCCAGAATCTAATACCTCATCCAAGTCGATGTTTCTTGATGCAGAAAAAAATGTTTAAAAACATTTGATTGCTAAAAAATATTTTTTATAGTTAACCGGCTGAGAAATGCTGAAAGAATCGATGTTTTTCCCCGGGATCGAACCCGATACCATTTGGGTACAGGTCTGGCGCCTTACTGACTGAGCAATCACGGCTTCGTCAGTCCAGGTATTAAATATCATAAATACAAAAAAAATGCTCCTTGCTTGTTATTGATTTGACATGAATGAAATCCGCATTAAAATTATTAGGTAGAACCAGAATGTAATACTTCATCGAAATCGATGTTTCTATTAGCAGAAAAGAAATGTTTAAAAAATTTTGATTGCTAAAATATATATATATCCTCTCTAGTTAACAATGTGATAAATGCTGAAAGCATCGATTCTTTCCTCCGGGATCGAACCCGAAACCTTTCGGTTACAGGACTGGCGCCTTACCGACTGAGCCATCACGGCTTCCTCGAGCGCTGTGTTAAATATCATAAATACAAAAAAATGCTCCTCGCTTGTTATTGATTTAACTTTAATGAAATCCGCATTAAAATTATTAGGTAGAACCAGAATTTAATACCTCATCCAAACCGATGTTTCTCTTTGGAGAAAAGAAATGTTTAAAAAATTTTACATGCTAAAAAGAAAAAGTATAAATATCTTTTCTAGTTAACTGGCTGATAAATCGTGAAAACATCGATGCTTTCCTCCAGGATCGAACCCAAAACCTTTCGGTTACAGATCTGGCGCCTTACCGACTGAGCCATCAAGGCTTCGTCAGACGTCGTATTAAATATCATAAATACAAAAAAAAAAAATGCTCGTCGCTCGTTATTGATTTAACTTTAATGAATACCGCATTAAAATTATTAGATAGAACTAGAATTTAATACCTCATCCAAATCGATGTTTCTCGTGGCAGAAAAAAAATGTTTAAAAAATTTTGATTGCTAAAAATATATATATATCCTCTCTACTTACCAATGTGAGAAATGCTGAAAGCATCGATGCTTTCATCCGGGATCGAACCCGAAACCTTTCGGTTACAGATCTGGCGCCTTACCGACTGAGCCATCACGGCATCGTCAGCTTTTGTATTAAATATCATAAGTACAAAAAAATTCTCCTCGCTTGTTATTTATTTAACTTTAATGAAATCCGTATTAAAATTATTAGGTAGATCCAGAATCTAATACCTCATCCAAGTCGATGTTTCTTCATGCAGAAAAAAATGTTTAAAAACATTTGATTGCTAAAAAATATTTTTTATAGTTAACCGGCTGAGAAATGCTGAAAGCATCTATGCTTTTCCCCGGGATCGAAGCCGACACCTTTTGGGTACAGGTCTGGCGCCTTACCCACTGAGCAATCACGGCTTCGTCAGTCCACGTATTAAATATCATAAATACAAAAAAAAAATGCTCCTTGCTTGTTATTGATTTGACTTTAATGAAATCCGCATTAAAATTATTAGGTAGAACCAGAATGTAATACTTCATCGAAATCGATGTTTCTATTAGCAGAAAAGAAATGTTTAAAAAATTTTGATTGCTAATATATATATATATATATATATATATATATATCCTCTCTAGTTAACAATGTGATAAATGCTGAAAGCATCGATGCTTTCATCCGGGATCGAACCCGAAACCTTTCGGTTACAGATCTGGCGCCTTACCGACTGAGCCATCACGGCTTCGTCAGCCTTTGTATTAAATATCATAAGTACAAAAAAATTCTCCTCGCTTGTTATTTATTTAACTTTAATGAAATCCGCATTAAAATTATTAGGTAGATCCAGAATCTAATACCTCATCAAAGTCGATGTTTCTTCATGCAGAAAAAAATGTTTAAAAACATTTGATTGCTAAAAAATATTTTTTATAGTTAACCGGCTGAGAAATGCTGAAAGCATCGATGCTTTTCCCCGGGATCGAAGCCGACACCTTTTGGGTACAGGTCTGGCGCCTTACCCACTGAGCAATCACGGCTTCGTCAGTCCACGTATTAAATATCATAAATACAAAAAAAATGCTCCTTGCTTGTTATTGATTTGACATGAATGAAATCCGCATTAAAATTATTAGGTAGAACCAGAATGTAATACTTCATCGAAATCGATGTTTCTATTAGCAGAAAAGAAATGTTTAAAAAATTTTGATTGCTAAAATATATATATATCCTCTCTAGTTAACAATGTGATAAATGCTGAAAGCATCGATTCTTTCCTCCGGGATCGAACCCGAAACCTTTCGGTTACAGGACTGGCGCCTTACCGACTGAGCCATCACGGCTTCCTCGAGCGCTGTGTTAAATATCATAAATACAAAAAAATGCTCCTCGCTTGTTATTGATTTAACTTTAATGAAATCCGCATTAAAATTATTAGGTAGAACCAGAATTTAATACCTCATCCAAACCGATGTTTCTCTTTAGAGAAAAGAAATGTTTAAAAAATTTTACATGCTAAAAAGAAAAATTATAAATATCTTTTCTAGTTAACTGGCTGATAAATGCTGAAAACATCGATGCTTTCCTCCAGGATCGAACCCAAAACCTTTCGGTTACAGATCTGGCGCCTTACCGACTGAGCCATCAAGGCTTCGTCAGACGTCGTATTAAATATCATAAATACAAAAAAAATGCTCGTCGCTCGTTATTGATTTAACTTTAATGAATACCGCATTAAAATTATTAGATAGAACTAGAATTTAATACCTCATCCAAATCGATGTTTCTCGTGGCAGAAAAAAAATGTTTAAAAAATTTTGATTGCTAAAAATATATATATATCCTCTCTACTTACCAATGTGAGAAATGCTGAAAGCATCGATGCTTTCATCCGGGATCGAACCCGAAACCTTTCGGTTACAGATCTGGCGCCTTACCGACTGAGCCATCACGGCTTCGTCAGCCTTTGTATTAAATATCATAAGTACAAAAAAATTCTCCTCGCTTGTTATTTATTTAACTTTAATGAAATCCGCATTAAAATTATTAGGTAGATCCAGAATCTAATACCTCATCCAAGTCGATGTTTCTTCATGCAGAAAAAAATGTTTAAAAATATTTGATTGCTAAAAAATATTTTTTATAGTTAACCGGCTGAGAAATGCTGAAAGCATCGATGCTTTTCCCCGGGATCGAAGCCGACACCTTTTGGGTACAGGTCTGGCGCCTTACCCACTGAGCAATCACGGCTTCTTCAGTCCACGTATTAAATATCATAAATACAAAAAAAAAATGCTCCTTGCTTGTTATTGATTTGACTTTAATGAAATCCGCATTAAAATTATTAGGTAGAACCAGAATGTAATACTTCATCGAAATCGATGTTTCTATTAGCAGAAAAGAAATGTTTAAAAAATTTTGATTGCTAATATATATATATATATATATATATCCTCTCTAGTTAACAATGTGATAAATGCTGAAAGCATCGATGCTTTCATCCGGGATCGAACCCGATACCTTTCGGTTACAGGTCTGGCGCCTTACCGACTGAGCCATCACGGCTTCGTCAGCCTTTGTATTAAATATCATAAGTACAAAAAAATTCTCCTCGCTTGTTATTTATTTAACTTTAATGAAATCCGCATTAAAATTATTAGGTAGATCCAGAATCTAATACCTCATCAAAGTCGATGTTTCTTCATGCAGAAAAAAATGTTTAAAAACATTTGATTGCTAAAAAATATTTTTTATAGTTAACCGGCTGAGAAATGCTGAAAGCATCGATGCTTTTCCCCGGGATCGAAGCCGACACCTTTTGGGTACAGGTCTGGCGCCTTACCCACTGAGCAATCACGGCTTCGTCAGTCCACGTATTAAATATCATAAATACAAAAAAAATGCTCCTTGCTTGTTATTGATTTGACATGAATGAAATCCGCATTAAAATTATTAGGTAGAACCAGAATGTAATACTTCATCGAAATCGATGTTTCTATTAGCAGAAAAGAAATGTTTAAAAAATTTTGATTGCTAAAATATATATATATCCTCTCTAGTTAACAATGTGATAAATGCTGAAAGCATCGATTCTTTCCTCCGGGATCGAACCCGAAACCTTTCGGTTACAGGACTGGCGCCTTACCGACTGAGCCATCACGGCTTCCTCGAGCGCTGTGTTAAATATCATAAATACAAAAAAATGCTCCTCGCTTGTTATTGATTTAACTTTAATGAAATTCGCATTAAAATTATTAGGTAGAACCAGAATTTTATACCTCATCCAAACCGATGTTTCTCTTTGGAGAAAAGAAATGTTTAAAAAATTTTACATGCTAAAAAGAAAAATTATAAATATCTTTTCTAGTTAACTGGCTGATAAATCGTGAAAACATCGATGCTTTCCTCCAGGATCGAACCCAAAACCTTTCGGTTACAGATCTGGCGCCTTACCGACTGAGCCATCAAGGCTTCGTCAGACGTCGTATTAAATATCATAAATACAAAAAAAATGCTCGTCGCTCGTTATTAATTTAACTTTAATGAAATCCGCTTTAAAATTATTAGGTAGAACCAGAATTTAATACCTCATCCAAACCGATGTTTCTCTTTGGAGAAAAGAAATGTTTAAAAAATTTTACATGCTAAAAAGAAAAATTATAAATATCTTTTCTAGTTAACTGGCTGATAAATCGTGAAAACATCGATGCTTTCCTCCAGGATCGAACCCAAAACCTTTCGGTTACAGATCTGGCGCCTTACCGACTGAGCCATCAAGGCTTCGTCAGACGTCGTATTAAATATCATAAATACAAAAAAAATGCTCGTCGCTCGTTATTGATTTAACTTTAATGAATACCGCATTAAAATTATTAGATAGAACTAGAATTTAATACCTCATCCAAATCGATGTTTCTCGTGGCAGAAAAAAAATGTTTAAAAAATTTTGATTGCTAAAAATATATATATATCCTCTCTACTTAACAATGTGAGAAATGCTGAAAGCATCGATGCTTTCCTCCGGGATCGAACCCGAAAACTTTCGGTTACAGATCTGGCGCATTACCGACTGAGCCATCACGGCTTCGTCAGCCTTTGTATTAAATATCATAAGTACAAAAAAATTCTCCTCGCTTGTTATTTATTTAACTTTAATGAAATCCGCATTAAAATTATTAGGTAGATCCAGAATCTAATACCTCATCCAAGTCGATGTTTCTTCATGCAGAAAAAAATGTTTAAAAACATTTGATTGCTAAAAAATATTTTTTATAGTTAACCGGCTGAGAAATGCTGAAAGCATCGATGCTTTTCCCCGGGATCGAAGCCGACACCTTTTGGGTACATGTCTGGCGCCTTACCCACTGAGCAATCACGGCTTCGTCAGTCCACGTATTAAATATCATAAATACAAAAAAAAAATGCTCCTTGCTTGTTATTGATTTGACTTTAATGAAATCCGCATTAAAATTATTAGGTAGAACCAGAATGTAATACTTCATCGAAATCGATGTTTCTATTAGCAGAAAAGAAATGTTTAAAAAATTTTGATTGCTAAAAAATATATATATATATATATCCTCTCTAGTTAACAATGTGATAAATGCTGAAAGCATCGATGCTTTCCTCCGGGATCGAATCCGAAACCTTTCGGTTATAGGTCTGGCGCCTTACCGACTGAGCCATCCCGGCTTCAAAGAGGACGTATTAATTATTATAAATACAAAAAAATGCTCCTCGCTTGTTCTTGATTTAACTTTAATGAAATCCGCATTAAAATTATTAGGTAGAACCAGAACCTAACACCTCATCCAAATCGAAGTTTCTCTTTGCAGAAAAGAAATGTTTAAAAAATTTTGTATGCAAAAAAAAAAATAATATTTTCTCTAGTTAACCGTCTGATAAATGCTGAAAGCATCGATTCTTTCTCCGGGATCGAACCCGAACCCTTTCAGTTACAGGACTGGCGCCTTACCGACTGAGCCATCACGGCTTCCTCGAGCGCCGTGTTAACTATCATAAATACAAAAAAATGCTCCTCGCTTGTTATTGATTTAACTTTAATGAAATCCGTATTAAAATTATTAGGTAGAACCAGAATTTAATACCTCATTCAAACCGATGTTTCTCTTTGGAGAAAAGAAATGTTTAAAAAATTTTACATGCTAAAAAGAAAAATTATAAATATCTTTTCTAGTTAACTGGCTGATAAATGCTGAAAACATCGATGCTTTCCTCCAGGATCGAACCCAAAACCTTTCGGTTACAGATCTGGCGCCTTACCGACTGAGCCATCAAGGCTTCGTCAGACGTCGTATTAAATATCATAAATACAAAAAAAATGCTCGTCGCTCGTTATTGATTTAACTTTAATGAATACCGCATTAAAATTATTAGATAGAACTAGAATTTAATACCTCATCCAAATCGATGTTTCTCGTGGCAGAAAAAAAATGTTTAAAAAATTTTGATTGCTAAAAATATATATATATCCTCTCTACTTAACAATGTGAGAAATGCTGAAAGCATCGATGCTTTCCTCCGGGATCGAACCCGAAAACTTTCGGTTACAGATCTGGCGCCTTACCGACTGAGCCATCACGGCTTCGTCAGCCTTTGTATTAAATATCATAAGTACAAAAAAATTCTCCTCGCTTGTTATTTATTTAACTTTAATGAAATCCGCATTAAAATTATTAGGTAGATCCAGAATCTAATACCTCATCCAAGTCGATGTTTCTTCATGCAGAAAAAAATGTTTAAAAACATTTGATTGCTAAAAAATATTTTTTATAGTTAACCGGCTGAGAAATGCTGAAAGCATCGATGCTTTTCCCCGGGATCGAAGCCGACACCTTTTGGGTACATGTCTGGCGCCTTACCCACTGAGCAATCACGGCTTCGTCAGTCCACGTATTAAATATCATAAATACAAAAAAAAAAATGCTCCTTGCTTGTTATTGATTTGACTTTAATGAAATCCGCATTAAAATTATTAGGTAGAACCAGAATGTAATACTTCATCGAAATCGATGTTTCTATTAGCAGAAAAGAAATGTTTAAAAAATTTTGATTGCTAAAAAATATATATATATATATATCCTCTCTAGTTAACAATGTGATAAATGCTGAAAGCATCGATGCTTTCCTCCGGGATCGAATCCGAAACCTTTCGGTTATAGGTCTGGCGCCTTACCGACTGAGCCATCCCGGCTTCAAAGAGGACGTATTAATTATTATAAATACAAAAAAATGCTCCTCGCTTGTTCTTGATTTAACTTTAATGAAATCCGCATTAAAATTATTAGGTAGAACCAGAACCTAACACCTCATCCAAATCGAAGTTTCTCTTTGCAGAAAAGAAATGTTTAAAAAATTTTGTATGCAAAAAAAAAAATAATATTTTCTCTAGTTAACCGTCTGATAAATGCTGAAAGCATCGATTCTTTCTCCGGGATCGAACCCGAACCCTTTCAGTTACAGGACTGGCGCCTTACCGACTGAGCCATCACGGCTTCCTCGAGCGCCGTGTTAACTATCATAAATACAAAAAAATGCTCCTCGCTTGTTATTGATTTAACTTTAATGAAATCCGTATTAAAATTATTAGGTAGAACCAGAATTTAATACCTCATTCAAACCGATGTTTCTCTTTGGAGAAAAGAAATGTTTAAAAAATTTTACATGCTAAAAAGAAAAATTATAAATATCTTTTCTAGTTAACTGGCTGATAAATGCTGAAAACATCGATGCTTTCCTCCAGGATCGAACCCAAAACCTTTCGGTTACAGATCTGGCGCCTTACCGACTGAGCCATCAAGGCTTCGTCAGACGTCGTATTAAATATCATAAATACAAAAAAAATGCTCGTCGCTCGTTATTGATTTAACTTTAATGAATACCGCATTAAAATTATTAGATAGAACTAGAATTTAATACCTCATCCAAATCGATGTTTCTCGTGGCAGAAAAAAAATGTTTAAAAAATTTTGATTGCTAAAAATATATATATATCCTCTCTACTTAACAATGTGAGAAATGCTGAAAGCATCGATGCTTTCCTCCGGGATCGAACCCGAAAACTTTCGGTTACAGATCTGGCGCCTTACCGACTGAGCCATCACGGCTTCGTCAGCCTTTGTATTAAATATCATAAGTACAAAAAAATTCTCCTCGCTTGTTATTTATTTAACTTTAATGAAATCCGCATTAAAATTATTAGGTAGATCCAGAATCTAATACCTCATCCAAGTCGATGTTTCTTCATGCAGAAAAAAATGTTTAAAAACATTTGATTGCTAAAAAATATTTTTTATAGTTAACCGGCTGAGAAATGCTGAAAGCATCGATGCTTTTCCCCGGGATCGAAGCCGACACCTTTTGGGTACATGTCTGGCGCCTTACCCACTGAGCAATCACGGCTTCGTCAGTCCACGTATTAAATATCATAAATACAAAAAAAAAAATGCTCCTTGCTTGTTATTGATTTGACTTTAATGAAATCCGCATTAAAATTATTAGGTAGAACCAGAATGTAATACTTCATCGAAATCGATGTTTCTATTAGCAGAAAAGAAATGTTTAAAAAATTTTGATTGCTAAAAAATATATATATATATATATCCTCTCTAGTTAACAATGTGATAAATGCTGAAAGCATCGATGCTTTCCTCCGGGATCGAATCCGAAACCTTTCGGTTATAGGTCTGGCGCCTTACCGACTGAGCCATCCCGGCTTCAAAGAGGACGTATTAATTATTATAAATACAAAAAAATGCTCCTCGCTTGTTCTTGATTTAACTTTAATGAAATCCGCATTAAAATTATTAGGTAGAACCAGAACCTAACACCTCATCCAAATCGAAGTTTCTCTTTGCAGAAAAGAAATGTTTAAAAAATTTTGTATGCAAAAAAAAAAATAATATTTTCTCTAGTTAACCGTCTGATAAATGCTGAAAGCATCGATTCTTTCTCCGGGATCGAACCCGAACCCTTTCAGTTACAGGACTGGCGCCTTACCGACTGAGCCATCACGGCTTCCTCGAGCGCCGTGTTAACTATCATAAATACAAAAAAATGCTCCTCGCTTGTTATTGATTTAACTTTAATGAAATCCGTATTAAAATTATTAGGTAGAACCAGAATTTAATACCTCATTCAAACCGATGTTTCTCTTTGGAGAAAAGAAATGTTTAAAAAATTTTACATGCTAAAAAGAAAAATTATAAATATCTTTTCTAGTTAACTGGCTGATAAATGCTGAAAACATCGATGCTTTCCTCCAGGATCGAACCCAAAACCTTTCGGTTACAGATCTGGCGCCTTACCGACTGAGCCATCAATGCTTCGTCAGACGTCGTATTAAATATCATAAATACAAAAAAAATGCTCGTCGCTCGTTATTGATTTAACTTTAATGAATACCGCATTAAAATTATTAGATAGAACTAGAATTTAATACCTCATCCAAATCGATGTTTCTCGTGGCAGAAAAAAAATGTTTAAAAAATTTTGATTGCTAAAAATATATATATATCCTCTCTACTTAACAATGTGAGAAATGCTGAAAGCATCGATGCTTTCCTCCGGGATCGAACCCGAAAACTTTCGGTTACAGATCTGGCGCCTTACCGACTGAGCCATCACGGCGTCGCCAGCTTTTGTATTAAATATCATGAGTACAAAAAAATTCTCCTCGCTTGTTATTGATTTATTTTTAATGAAATCCGCATTAAAATTATTAGGTAGATCCAGAATCTAATACCTCATCCAAGTCGATGTTTCTTCATGCAGAAAAAAATGTTTAAAAACATTTGATTGCTAAAAAATATTTTTTATAGTTAACCGGCTGAGAAATGCTGAAGCATCGATGCTTTGCCCCGGGATCGATCCCGATACCTTTTGGGTACAGGTCTGGCGCCTTACCGACTGAGCAATCACGGCTTCGTCAGTCCACGTATTAAATATCATAAATACAAAAAAAAATGCTCCTTGCTTGTTATTGATTTGACTTTAATGAAATCCGCATTAAAATTATTAGGTAGAACCAGAATGTAATACTTCATCGAAATCGATGTTTCTATTAGCAGAAAAGAAATGTTTAAAAAATTTTGATTGCTAAAAAATATATATCCTCTCTAGTTAACAATGTGATAAATGCTGAAAGCATCGATGCTTTCCTCCGGGATCGAATCCGAAACCTTTCGGTTATAGGTCTGGCGCCTTACCGACTGAGCCATCCCGGCTTCAAAGAGGCCGTATTAATTATTATAAATACAAAAAAATGCTCCTCGCTTGTTCTTGATTTAACTTTAATGAAATCCGCATTAAAATTATTAGGTAGAACCAGAACCTAACACCTCATCCAAATCGAAGTTTCTCTTTGCAGAAAAGAAATGTTTAAAAAATTGTGTATGCAAAAAAAAAATAATATTTTCTCTAGTTAACCGTCTGATAAATGCTGAAAGCATCGATTCTTTCTCCGGGATCGAACCCGAAACCTTTCAGTTACAGGACTGGCGCCTTACCGACTGAGCCATCACGGCTTCCTCGAGCGCCGTGTTAACTATCATAAATACAAAAAAAATGCTCCTCGCTTGTTATTGATTTAACTTTAATGAAATCCGCATTAAAATTATTAGGTAGAACCAGAATTTAATACCTCATCCAAACCGATGTTTCTCTTTGGAGAAAAGAAATGTTTAAAAAATTTTACATGCTAAAAAGAAAAATTATAAATATCTTTTCTAGTTAACT